>NC_043703.1:53116708-53172952 GCF_006229205.1 Suricata suricatta | reverse complement strand
CTGTTCATGTCTTCTGCCCATTTCTTCACTGGGTTATTTGTTTTGTGATTGTGAAGTTTGGTGAGTTCCTTGTAGATTTTAGATACTAGCCCTTTATCTGATATGTCATTTGCAACTATCTTTTCCCATTCTGTCAGTTGCCTATTAGTTTTCTTGATTGTTTCCTTTGTAGTACAGAAGCTTTTTATCTTGATGAGGTCCCAAGGGTTCAGTTTTTCTTTAATTTCCCTTGCCTTTAGGGATGTATCGAGTAGGAGATTGCTGCGGTGGAGGTCTAGGAGGTTTTTTCCTACTTTCTCCTCGAGGGTTTTGATGGTTTCCTGTCTCACATTCAAGTCCTTCAGCCATTTTGAGTTAATTTTTGTGTATGGTGTAAGAAAGAGGTCTAGTTTCATTCTTCTGCATGTGGCAGAAGAATGGATCCTTGTTTTAAATGATCTTTGTTTCATACCCCAGAGCCAGGTCCTTAGTGTTTCAGCCAGGTGTTTTACACTGCTTCCTCTAACGTCTTTTTACCATAGGCTTCTCAATATCATGTCATGATTGTTGAAAAGGGGCCATACTTGGGGAAAGTGTTCAGGAAAAGCAAATGGAGGTCCATACCCCTCTCATCAGCTGGGATTCTGATGAAAGGTCTATTGTGATTTTCTCTGCCTTCCATCCCAGGAAATAAGATCTAATGACATCTATTGGTCATCTACTGTGACATGATTCCATGCAAGTCAAAATAGGAAGTAAATGGTGCTTTTTAACATTTACTGTTTTCTAAGCACCATGTTAGCTGCTTTGGAAGCAAATAAAAATGAGGAACAGTCCCTCCCCTTAAGAGCTCATAGTCTTCGTTGGGAAGCCAGACTTATATGTGGCTTTTCATATAACATGGTTATAGGCGAGGGAGAGGAATGCAGAGGATGACTTGGGGGTATGGAGAAGAGCACTTAGCCTAACCTGGAGCTTCTGAGAAGGCTTCAAGAAGTGATGGAGGCTGAGCTGATTGTTGAAAGGTGAGTGAAGGGTAGCTATGTCAACAAGCGATGGGCAGAAATTCCAGGCTAAGGGAAGAGTGTGAGCAACAGCAAGGAAACTTGAAAACCACAGAATGTTTGTTAGGAGCTATAAGTGCTTTAGCAAGATCAGAGCATACATTGGGAGGCAGGGAGACGTGGAAGAGGAAACTAGAAGGGTAGAGGCCAGTTTATGCAGGAACAGTAGGCTAAGTAAGGAGCTTAACTTTGTTCTGTCATGTTGGAAAGCCATAGAGTGGGTTCATGTTGAGGATGACATGCTCTGATATCAAGTAACTGCAAAATAGAGGATGAATCTGAGTGGGGAGGATGTCCAGACTGGAACCAGGGAGCCAGTTAGATGTTCTGCATGATAATCCAGGTCAGAGCTGAGGCGAGCTAAGAAAGGGGAGGGAGGGTGGAGTGGAGAGGAGACAAGTCTAAGGGTCATTTAGGCAACAAAGAAGCAATTTGGATTTCATGATAGATTGGCAAAGAAGAAGAGGTATGGGAGAAAGCAGGAAGAATTGTATTGTGGCTTGGCTGAAAGGGTTCACGGAGGTTTGGTGAGCTGAGACTGGGAATATAAGAGGGAGAAGAGAATTTTGAGGAGGTAAGGGAAGGCTTGAATATGAAGTACTTCGAGGGCCTGAAAAAAAGCCATGCTCATCAGAGAGTTGGACATATAACCTGAAACTCTGAAGACAGCCAAAGTGACTTGAAGGCATGGTCAGCCTATGGATGGGAAATGCAGTGGGGGACTGCCTGGAATCACTCACAAAGGGAACAACTGGAGACAGAAGAAATAACAAACACATCATCCTTCCCCATGAGGGAATGTATCATCAATGGGGGAGAAAGGCTTGAGAACACAAAAACTGCAATACAAGGAGCCATGCAATAATCCCTATAATTACAGCAACTATATTTTCCAGGTCAAATATTGGACCATGATGTCCGGCCACAGACATAGTTTTTGAAGGACTGCTCTGTCAGAAATCCGGTTGCCTTATTGCCTTAGTTTTTTTTTGTTTGTTAGTTTAATTTATTTACTTACTTTGAGACAGAGAGAGAGAGAGAGAGAGAGAGAGAGAGAGAGAGAGAGAGAGAGAGAGAGATTGGGAGAGAGAGAGAGAGAAAGAGAGAACTAGGGAAGGGCAAAGAGAAGGAGAGAGAGAGAATCCCAAGCAGGCTCCACACTGCCAGCACAGAGCCCAATGTGGGGCTTGAACTCAGGAATCATGAGGTCATGATCTGAGCTGAACTCTTAAGTTGACACTTAACCAACTGAGCCACCAGGTGCCTCCTGGTTGCCTTAGTTTTAATAAAGGTACACTTAGAAGTGTCTTAAAGTGCAGCATAAGAAGAAATTCATGGAGAAAGAGGAATTTGAGTTAATCCCTGAAAGTGGACTTGGCAAAATCTCAATTCTCCCTATATTTAATGCTGTTTTCCTTGAAAACTTCGTCATCCTGTAGCCACCAAAAGTAGGGCTTAGCCTGGTGAAAAATAGAGTCCTGTAGCAAGCAGACTGCTTAAAAGTCTTTAGAGAAGATATGTTTTGGGCTCCATGTTCTCTTTTGGTCTTCTGGGACCCAGCAATTTGGACAGCATTATAATTTCCCATCCTGTGTCAACCAACAGAGATAAACCTAAATAGATACAATTAATGAATTCCATTATTTACACACAGTGGGATCTTTCTTGTGTCCAAACCATAATACAGAGTATGGCTGCCTGTAGGATAAATGGGCTATCAATGAGCTAGCACCCTGCCCTGCATATCTGTTCCATGAATTGTTTTGTGTGAGTTGTTTTGTTTTGTTTCCCCCAAGTTTAGTGCATGAGCTTCTTAGAGAGAGATGAGAGAAATATGGATAGTGGAGAAATGCAAAATGTCTGTTTCCTCTGCCTGGTATTATGAACTTCAATATTTTAGTACAAGAAATTTGAAATCTTCAAAAAGTTTCAAGAAGAGTACACCATATACCCTTCAGTTGCCTTCATTAATATTAATGTTTTATAACATTTGCTTCCTCTCTCTAGGTGTGTGTAGCATACATAGGTGGGTTTTGTTGTTGTTGAACCACTTGAGAGTTGATTAGGCATCATGAGTTTTCATCCGCAAATATTTCATCTTTATATTTTAAGAAAAGGGGCATTATTCTACGTACTGCAATACTACCTTCCCACTCAGAAATGTACATCACTATTATCTAATAGGCAGCTCCCATTCCAATTCCCTCAATGTTCCCACTTTTACCACCTTTTAAAAAATTTTTTAGTTGTCCTGTGTCTTTGGTCCTTTTTGTCCCCTTGTTCTTTTGTAGTTTTCCAGACATGGAGATTTTTGAAGGGTCCAGGCCAGCTGTTTTACAAATCCTCCATTTGGATTTTTCTGATTGTTTCCTTATGATTAGATCCAGGTTACACATTTGGGTAAGACTGGCTTTTGAGCTCCTGAAAGAGGGTTAGGGGCAGAACCAGAAGAGCTGTGTGACTGGCAGTCTGGCCCAGGCACGAGATGCTTCCTGACCAGGCTCCTGTCAGTTTGGCTCCAGAGCACTGAGGGCCAAGCAGCCTGGATGTGATTGCCAGTGTAGAGCTTTGGTGTACAGATGTGACCAGGGTCAGTAGCACAAAGCAGACACGGAGACAGTGGCTTGGGATAGCTATCATGGACTTATACGAGTCTGGCAAGAGGCTAAGAAGGGCAGTGGGGGCCTGGCCAGAGAGCAGCAGCACCCCTGAAGCGAACCCATCTCCCCTGCGGTTCCAGAAATACTGGAGACTGGTGTCCTTCTGGGTGGAAGTTTTTATGATACTCTTCCTGGTTAACCAGTGGGGTGGAATTCCAATAGACAGGTAAATGTTGGGGTTTATAATTTGCAGAAGAGGAGAAGATACTGCTTAGGATGCAGAATGAGTGAGTACCTGGAAGAAACTACCAAGGTTTTCATTTCTCTGAGAGAGAAGTAGAGGCCATTGTGGCAGGGGGTGAAAGAGAGGGATGGAAATGTATTCTAATCAGAGATCTTATACAAACTTATTTCTAGAAAAATTTTTATCATTAGAAGTTCATGATAAAACAGGAAAGGCATACTTGTATTTCCTTATAATGGTGATATTTCCTGTTCCATTGATCATTTCTGTTGATGTTTCCATTGATCATTTTGAGAACACATATAAGGCAAAACGCACTTCCTTCTGTGCTCACCATTGAGACACCAGGTCATCTGTCTGCCCTACTCCCATTTGCCCTGAGCAAATGTTTTGAGCATTCATTGCTTCTGGGTATGGAAATAGTTAAAAGTGGAAACTATTTTTGATGGCTTCTTTTGCCATGCAAAAGCTTTTTATTTTGGTGTAGTCTCAATAGTTTATTTTTGCTTTTGTTTCCTTTGCATGAAGAGACATATCCATAAATATGTTGCTGAGACCCATATCCAGGAGATTACTGCTTAAATTTTCTTTCAGGAATTTCATGGTTTTTGGTCTCACATTTAGGTCTTTAATCCATTTTGAGTTAATTTTGTGTATGGTGTAAGAAAGTGGTCCAGTTTCATTCTTTTACATGTAGTTGTCCAGTTTTTCCAAAACCATTTATAGAAGAGACTATCTTTTCCCCATTGTATATTCATGCCTCCTTTATTATACACCAATTGACTATGTAAGTATGGATTATTTCTTGGCTCTCTACACTGTTCCATTGATCTGTGTGTCTGTTTATGGGTCAGTACCATATAGTTTTGATTACTATACCTTAGGAATAGATCTTGAAATCTGAGATTATAATACCCCCAGCTTTGTTCTTTTTTTTCCAAGATTGTTTTGGCTATTCAGGGTCTTTCGTGGTTTCATACAAACCAAAAAGCAACATACTGAATGGGAGAAGTTATTTGCAAATGATATATCAGATAAGGGGTTAATATCCAAAATATATAAAGAATTTATACAACTCCACACCAAAAATCTCCCAAAGAAGCCAATTAAAAATAGGCAGAGAATAGAATAGACATTTTCCCAAAGAAGACATACAGATGCAATAGACATATGAAAAGATGCTCAACATTACCAAATACCAGAACAGTGCAAATAAAAAGCAGTGAGATATCACCTTGTACCAGTTCAGAATGGCTAGTATCAAAAAAAGACAAGAAATATCAAGTGTTGGCAAGGATGAGGAGAAAAAGGAACCCTTGTGCACTGTTGGTGAGGACATAAACTGGTGTAACCACTGTGGAAAACAGTATAGAGATGCCTCAAAAAATTAAAAATAGAAATGCCACCATATGTTCCAGTAATTCCACTACTGAATATTTATCTGAAGAAATAAAAAACACTAATGTGAAAAGATATATGCACCCCAGTTTACTGCAGCATTATTTACAATAACCAAGATATGGAAGCAGCCCGTGTCCATCAGATAAATGAATGAATAAAGAAGATGTGATATATATGTGTATATATATATGTAATAGAATCACATCAGTCATAAAAACAATGCAATCTTGCCATTTGCAACAGCATGGGGGGAGCTAGAGGGTATTATGCTAAGTGAAATGAGTCAGGCAGAGAAAGACAAATGCCCTAGGATTTCACTTGGATGTACAATCTAAAAGACAAAACTAATGAACAAACAAACAAATAAAATGGTAGAAACAGACTCATAAATACAGAGAACAAACTGGTGGTTAGCAGAGGGGAGGAAAGTAAGGGGAGGGGTGATATAGGTCATGGGGATTAAGAGGTAGAAACCTCCAGTTATAAAATAAGTAAGTCATGCAGATGGGGAAAAGGTGGAAACTAAGCTTGCCTGGGAACAAAGAAGAGGAGACATTTCTTGCTTTGGGGAACTGGTCCCCTCTAGGAGCACTAGGGTGAGGCAGATCCAGGCTTGGTTTCAGGATTGCAGAGCCTTTTGATCTTAAAGCAGCCCTTTGATCCTGGACAGGATTCAGACCTGGGGCAATGTAGCTGGTGCTTTGTATAATCATTTGCTCCTTCCTAAAACCAAATCCTACCCTGCAGCCATTAATATTGTGAACAAAATATTTCAGAGCAGGAAATTATTTTTATTAAATTTATTTATTTCTTTTTATAAAGCAACAATGCCTTCCATGTGTAAAGCATTTTAGCCTCTACAAAACATTTTCACAAATTATGTTTGGCTTTCACATCAGCTTCACAATATAAGGAAAAGGAGGAAGCAGCCCATCCTGGAATCCAGGTCTTCTGTTAGGGTTCTCAGCCTGGAGCTCAATCCTCTGCCTCTTGCTTCCTCCTCTCAGCAAGTGGGTACCATCTAAGAAGTTTGCTAAGAAAGCAGACTCATCTTTTATCCCTCAGCCTTCTGTGGCTCTTTCTTTCACCTGGTACCCGGTGTGCAGGGAAAGAAGACCACTTGCAACCAGAGAAAGCCCGGGGAACTTTGAGCAGCTGTTGACCCAGAGAAAAGAGAGACCTCTGACGTTTCCCCTTTCATGAAAACACAAGTTCGCAGATGGTGTGGAGAAGATGTCTTCTCATGAGACCAGTTGGGAGGAGTAAGTATGCCCTGTGGGAGTTTTTTCTGACCAGGAGAAAACTGACCTATGTTAAGATGAACTTATGCATGGCCCCTGAGTCTGGTCAGCAGGCTATAGACCTTAGCTGCCGCTTTTCTGTGGGATGTGTGTGTGTGTGTGTGTGTGTGTGTGTGTGTGGCAGCTATTAGATGGTGGCATTCTAAGTGATCCTCCATATGTCACAGCACATTTCATGTGTCACTCACAGGAAAGGCATCATCATGAATGATAGATAGCCTCTACCTTCAATTTCAGCTAACTTTGGGCTGCTTTCATCACTTATAAGAGAGATAGCTTTCACTGAGGCATTTGTGAAATCCTTGGAATGGAAGACTGGTGAGGGAGGAGGCTTCCCAAAGCTCCTTCTGAGGATACACTAGGATCTTACCACATTGCTGTGAAGCCCTGTGATTGATGGCTGAGAATGACACCACTCTTAGTTGTCCTCTTTGGGAAGCTGAATCACACATCACTGTCTACACACATGTTTACATGTTCCTGCAGGATGTTCTGGAGTCTAGCCATTATAACCTGTCACCCATGAAGCTTTGTGCCCACGCCTCGAGGCAGAAGGCATATGAAATTGTACACTGAAGAAATAACAGATCACCAAGTCTCAGACGAAAACCTTTCTGAGGTTTAAAAGGAGGTTATAAAATCTAGAAAATTCCGATATTAATATGAGAGAACCCATATAACCAGCCAATTCAGTAAAAAATAAAATAGGCGCACCACGTTCCTGGCAGTCTTATTCACAATAGCCAAAAAGTGGGAGCAATCGTCCATCCATGGATGAACTGATGAGCAAGCAATATGTAGTGTATACATACGAGGGATTATTCAGCCATAAAAAGGAAGGAAAATCAGGTCTATACCCAGCATGAATGAACTCTGAGGACATTATGTTAACTGGAATGAGCAAATAACAACAGGTCAATTTTGTATGAGTTCACTATATGAGTTGTCTAGGGTAGTCGAATTCATAGAGACAGAAAGTAGAACGGTGGTTTCCATGGGTTAGGGAGATGGGGAAATGGGATGTTATTGTTTAATGAGTTCAAAGTTTATTTTTCAAGGTGGAAAAGCTCTGGAAAGTGGCCGCACAGCAATGTGAAGATACTTAACACTACCTAACTGTATACTTAAAAATATTTAAGAGGGTCAATTATATGTTATGTATACTTTACCACAGCTAAACAACAACCACAAACAAACAAACAAAAGGATATAAGGCAAGACAAGCCAGTTAGTTGTAAAACAACTAATGGGTTGACAGAGCTTTGTTAACTGGGCACTCACACTTCTGGGAGACACAGCCACATGTGGCCAGCTGGAGAGTGGGGTCAGAGGTGGTCTCAGCTGGGAGAGAAGCTACCCTGGGGAGGATTTGTTGAGGAGAGAGGTGATCATCCCCTCTGCCCTTTGCCTTCTTGGGAATTCTTCCTTCCTTCCTTCTAGAATTACCAACTCACTCTGAAAGTACTGATCCCTGTGTTTTACCCTAAATACTGACACTTTCCTGAGCAGGGAACTACTGTCTCTTCAAGATTTCTGGGGACTGGAGTGATTTGTCTTTCATTTGGGCACAAAGGGTGATCAGATTGGTTGAATGCTGCCAGGGTTGGTGGTTCATCTAACCGAATGTTTCTCAAAGAGGAATCCACAGGTTCTCTAGGCAAATATAATTCATAGTCATCTAACCTTTATAGTAGAAAAAAAACCTTAATTTTATGAAGTTAATTCAATCATTGGAGCCACTGGATGATGGACTGATGGCTAGTACACTGGTTTAATTTCAGCCCCCACAGTGATGACTAAAGGCACTCCAGTGAAGGGCCGATCTTATCTCGGAGCTTTGTGTGAATGGAGGTGTAGCACCAAACTGAACTGAGGAAAGTGATGTATCGAGTCATCCTGTGGCACGGGGTGGCACAGGCTGCCACACTCAGAAATGCCAGTATCATGACAATGTCAGCATTGCATTTGTGCTGTGAAGTAGGTTCAACAAAGTGCTGTTATTGGTGCCATTCATTTAATATGGTTTAATTAGAGTTTTATTGACCTTTGAGGTGTTATTTCATTTAATTCCTAAACTTGTGATGCTTTGCAAGTTATATTGGAGCTACAATATCCACATTTAAAATGGTATGTTTTTAAATAGCAGTATAATAAGTTTAATTTATAACAAGGTCAAACTAACACTTAAGGTCTAGAACACCTTCTTTTCTTTAGGAGCTCCTACAGCTCCTAGTGTGCAGAGGAGTCAGCAAGCTCTGTCCATTTTTGATCAGAGCTAGGGGGATATCTTTAACTCTGGACTCTATGAGGCCAATATAATGACTTTTGAGAATAAGAGAACTTACATTTAGGAAGTTTGCCCATTACCATCAAAATAAAGACATAAAATCCACAGGTATAAATCATAGCCTCCTGGTTGTGTTCATGAAGAAACTGGCACTTGGAATGCGTAGCCTCTTCTCTCAGGCTCAGGTGACCTCTCTTTCACACTGCTCTCATCCTCTCTCGTCAGTGCTTGGGCTGGTTGCTTCTTTTCTTCAGGATGCTTGTTTTATGTACAGAAACTTCTATACTGGATATCAGCAAATGCTCAGATTTCATTTTAAACACAATTCTGATCAAGCAGTCTCTACGGAGTTTGGTTTCCCTAGAAAACATTCTGCAAACTGCTTTGCTATTGTGCTTATTACCCCAAAACTTGCTTTGTGGTTCTACTTGCGTTCACAGCTCTTTTTGTCTAACCACACACGGTGCCCTCCATTTGCCTCTCCCTCAAGATGTGGATCTTGCCCAAGCCCCAGAAGGGCCCCTGGAGCTCTGTGGGCAGGATTCCCACTTGGGGTGGACTTGGGCACCCAGACACTTTCTCGGAGAAACCGTTAATGTTTCCGCTGTCAACAGGAGTTAGGAGTTACTTCTGGTTAACTTTCCATAACCTGCATCTGGAGGTATCACACCTCCATGCTGCTGGATCATTTGGCAAATATTTACTAGATGCCTCCTGTAAATGCCTTCTATGTTCTGCCTCTATGGATTTGCCTACTCTGGACATTTCATATAGATGGAATTAGACAGTGTATGACCTCTTGTGCTGGTTTCATTCACTTAGCATGGTATATTTTCTTTATTACTTTGCTACAGAATGGAGAGCAATTCCATTTTCCCTAAACTTGCAGAGGGATAGTGAATTTGGGGAGCAAAAAAGGAAAACAGAAAACAATGATGGAGTACTCAACGATCTGAAAGGGCAAAGCTACAAAGGCATAAACTTGCATTTAAGACATTTTCTTTCTGAGACCATGGGTCTCAAGGTGTAAATATCTCTCTTACAAAAGACTTCCTCTTGTTTTGAGCCGATGGGTAGTTTATCTGGAGTCCTGTGGTCTAAGTTTTTCTTGGTATGTTGGTTGGTAGAGATAATCCCTCTCTTACCCACAGTGTGTTGCCATTGAGCCCATGAAAACACCAGTGAATTTGCCGTCGATGCTACTTGGTTTTTACTGGGCCTTCTGCCTGATAGAGGGTAGACATAAAAGTGCCTCTCCTCCAAAACAAACTTGATGAAATGGTAGGTGGTATAGGCCGGACCAGAACTATTTTCATAAGTGTGGTAAAAATCACATTTGCAAACTCAACATGGCAGTCCTTGTACATTTTCCATGTCACTGTGCAGAGTTGCTGAGTTCTGAAAGGGTCTGATTTCTTTCTCTGTGAGCCTTGCTGGCCCATTTTCAAAGACCACATGAGCCAGTGTGAATAGCCCTGGGTCCTTTCCATTCAGCTGTCTCAGGGTTTTATAGACCCTGAACTGGAATCTTATGAAGACTGGCTGTCACTGGGGTTGCAGTCCCATGATTCCCCCTTTTCTTCTACACGAGGATTTGATTTAGGAAATGACAGGGTTAGCCTGAATCATCTTAGGATTCAATGCTAAAATAGAAAGGAATATGCAGTGGTTGACTCATCCTACTGTAGTTAAACTACTTGTCACTTAATAATACTACGTGACTTTAAGGATTGTTTTAATCAGGAACTTTATAAGGTACAAAAATGCCAGAGAGCTTCCTCCATCTTGTTCTTTTCTCTAGCCATGTGCGTCATTGTTATACCCCTACTGAATAGTGTATTTTAAGAGCCTATTGTGTATAACTTTGCTTCTTCTTTCTGTTTCTTTCCCTCTTTCTGCCTCTGTCTCTGTGTCTTCCATACTTCTATTTACTAAAATATGATGATAAATGTTGCCTTAGCATTTTAACTAGGAAGATTTGGGGATGTGGCTTGAGGTTGTCCTTTAATACTTTTAAAAATGTGCAAAATGAGAATGGAAAATGGGAGAGGCAAGTCTAGGAAAGCAGGTAGAGGGAATGCTCAGTGCTCAGAGAAATCCCAGGCTAGTGAAATGAAGCATCTACCTGAAGTAAAAGACCAACGTGCTTAATCGTAACAGCAGTGATCCAAAATCTGCTCTGGGAGTTGACATCTTCTAAGACTTCACTCAACCTTGCAAGCCTAGAATATTAGGGTTAGGAGTGTGGGCAGTAACACACTTACCCTCTCTATTAATGATCTCCCAACCTCTGACCAGTCTGGTGTGGTGGCAAAATACAGGTTTTATAGTCAGTGGCTCTAGGTTGGAGTTTGAGTCTTAGCCATTTACTAGCTGTATAATGTTTGGCAAATTATTCATATCTCTGATCTTCAATTTACCTTTTTTTTGGGAAAAGAAAATTGATAATACCTATCTTAAGGAGGCTATTGTGAAGATGAAGTATGCACGGAACCTTGCAGGTATGGGGAATTTCAGATTCAAGATTTGTTTCTGTCCTTTAATAGGACTGTGTTATGTGATCCATTTGAGAATACCTGGCCACAGGTTCATCTGGAATGTTTGCTTTATCCACTTTGTTCTTTCACCAATTCAGTTGCTCATTCACTAAATGCTGACTGCTAAGTGTGTGACACTGGGCAGGTGCTGGGGATGCAACCATGCCCTGCACCTGTCAATGTCATGGAGATCTGACCCCAAATGACAATTAAACCCCGGTGTAGATAAGTACTGGGCTGGGGGAAGTCCATAGTGCTCTGGAAGAATTTGGAGAGTCAGTTAACCTAGATGGGAGAGGGTCCAGGAAGACAGAGACCCCAAGGATGAAAAGGAAAGAGCCAGGTTGAAGTGAGGCAGAGAGCACAGAATGACATACAGTGGGCAAGGGGATGAGGATAATGCGGCTTCTGTAGATATTCTGGTATGTCTGCAGTGTCGAGTATGAAGGGAAATAGAGAGATAGGTACAGCAGTATGGAAAGAACCTAACTTCCTGTGCCCAAAATTGCCTCCCTGTTGGAGTTCTGTCCCTCGGATGTTACACAACGTGTGCTGTCATCGCCAAAGACAGAGTGCTAGGGTGTTCCTCACATTTAGAGTTAGAACTTGAATTGCATTTCCTCACAGAAACAGCATGTTAAATGGTAATTCCATGTAGTTAGGGTACTGTTATTAAAAAGTATGCATCTTAAATAAGTGTAGATAAGAAAAGTAAGGGGAAACAGGTTCTGTTTTCGGGCTAGTCCTTTATGACACAGAGCGCTGTGCTTCTTGCTCTGGCCATCGGAGCCCACGTCAGATCCATGGGCTGGCTCCAATATGTTCGGATTTGAATGTCTGGTCAGGTGAAAGTTTCTCCACAGTGTATCTATGGTTCCACCACTCCCTGCTGGTTGACATCTAGTCTACTTCTTCACACTGATGTAACTTAACTTGGTCCCTGGAGCCAATGATCTTGGGGACCCTTTCTCTAGGCAGCAGTGGTGAGAAATAGTACCACCATCATTTCCACCTGATTCGTCATCAGCTTGGTTTTAGTCCATATCCAAGGTCGAGTGTGATAGTTGAGGTAGAGTTTAGAGATGTCTTCTCACTTTGTACCAAACACTCTTTTTTTCTTTTCTCTTTCTCCCGTTCTTTTCCTGTCTCTCATCTTATCCTGCCAACAGCTTTCGAGTTCAGTTAAATTCAATTTAGCAAAGGCACGTGGGACATGGACTATGTGCCTGGCACTTAGCATGCAGGGTAAGTGGAGTGCACTGGTTACCCTGAAGGAGTTTGCAGTTTGGCAGGAGCAGGTGGAGGACAGAAAAGAAAAGGGCCCAGCTCTCTAAGGTGGGGTCTTAGCCCTACTGGTGAGGAGTCTACAGGAGTGTGGAGAAGGAGCACTTTGGCCACCTTGGAGATAGGAAGAGGCCTGACTGATCAGCAGGAAATAGCTATACAAATGTGCTTGCTCTGCTGGCACAGAGTAAATAAGACATGAGCAGAGGATCAGACACGTAGCATGGTGCACTGAGGATACTGCAGGAGCGAGCCAAAGGCTGGGGACAGAAAGGGGAGGGAGTGCAGAGACCTGAGAACTGAGGATGGGAGGCCAGCTCCTGCCTTCCCTCTCTCCCCAGAGGCACGCCTGGTGGTACTTAGCACCTTCTGGCACCCCTGTGGGCTGAGCTGGGCACTGACTTTTGCCCTCTGGGAAGTCTGTATTTTTCAACTGTTTCCTTAGAGGCAAGAGTCCCAGGAGAGGAGAGAGGTGAGTCTACACTGGCAGGAAAAGTGGAGTAAAAGCATGCCAAACCCAAAATAGCTCCCGGGAGTTGACCAGATGGAAGTTAGATGCTGATCTGTGTGGGTGTAACCCTGGGAAGGCCAGCCAAACGGTGAGAAGGGAATGGTCCCTTGGGAGAGTCAGGAGAAAATGTTGTGGCTTGGGTCTGAGCTCAGCAAATGTTACAAAACAGCATTTCCTAACAAAGTTAATCTTAAAAAAAATTTTTTTTAATGTTTACTTATTTTTGAGAGAGAGAGAGAGAGACAGACAGACAGAGCACGAGCAGAGGAGGGCAGAGAGAGAGAGAGAGAGAGAGAGAGAGAGAGACCCAGAATGTGAAGCAGGCTCCAGGCTCTGAGCACAAAGCCCAACGTGTGGCCTGAACTCATGGACCATAAGATCCTGAGCCGAAGTCGGACGCTTCCCTGACTGAGCCACCTGGGTGCCCCACCAAGTCATGTCTTCAAAAAAGTTTCAAAATGCAAAGGATTTTTGGGTGCCAATAGGAAAAAAAACAGTCATTAATAGATGACTACCAAAATGATCACCGACCTTGCTGTTTAAAACATTAACACCTGGCCTTGTTGGGGAAGTAACTTTCTACTCTTTCTTCCCGCCCTGGGAAGAATCCAACCATTCTCCTTAGGTTTCTGTCACTAGGCATGTGTTGTCCCATTAGGAAGATGAGCCCAGCCTTAGAAAGAGGCTGGTCTGGAGTCTTGTTCTTCTGCATCTGTCTCGAGTCTTTTCCTGTAAAGCCATCTGCGTAAGAAGACCGAGGGCCAGGTGCTCCGTAAACACATTAAGCCCACACGGTTTTGGCTTTCTTTTGTTACTGTGCTGTGTGGAGTGCTCCGTTTGGGGAACTGGTGATGCCAGCCTCCCGGTGGGCACCCCGGAGGCAGGCGCAGGCGGGGCTGATTTCATCTGAAAGCTGCAGGAAGTAACAGCTCCAGTGTGAGCACCCCCTCCCCATTCTTGTGTGGGGGACAGGCTTTGGGAAAGGAGATTAGACTTTGAGTAAACAGGACAGAATTTCACAAGCTTCTGGGAAATGCCAGGACCTGACACTTGTCATCTGCTGCTAAATTTGCCCTTTTCATTTTCCTTGCATGGGATCTAATGGCAACAGTGACATGCATTCCAGGATGAATTTAGATAAACAACTTGGCTGCTGAGGATTTTTACCTGTTATGGTTCCAAGAAATGTCAAGGCTTATAAGCATGACTCAGGACAATTTCAATTAATTGTTAAGTAGAAAAGATCAGGTGTCTAGCTGATCACTTTCCACTCTTACCCTTATTATTTTCATGAGTCTCAATAAACCACTGGAGGTAAATTTTGTCCTTTTGTTGTAGGTCTGCTAATCCCTGTGTTTGGTTAACACCGTGGAGAGCTTCAGTATCACCTCCACCCACTTCCCAGGCAGGAAGAATGCGCTTCCTCCACCTTGAGTATGCAGAGCACCTGTGCATGCCACCGCCACAGCGCGAATGACTGACAGCATGTTATTTGTTCACCAGTCTGTCTCCTCCCGCTGGTCCTGGAATCCCACTAGGGGTCACCTCTCATTGGGTTTTGCATTCTCAAAATGAGCACAATGTGATGCCACGCATTCATCCTGATTCTGGGGGATGAGGTTTTTGACTGCCAGCTGGCAAAGGAAGAGAGCAAAGAGCTCATGGAAATGCAGCCAGGAGGTGGGGAAAGAGCAAAGGGTAAGAAGACTAAAGATCCTTCTTTTGTTTACTAGTTGTTTCTGTCACCCTGGACAAATCGTTAATTTGACATTTTGTTGCCTGTGAAGTGATAATACTGCTTTCCTAGATTTGGGGGAAGAGAAATAAATGATGTAATAGATATGAAAATGTTTTTTCAACTGTGATGAGTTCTATGGAAGAGAAGCAGCGTCATTGGTGGAAAGAAGCATCTTTCCAGCCACAGACTGGGACTGCCCGTTTTTGTGTTGTTTCCCACACTCTATCTCTGAGTGACCTTGGGCAGGTAAATGACTTAGCCTGTCATGGATGTCTCCTTGATAAGGAAGCTGTTTTCTTCCCTAGGGCATTGTGAGGATCAAAAGAGATCATGCGTATGAATCTGGTTTGAAGATTATTAAGGTCTATGAACTGGAGCCATGATATTGTTAGATCAGGTGGGATGGGCTCTGGTCGAGGCCTCACTTTGGCTTGTGTTCCCTGCTGGCCTCCTCCCTGTCTCTGTCTGCCCACCACCAGTTCTGGGCACAGGCACAGTGCATGTGCTCAGTGTGGCGGCAGGATGGGAGAGCCCCTCCAGCTCCCATCGCTGGCATCTGTGGCCCTGTCCTTCCTGTGCAATAACCCAGATGGATGGGAGTCTTGGCAGTCTGCCATGAGGACGGGACGTGGAGGGCCACAGAAGCTGCCTCTGCTGAAATCCCACATTTTAGGGAGATGCATCTAGGTGTACGAACAGACACATACATTTCTGGCATATCTGCCCCCAAACTGGACATTGGTAATGTTTGTCACTCTTAAAGAACAAGGCCAGCCTTTTCTGCTGGCCAGACACCATAGCAGTTAGGATTCTTGCCCGTGCACTGAAAATAAAGCACTTCAAAGCAGGATTAAGTAGAAACTTAATCACTAGATCCCTCAGTTCACCAGAATTATGTTGCTGCATTTAGCTTTCGTGAGAATGATTAGTAGCAATGCACAAAACTTGTGTGTCAAGATAATGTATGAGGATAATAATTTGTGCTTTGTTTGGGCTGTGATGGAAGAAGGCAATTGAATGAGACACTGTTCTGCGTCACTTATTTTATCCCAGCTTTCTCGTTCTGAGAAAGTACACAGGTTATTTAGGGTCGCTGGATGGTGAACTCCTGGGGCAACAGAGAGAGGAGGAGTTTTGGGGGCTGCAACTGACAGCTGAGAGAGAAGGGGAGCTATCCTGAGACTGGGGAGCTGGTGGAGATGGGTGAGCCTGCTGAGGCATGGCGCCCTCACCTCCTCCGTCCACACCCCAGGGTAGCAGTGAGACCTTGGGCAGGAATGGTTGTGTAGAGTTCTCAGGGTGCCTGTGGCCAGGAAATGGGGACCTCAGCCCCAGTAATAATTGGTTACTGCTACCCCTGGCATGGGCTAGGAAAGACCAGGCCCTAGGACTTCAAAAGACCCTTTGGCTCCTGGTATAACCCTGGTAGGTCCGAAAGCCCCAGTAGGTACTGAGATTGAATTTTGGAATCATTGCGCAGAGTTGGAGTGAATGAAAATAAACAAATGTGATATTTCTTGGAAAGCTGAATTTAATTTTGCAAATTTACCCTCACTTGGCTAACAATATTTATTTTAGAGATGCAATTTCCAGGGGGCTCCATGAGGGCAATGGATGTCTTCTAGTTTCCAGCATCTACCTCTCCAGGACTGTAGGAGCTCGGAGAGGTGAGGGGTGCAGCAAGAGGAAAGCTGACAGCCAAGTTTCAGAACTCATGGTGGTGGGATGTGGACGAGACTATGGCTAACCTGAGCCAGGGACTGCAGGTGTCTCTCCCCCTGGGAGTCCCTGAAACCCTTAGGTTGTGACAGTGGCAAACCAGATAACTTGGTATGGAGCTAACACTTGTCACCTGAAACACATCAACTCATTTATCCTCAGAGCAGCCTTGAAAGGTGGGTACTGTTATTAGTCTCCTATTTTACAGATAAAGAAATTGAGACCCAGAGATACCTAAGATCACGTAGCTAGTAAGGGGCAAAGCCAGGGGTGAAACAAGCACTCTGGATTCAGAGCTCATGCTCTTGGCAACTTCACTCTTCTGCCAGTTATTCCTGACTTACAGCGGATGGGCTGGGATGTTGTTACTGGACGGTGCTTGTGGGCGTGCAGGATGCTACCCCAAGCAAGACTCCGAATCATCAAGAAAAGGTCGAATGTGCATATTCTTTATGGTTACTCAGATGTAAGGTATTTTTATATTTGTATTTCTATTTTTCAGGACAGATGTTTCGAATACCGAAACAAAAAGGGATTTCTGGGTCACCCTTGATTGTTTCACTTTGGAAATACGAAGCAATTCTCTACCTAGTGCATTTTGGTTCATCTGGATGTAACCCCGACAAAGAACTTTCAGTAACTGAGGCAATGTTGAAGCACATTTCTCCTGTGCTCCTCCATAACTAACTCAAATCTGGCCCGGGTCTGGGTGGCTTTTCTCAGAAACACTGAAATATGAAAAGTGGCACAGGAATCTTAGGATGAAATCACAACAGTGTATTTGCTTTCTGGCAAGAACATTGAATTCTGGCCAAGTGTAGGGGCCAAACACAGAGTGCATGGTTTTGTCTGGACCATTCCTTTTAAATGAAATTTGACTAGGGATTTGGAGAACATTATTACTACCTTGGGGAATTCCTGTGTGGATGTAAATAAAGCTTAGTATTTGTTTATAGATAAATACTCAAAAGGTCATTATAAGGGAGGATTTGGAGAGCATAGCAACAATAGCTTTTTTTTTTTTAATAAGGATTTTATATTATGTTTGGGTTCTTTCCAAAGAGGGTAGCCCTCTTTTCTAGGTTTAAAGATGACATTTCTCATGGAACTTTCAACCCATGGTTATCTGGCAGAAGGGTCATATAAAAATAGATGCTTTTATGGTCTTTGTGGGTTTTAATTTTATCCTAAGAGAGAGTACCAGCCAAGTGACTGGAAGTGTCCTTTGTTAGAAGCCTAAGACCATGGCATTGCTCCTTCTTCCGTGGGGGCTGCCCCAGGGCTGTCTTCCTCAGTAACAACAGGCATCAGCACTATGCAAATCATTGAGAAGGGTCATGTGGGTGTCCTCTGACAGCCTTTTCCCCTTAGTCCCTTGCTACAGCCTTTCATTTCTGATCCGGCTTTCTCTTTGTACTTGGGTTTCTGACTTACTGCTGCAAAGCCATCTGTCTGTCTATCCATCTCGCCATCCAGTCATCCATTTGTCCATTTGCTCTACTTTGCATATATTATCCATTTCCAAGTGCCTTCTCTGTGACAGGACTTTCTTAGTGCCCCAGATGATTCTGCTCTCCTGGGGGAAGTGCGGGCTCCCAGCAGCCCCTTCCCTCACCATGCCTGCAGGGGAATGGGACACTGTGAGGCCACCTGCAGGCTTATTTTCCCAGGCCCTTCCCATTGCCATAGGAGTCCATGGTCTGTAATTCCCATCCAGCACCTCCAGCCAGACAGGGCTCTTAACCCACAGGGCTGGAGTAGGAGAAGGGGGAGGGGAGGTTGTGGGAGAGGGAGGCCACAGTCCTAACTTGGCTCCTCTTCCCACTGTGGGGTAGGAATCCCCCTCATATCACTCCCTACCTTCTCTCAGGCCTGAGAAGCATGAAAGAGCTTTGGGGCCTTTCTGTTAGGGGGAAAAAAAAGATTTGGGAGTCCTGATAAAATGCTTTCTCTTAACAGTCTTACAAAGTCTATTGTCTTTAGAGTGAAGTACAATTTGGACTTCACATCATGAACAATGGTGTTTTTTCTCCAGTTAGCATATCCCCTTCTTGGGGCTGTATGTGTCCATGGCATGGTCAGTTTTAGTGGCAGATGAGCTGTGGAGTAGGGGGGCAACAAGGAGTTAGCAGGAAAATACCGCAGGCAGTATTTTGAAGCCTCCCCGGGCCCTGTGTGAGCCCCATCCTCAAGTGGCCCCGTCTTCAATCGACATTGCCCTGAATGGTGCTCTTTCATGTCATGTGGAAAAGCAACCTTCCCACTTATGCTGGTTTCTGATTTATGCGGCTGTTTTGAAGATCAAAACTTGAACTAAAGCTCCTGAGCTGGGAAACTCTTCCCAGGCCTCTGTGCTGGACTCAGCTGTCACACCAAATCATCTCTGTCCCACTACCCTCCGGGCAATTTGGCCCTATGTCCAGAAGCAGCAGCTCCAGTGTGTCACCATCTGTCAGACCAGTGAACTCAGGGAATTTCTCCAGGGTGTTCTTCAACTTTCCCTCCCTCGTATCAAATGCAAGCACCCTCTCAAAACTCAGGCAGCTTGGAGACTGCTTTTCAAGGACCGTTGTTGGCCCCAGATGTGGTTCTGACCGGCTGCTTCTGTCTAACATTTTGGTGCTCTTCCCCATCATCTCAGAGGGAGGTTTAAACATGCCCTGTGGGCAGCACTTCCTAAGTTTCTCATCATTATGGTCTGAGGACTCCAAACATTCCATGTTCTGTCTTGCCTTTGTGACTTTATATATTTTATTCCTTCCTGGAATACCTTCTACTCCTACCCATTGATTCAATAAATATTCTCTGAAGTAGCTGAGCATCTCTCTGGGCACTTCCCTGAGTACCAAACTAGTCTAGGTGCCACTGTCCTACAGGCCTTTGCTCAGCACCAATTTCTTCTCTTGGGGGACAACCTTGATCACTCCCCCTCCTCTTTACGCCTCTTTCCCTCTTTCCTCTCAGCCCAGAATTAGGGGCTCCTGCTCTGCTCCTTAGACCCTGCCATGCACTCCCATTACAGCATTTATCATGTATTCTAATTGCCTTCTCTGTCATCCCCTTTCCAGCCCCAATTCATTCCTCAAGGGCAAAGATAGAGTCTTGTTCATCCAGCAGACTATCTGCACGTAGGAGGCCCTCAACAGAATTGACTAAACGTGTGCATAAATGAACGATCAGTTTTAACGTATTTTTGAAATCACATCCTGGTGAAGGATTGACTAAGAAGATATTTCTGGAACTGGGAAACAAACCAGAGCAATTTAGTGTGACTTTAATTTTAACCTGACCTTGAGGCTCTAAGCTGAATAAACAAAAGATGAAAGACAAAATATTGGAATTAAGAAATGGTCCTTTTCTCTATGTTTAAAGTTCTAAAAGTCTCATACAACTTTGACCACAGAGAGAGAAAAAGAGAGCTGTGAATTTTATCTTGTCTCCGGGGCAACAAAATGAGTAACATTAGAGAGAGACAGAAATCGAGACAGAGTCTCAACAAAGGGAACTGTTCACTGTTCCAACCAAAAGTCATTTGACAAGAAACAAAGACATTTCCCAAACAGAAGGAATGGAATCAAAACCAAAATAAAAGGAAATGAGGTAGATTCCCTACACATAGTCCTCTGTTGGTGGAGGTTGAGAAGGCGATGGCGAAACAATGGGAATTTTATGATTGTCAACTCTATTGAGACACAGTAGTGCAGCCTTTCTGAAGCTTACCATGGGGAAGAAATATCAAGTCAGAACTGTATACATAAGCCATTTCCCACCGCCGACTGAGAAACACTAGCAGTGGGGTGAGGTGTGTGAAGGAATACGGTGACAGGATTTCCCTGAGAAGGGCCGGCAGAGGTACAGAGCGGCTCTGATGGATTGCCCTCCCCACCCTTGCTTCGCTCTCCCGCCTGGAGCGCTCTCATTTCAGCTCCATCAGGAGCAAATTTCAGGTCTGTTTCCAGGCGGTGTGGTCCTTGCCTCCTGATGCTGGCCCTCTGAGAATCAGTCGTTGTCATGGAAACACCCATTTAGAAAATTCATCTGAACCCGGCCTTGTTAAGAGGGCGAAGAGTACCCAAATCACCTCGGTGCAGGAAGGCTCTCAGGAGCCCAGGGTCACGGCTCCCAGAGCAGGCACGGAGACTCGTCACGAGGCTTCCCAGAGTGCTCTTCATTTCTCAGAATACATTTGTTTATTTTTCATAAGTGCCCTCAATGTGTGACTTCAACAGAAATGTTTCTGGATTCTCCAACAGTCAGAGCTCTCCCACAGCGTCTGGCTCCCACATTTGGTCATCAAATAGCCTACAGCAATCCACAGCAGGCCTCTCCACTTCCAGCACTTCATATTCGGGACGTGGATGATGACCTGTTTCTTACTCACCGTCTGTGGCATCCGTTCTGACATCTCTGAGTTCTTGGGCCCTCAGAGCAGTTCCATCTACAGTAGTGCCCACAGCCTGGCAGTTAGATGGCCAGCCCCCCAAGTTGTAGCAGGGAGGGGAACCCACAGGTGCAAGCCTAATTAGGGAAAGATATAAGAGCCATTGGGAAAAATAGCTCACTCCAAAGGTCTGTGAAATTTGTTCCGTGTGAGTGATGTGAAGCCATTCTGAGGACCTCCTTACTCAAAACTAAGGGAAATAATGCATTATGCAGATCATATTCAACACAGGGAAATAACATCTTTTTTAAAAATTTTTAAAAATGTTTATTTATTGTTGAGACAGAGAGAAACAGAGCACGAGCAGGGGAGGGACAGAGAGAGAGGAAGACACAGAATCTGAAGCAGGCTCCAGGCTCTGAGCTGTCAGCACAGAGCCCAAAGCAGGGCTCAAACCCACGAACCATGAGATATGACGCGAACTGAAGTCAGACGTTTAACTGACTGAGCCACCCAGGCGGCCGGGAAATAACATCTAATAGGATTGTAGTTTGGGGTCCTCTAGCACCCCCAAATGAGGCAAAGAGTATTGCATATCTCAAATGCCACTGAAGGTCTTGTTTTATTGGTGTTCAGAATGACCCCAACATGTCATCAAGGAAAGCTAAATATATATGCACATATACATACGTATTTTTTAAAGGTTTGCTTTAGAGAGTGAGAGAGAAAAAGAGAGAGATAGAGTGAGCCCAAGCAGGGCGGGGCAGAGAGAGTGAGACAGAGGATCTGAAGCGCCTCCATGCAGACAGCAGAGAGCCCCCTGTGGGGCTTGAACTCATGAACCACAAGATCAAGACCTGAGCTCAAGTCAGATGCTTAACTGACTGGCCACTACTTTTTAAGGAGGTGAAGTATGTAGTATATTCCAAGAAGATTTCCTACCAAACTTATAACATAAGAAAGGGAAAACATCACTAGTAGTCATGTGAACTACTAGTCCGTGTGTTGTGTTAGTGTTCTATATTACTCCACCTACTCTCCAGGGGTTGTTCCAGGCCAGTGGAGCTAAGAGTTCTTACACATGGATTCTGCAGAAGCTCAGCCGGAGGGGAGGGGTCCTTGCAATCACCTATTGTGGTGGTCTTTAAATAATCATTGGCCTGTGTGTACTGTGGCCTGGAGCCTGCTTGGGATTCTCTCTCTCTCTCTCTCTCTCTCTCTCTCTCTCTCTCTCTTTCTCTCTTGCTCTCCCTCCCCCTCCCCTGATTGCTCTCTCTTTCAAAATAAAAACACTTAAAAAAATTTTTTTTAAATTACTGGTCTTGGGGCCCTTTCTGCAGTGGAATCTTATGCAGGAGGTCCACCCCCCCCAACACCACACCATGTGAAAACCCCTCCCTCTGCTAGGATGCGGGGAGGAGGCTGTGAGAATGGCTGGCTTCAGGTGCAGGGAGTATCGTAGTCTGCTTGGCCGCCATAACAAAACACCACAGGCTGTGTGGCCGGAACAACAGACATTTGCTTTCTCACAGTTCTGGAAGATGGAAGTCCAATATCAAGGGGCCAGGATGGTCATCTTCCTGGCATATGGACAGCTGCCTTCTGACTGCCTCCTCACACAGAACAGAGAGAGACAGAGAGCTCTCTTGTGTCTCTTCTCACAAGGGCACTAATCCTACCATGAGGGCCCCATTTTTGTGACCTCATCTAACCCTAATTACCTCCCCATCTCCAGATGCTATCACACTGGGGGTTACGGTTTCAACATATGAGTTTTGGTTTGACATAATTCTATCCATGACAGGATTTCATGGATATCTAATTCAGGGCCCCTTGCCTTTTACCACACAGTGCATTTTGAGTTTCTGCCATAAAGTCTTGGGTTCTCAGCCTCTTCTCCTTTTTATTTATTTATTTATTTATTTATTTATTTATTTATTTTGAGAGAGAGTGAGTGAGCAGAGAGGGAGAGGGAGAGGAAGAGAGAGAGTTCCAAGCAGGCTCCATTTTGTCAGCACAGAGCCTGATGTAGGGCTCAAACTCATGAACCGCGAGATCATGACCCGAGGTGCAACCAAGAATTGATTGCTTAATCGACTGAGGCCCCCCAGCCTCTGTCATACTTTTGAAAACTGAGTGGGTTTAAGGAAGGATATCTAGAGGCTTCATTTTCTAAAATTCCTCAGGAGCCATATTAACAATTACGTTAGAAATAGCTATCATATCTAGAACCTTGACCAAAGTCAGCACTGTTCTAAAAAGTTCACATACAGTACCTCATTTAACCTTCACGATTACCTAGGATAAAGGGACCCTTATTCCTTGTCCATTTCATAGAGAGAAGACAGTGATTATGCAAGGTCACACAGCCAGTAAGCGGCATAGTTAGGGATCAGTCTGGCTATGGAGTCTGCGCTCAGTCAGCACAGGGATGAAGCAGACAATGCCACAGTTAGGAGACAGGCAGGAGTAACCCTTCCCCAGGGTTGAGTGTGCTGGAATACACTCGCTGTCTCCTGGCCAGGGCTGGGGCAAGCACATGAGGTTGGTTTTGTGAAAATCTTTAAGTGTGATTGACATATGGCTGTTTCCCAAGCAGAGAACACAGGCATAGACTTGAATCCTCTGCTTCTTCCAATGCCAGATAATGAAGCAGACAGCCTTACTGTAGTCACAATTCCAACTTTCTAGTTGGAAAGAGGTCAAAGATCTCTTTTCTGGGCTCACAGGATAAGGGACAAAGCAAGGTCACTGAACAGAACCATGTGGAATAGGATACCATTTTGAAATGAAACAGTAAGTGCTGCTCTGTCCTTTAGGGGTGGTGAGCTCCCCTTCCTCATGGTGGAGTTCAGTGGTCATCAGGGACATTCAGTGTGCTGGGTCAACAGCCTAGAGACATGAGCTGTGCTATTGAGATTTACATCAGACATTGATGGATGTCATTCACTCCAAGGCCCCTTATCTTCACTTCCGGTTGGATGACCCATGCACTGCACTCAGCACCACAGGAAGGGGTGGGGCATGGAAGAGTGAAGATACGGAGGAGCAATGGGGAATGTGTTATACGGCCAATATGTAAGCAGTGTGCCAGATCTGGGATTTCTGTTGACAAGGGTTCCCTCTTGGCTCATCATTGGGTTACTCTGGGCAAATGACTTCACCTCCCCAAACTCTGGCTTCCTCACTTACAAAATATAATCACTGTTGTTGTTTGAATTCATTGAAGGTGTCTACCATCTGGTCAGGTCTCAGTAATGTTAGTTTTCTTCCTCTGATACTATAGGTTGTGTGATTTTACTTAATGAAACACAATGCTTCTGTTACCATTTAGTTGAGGTTGTATTTTTTGGTGGATTGTTTGTTTGCTTTTGATCATGAATCTTTTTACAACTGGGATGATTTCATGCTTCTGGGTAATGAGCGGGAGTTAAGCCAAGGAAAAGCAAAGCTGGGTTTAAGGATAGTCACAGAACAGTGAGGACCACCCATTGGCAGAAAAGAATCACATTATAAATAGGAAAAAAAAAAAAGAATATCCCAGGGCAAAAATTGCATTGAAGTTCATTCTATTGTCTCAAGTCTTGGAAAGCTTTTAAAATTATTATCTTATGTCATGTTCTCAAGTACAACCTCAACAAAGAATCACTGTCTCCTAGAAAGATTCAAACAAGTGAAATTAGGGAATCAGAAGATCAAGACAATAGCAAATAATCACTCACCAAAATGAGAACAAGGTGAGAAAAGGATCCTCAAAAACCCAGAATAAGATTTCAGGACAGATTCTGCTCAAGGTCAATATTCCCTTAACAGATCTGGCCCAGGTGACCCCTGGTAAGCCTAACGGGGAGTTTCAGAATTAAAGAATTATCTTTTGTTTCCTGCAGATCTTAGTTTCAAAGATGATTTTCTTGCTAACTCTTTAGTAGCAGCGAGCACCTGATGTATTATGCTGTTTTCTCTCCTATGGGAACATGTACTTTGCAGGCAGAGAAACACACACACACACACACACACACACACACACACACACACACCACCCCATGCAAGTGAATGGATGAGGGTGAAGACATTGTGATTGGCTATTGAAGAAGTCTAGGAAGTTACCCATGGAAATGAAGCCCACAGATTTAATTTAATATTGATTTCAGTTTCAGGAAGAAGAAATTGTCCTTGCTGCTGAGCATGCTCTCATGCAGAAACCTCTGTTTTCTCATTCTGACTGGGTCTCTCTTCTCCTCCTGGGAGCTCCCCACATGCACGTGTCTCATACTGAAGGCATTTTGAGGGGCTGTTTATTCATTCTAAGGCGATGAAGAGTGGCATAGAAAGTGCATTCAGTCAAAAGCACCTCTGTACAGTGATCAGGAAATCTCAGACAGATGAATTTCCTGAATAAGATGCTTTTCTTTCCTATCTCATCAGAATCTTCTCTAACAGACCTATCACTTGTTCTTAACAAATGATTTTTAAGAAGCAATCCCTCTGGTTTTGCCCCTCTATCCAAAGGGACTGTAAGATAACCAATGTCTGGATCAAACACTAGGTTAACTATTTCTAGTGTGTGTTTTCTTTTCAGAGTTTGAAGAAAACAACATCATTCAGAGCCACACTTGTCTCACGTGGCATCTTCCCATGTCTCTGTCAGCACAAACACTCCCCCATTCATCTCCTTGCTGTCTGACCACCTGAAAACAGCGTGACTGACACATAAATTGTGCCAGGCGAGGGACAGGTGGGTTAGCTGAGCTTGGGGCCCTGCCAGCCCTCCCATCATGTAATAAGAAAGCTCTCAAATAAACACCGTATGATTTAATTGAATCTGAGATAGGAGATATGGTTTTTACAGAAACTAATTATGGCAGGCAGCCCGATATATTAGTGTAGTAAATCTCGCCCATGTCAAGCCCTTGAGCTGTTGCTACGTTGGCTTATTTTCTCGCTCTCCCTCCTCCCATGTTTCCTAGTTCTTTTTCCATTTGGTTTCTTCCTACTTATTCTCATCACTCCCTCTTCTTTCCAGCACATTGAGACCTTGAGCAGGGATTCAGCACTTGTAGCCCAGTGATTCCTGCTTCAGGTCAATAAACATATGTGGTTCTGGGTATGTGTGTGCACACATGTGTGCATGTGTGTGTGTGCTGGCCTTTCTGTCTGCAATGGACATGACAATTCAGGATGGAGTGGTATAGTAGGTCGCTATGGCAGGTGGGGCTGGGGAGCGGGGGCAATGGATAAAAAAATGATTCAAGCATCCTTCCTTTAAATAGCCTGGCCTGGGTAATACTGGGGGTGGTAGCGTTGGCTATAAAAAGGGGAAGAGGAAAGTTGTGTAAACAACTAGCCTTGGAAACATCAGGCAGAATGAGGTACAAGCCATGGATCAGGAAACTGAAGATGGAGGAGTTTAATTCTGACTAGGCTAAGTAACCTTCACTTCTTTCCATCCGTCAGTTAGGAACAGAACACTTGACTAAGTATCATGAGTGAATAAACTCATAATTATTTTTTTTACTTCTTAGTCTCAGCATTTGTTCAGTCACGTGGTTATCTTTCTGTGCTTTTTCCATCCTTCTGTGCCATCCTCAGTGTTAACGGCTTTTGTTCTCACGCTTCGTGATCTTAAGATGGCAGCTGCAGTTCCAGACATTGCTTGAGCATCTCAAGCCTAAAGAAAGGACACAGTGCTAAAGACCTTCTTCTTAGGCTCCAGATTTTTGGTCTTTAGGAAATAAGCTTTTTCCCTGAAGCCTCCAAGGAAATTTCCCTTATATCCCTGTTGTCCAACCTGGGTGGCTAGCTGTAAGGAAGGACAGGAAGGTATCTAGCAAAGGGGAATGAGAGGCCGTGTTTCATTTCTTAGGGATGGAGGCATTGTTAACCCTACTAGAATTGAGATTCTGTGGGAAAGGGGGAACGTTACTGGGATAACAGCTGGGTTGGTCAACCTATGACATTGGTCACACTTTCTTCTAGTATATTTGAGAAAAAAGATATTTGTCTTACATCAGCTACTGAGCTGGGCCCTGCACTCCACCAGCAGATGCTCCTTACGTGAACACCCTTCTCTGCCATTTGCTTTGCTGTTGGTCATCACCATAATTCAACTACAGTTCTCTTGAAACAATATTGCTTTCTCTACACAGGCCTTCACACAGGATTTCAGACCAGACAGACCTGGGTTCAGATCCTGTCCACGCTCACTGGCATCATGGCCTTGAGCAATTTACTCAAACTCTTTGCTAGGTAAAAATGCACATAATGACTTGTATATCACTGAGCGGCTACCAGGATTAAATAATGAATGTAATGTGCTTAGTTAGCACTGTGCCTGGCCCAGAGGAATGCTCACTAAATGGTAATTTTCTCTTTTCTCCACATTTAAAAGATAATAATAGCTAACACTTACCAAGTGCTTACTATATGCCCAGCACAGTTCTTAGTGCTCCATGCCAATTTAACCGTCACAGCAGCTCAGGGTCTGTGCTAGCATTCTGTTCTTTTTTAACAGCTAAGGCAATGAAAGAAAAAGGGACCTTTGTCTATAATTCCAGAGATAGTGAGAGGCAGAAATAAGATTGAATCCAGGTATTTGTTCTTGAACCTGGGCACTAACCACTATGTCTACATCCTCTCGTACACAATGTGTCTCTCCTGAAAATGGGTTCATGCTAGCACCAATGCTTCCTATTAGGCAACAGACATTGCGCAATGGGCAGCCTGAATGACCACAGTTGCGTGGTCCTGAAGAATGGAGGGCTCTTCCAAAGCTAGGTGCTGTCTGAGCTGTCTGAGGGAGAGAGCAAGGCCACACGGAGATGTGGCTCCACCCTGTCCATGGTTTCCTTGTGCCCGTTGTTAATCTAGTCAGTCTCATTGTGCCATTACAGCATCAGCTCCCTGTGCAAGGAGCAGCTCTCAAAGAAGCAGGGACTGGAAATCTCCTCCTTCCAAAAACCACAGACCTGAGCAATTAGGTTATTTTCCAGATGGGAACCACTGAGAGAGTGTAAAGATCAATATCAGAACCCAGCAGCATGAAATCACTTTGATACTTTCCCTGGCCACAGCTTTTTTAATGGCAATATGAGAGAGCAGTGTTTTATGGGGGAAAATGGCCACCTTATGTTTGGCTTCTGAAAAGCCTCCTCAGTCGTACTGAACAATTCCAACCCATGGACATGGGCTGTAGCATGAAAACTTTAGGTGGCCTATGGAGCTCTGGAGCTCAAGCACCTTTTGGTCAGAAAGCCCAGAAAACAAAGGGAGAGAAAAGTTCTGAAAGGAAAACTGAATCCCTGGTCTTCTGGCTATCCTAAGTTTAAGACATTTCAATTTGATTTTTGGATGGTGATAATATTTTTCTGTAAGGGAACCGTAGACCCAAGCATCAGTGTCTACATTAACATACTTTCTACTAAAAGAAATGAATGAATCACAAACCATGCTGGAAAGGTGTTTGATAAGGACAGAGCATTTGTTGTTTTTTTCAGAAAGTGGGCTTACACCACAGCCCACGAGGTCAGATGGAGGGTGGTGGGATTTGGAGGTGTTTAACAACTATCCTCTGAGTAGAGAGATTCCTCTGCACTTTCCCTTACTCCTTTGTTGTGTTGTTTTTTGCCTTTGGATTCTGTTTGTTTGTTTGAGTAAAGGATGAGCACCCACAATAATGGGCCAGAAAGTTAGTACAGCTGAGTAGCATAGGACTGCCTTGAAATGTCTCTGCATTGCATACAATGAGACGTGAATTTTTTACATGCCAGGCATAAAATTGGTTTCTTTACTTGGGCCTCTCTGAGCATTGCTAAACCCTAGATAATCACAGATTTATCATTTTAAAAGTGAATTCCTGATGCCTTCTGTCACATGATTTCACAGTAACTATGACTGGAACTAGGGTAAGGGAGATTTTAGTGCTATCCTGATTTTACAAAGGAAACCTGATCTCAGAGCAGCCAAATCACTTGTAGTGGGGAAAGGACTCTGACTTCTCATCTTTGGAAACAAATCCCACCACCTATCGGGCTCCTTCTTTAGTCCTTGGGAGTTTGCCCTAAGTCTTCCTTGGGACCCACATTCACAATGTATCAGGAAGTTAGTGTCCAGCAGACGTGAGAATTGAACCATGGATGTTTTGTGGCATCAGCTTGCTGCCTCCATAGAGTCAGAGTCGCTGGTAGGTTCAGAAGGATTTGAGAATATGGCGGCTTATTATGAGGAACGGGGGTGGAATATGTCCATATTCTAGAGTCATAACCACACTGACCACTGGAATGGACATCAGAAGTTTCCCAGGCTAGTTCTCATAAATAAGGAAAATGTGACTCTAATTCTGCACCCAAGTTCAATGTGTGGATTTTCCCCCACACCAGCTATCTGGGTGTCCTACAATTCAACTCAGTTCTGATACCATCTACTTGAAAATAGTGTCAAATCCCATGGGTTAAAGAATCAGTCCTACAAAACTGCCCCATTCTTCAGTTGCCAGTCAAAGTCTAGATTGTTACCTGTGCTTCTGACCAACTGCTACAAATTGGAGGTTCAAATGACTTTCTCCTTACATTTGATTAATTTCTTAGAGTGGCTCACAGAACTCAAGAACACATTTACTTACTAGATTTCTGGCTCATTATAAAAGGATACCACTCAGGAAGAGCTGGACAGGACATGCACAGGGAAAACATGGGCAAAGGGTGTGGAGCTTCACCCACGCCCTCTCCAGGCACATCGCTCTCCTGGCACTGCCCCGTGTTCACCAATCCGGAAGCTCTCTGAATCCCATCCTTTGTTTGTCTTAGTTTTTATTCTTAATGCTTATTATTACTGAGAGAGAGACAGAGACAGAGCAGAAGCAGGTTCCAGGCTCTGAGCTGTCAGAGCTGTGAAATCATGACCTGAGCCAAAGTCACACACCAACAGACTGAGCCACCCAGGCCTCCCACCATCCTTTGGGTTTTTATGGAAGCTTCATTACATATTACATTACCATTGATGAAATTGTGGGCCACTGGTGACTGAAGAACTGAAAGTTCCAACCCTTTAATCACATAGTGGGTTCCCCTAGCAACCATCCCTCACCCTTAGATCACCTAAGGCCTTTCTAAAAGTCATCTCATTAACTATACCTTTATGATGCCCATCACTTAGGAAATTCCAGGAGTGTTTAGGAATGGGAAAAAAAACCAAATAATTTCTTCCATATTAGAAACCACAATATCACAGAGACTCAGAGAGGTGAACAGACTAAACTAAAGCAACACAGCCAGGACAGAGCAAGCATTTGGGCTCAGATCTCTCTGCAGGTGCCATCCCCAGGGCACTTTTCTCTGTTCCTCACTGCCTAGCATTTTGATTCCTTTCTGCTGGCTATAATTTGTGGACCAAAGAAGTGATTAAGAGGAGGCAGTAGACCATGGCAGCAAGAAGAACAGCTCTGGGAGGTGACTGAGACCCAACTTTGAATTCCAGCATTTTTCTTTAATTCAAGCTAGTTAAAATACAGTGTAGTCTTGGCTTCAGGAGAAGAACCCAGTGATTCATCTCTTACGTATGATATCCAGTGCTCATCCAAAATAATGCCCTCCTTAATGCCTATAACCCATTTAGCCCCCCCCCACAATTTCCCTCCAGAAACCCTGTTTTTTCTCTGTATTTAGAGTCTCTTATAGTTTGCCTCCTTCTCTGTTTTTATCTTATTTTTCCTTCCCTTCCCATATGTTCATCTATTGTGTTTCTCAAATCCCACATTAGTGAAATCATATATTTGTTTTTCTCTGACTGACCTATTTCACTCAGCATAATACACTCTAGCTCCATTCATGTTGTTGCAAATGGCAAGGTTTCATTCTTTTTCATCACCAAGTAGTATTTCACTATATATCTATATATCTATATATCTTCTTTATCAATTTGTCAGTTGTAAGGTGGCTGTGTACCCGAGAATGGCATATTCAAGGCAGCAAGAAGAGGGAATGGCAGGGTTTGTGCTAGCCAAGACTATGCCTTTTTCTCAGAAAAATCTATTCTGGAAGCAGTATCCAGGAGTCTACTGCTTGCATTCTATGGACAAAATGGGGTGATCTGGCTCTATCTAGCTGCAAGAGACAGAGAACATTAAGCTGTGGTTCTGTTGTGGGAAGTAATGAAGAAGAAGGGGATGGGACATGGCTTATGGGGGTCAGTCAACTGTGAGGTCACACCCTGAACTTCAGGGAATGGGAGGATGGCATGCAGGGAAGCAGTTTTCCTTCTTAAGAACCAGGTAAAGGGCGCCCGGGTGGCTCAGTCGGTTAAGCAACCCAACTCTTGATTTTGGCTCAGGTCATGATCTCAATGGTCCGTGAGTTTGAGCCCCACAGATCCTGCTTGGGATTCTCTCTCTCCCTCTCTCTCTGCTCCTCTACTGCTTGTATTCTGTCTCTCAAAATACATTAATTAATTTAAAAAAAAAAAGAACCAGGTAAAATTGGTTCAGGTCTCCATTTCTTGGCAGTCCCATGGTGGTTTCCAGGATGTCTTCATATAAGAAGGAGGTTGATGGGCTCGTGGTCACCTCGGGCATACGGTTCTGTTTGAGCCGTCTCTGTTCCACGTGAAGACCACACCACTGCCTGGTGGGTGCTATTCCTGTTTTCCCCAGTTGAGCTAGGACGCACACCTCAGAGGCTTCCTTCTCTTTCCACACAGCTCCTCAAGCTCCAGGGAGGTGTATTTTACTAAGACGTGCATTTAGGGCTGGGTCTACTGACACCAGAGCCAAGGCAGAGTCCATGGAAGAAAACAAACGGGTTGCACCATTGTTTCTACAATAGTTTAGTCAGAATGAATTCTTTTTAACTCTGTTTTTCCCTTTTAAGCAGGCTGAGTCTGTTTTCTTAAAGACCTCTCTGTGCCAATGTTTGTGTGATGCTGGGTTCCCAGAGCAAAGTGGGTGTTTAATAAATTAGCTAAGTAAAAGGGAGGGACAATTGTGAATCAGGAAGCAAACACTCAAATAGCCAAGAGCTTTTACGCAAGTGTGGAATAAGAAGGAAGAACAATCTCTTTTGGTTAGCTAGGGTTTAAAGACACATTTTCCTCTTGAGTCTTTCACTTTCTCATGAGAAAAATTTTCTTACTGTCATCTTGGTAAAAGGAATAGGTTTCAGTAAGAAACGGGTCACTTCCCATTGGGTCAGTGGGATTTCGCTGATAAATAAATAAAAATTACAAATATATAAAAATTTTTGTTAATATTATTTATATTTATATTATATAAACCTATAATATATTAATGTATACATTCATACAATTTATAAGCATATAACACATACATTTATTTCTCTAAATATTTGCCTGCAGCTTATGTTATCTGTCCCTCCACCTACCCACTCTTCAGACTACATCTGCTGCATTCCTGAGGTTGCCTTGGAAAAACGAGCTCCAGGATCTTAAGCCATAAATAAGCGCTCTCAAGGTTTTTTCGTTTCTGTTGGGGAACGTCTTTGGGCCTGGCACATTCCCCTTGTGTTTGCTATGGCTCAGTTTCCTATGTGAAGAGTGGAACTGTCATTACACAGACTCTGCAAAGCCCTGAAGACTTTCTGTTGGGTGATTTTCAGGCAGCTTGTACAGGAAGCATGGGCTGGCCTTGGATTCAGGAAGTCAAGCTGTGATTTCAGAAAGAGAAGCAGATTAGGCACTGAGAGAATTTCACTGCTGACAGTATCTAGAAAATGTCATTCTAGGACCAGAATGGAAAAGAAGCCTCTGGTGTCAGTCCACTGTCATTGATGGGCCAGATGACTTAACAGGTCATCTGTTAATTGGCTCTTCACTTAAGGCTCTGATAGATTTCAGCTGCCTTTTTGGGTGTGTGTGTGTGGGAGAGAAGGATGAGGGAGGATGGCTGGAGGAAGTTAACTACTTTCACCTGGCCTAATGTTTCCTCCTTCAGAGATGTAACATGAGACCCCTTCTCAGAGGAATCAGAAGTGGAAGTGGTAGTTTAGGTTTGATAGTTCATCATCTTGCAGGTGGGAGTAGAGGGTGACATAGAAAAATCACACTGGGCCATGAGGAGAGTAGGAAAAATTCATTCAAGACGTTCATTACCATGTGTGAAAAGTTAAGTTGATTTCTGCAAAGTCACTTTGGATGATCTACTAGAAGGGTATGTTGAACAGTCACTTTATTCAAATAATGCCCTGAATGTTTTCATCATTGGGTGAGAGAAACGGAGATTTGCATGAAGTTCCTTAAAATGGAAGAAGAGTCACTCCACCCCAATCCCACTGCACTCAGAGATGACATTTGTTTACATAGGAGAAAAAAACCTGAGAGAACCATTTAAATCAAGTTAAACCTTGACTGTTGTTCCCATTACTGCCTTCCTGCCTCTGGGGCTGGGGTTGGGGGGGGCACTTAGAGTGGGTGACATGCCAGGCTGCCATCTCATCATGATTTATTTCATCAAGTGGCCTGAGTCAAACAGCAGAATAGATTTACCTACAATCTATCTTGTCAGACAACTTTCTCCTGTTGTGTTCCGACTACAGAGAACTATTTACCCTTCTCCAAATATGGCATTTTCTTTGCTGCTTATGTGTCCTTACATATTCACTCTGTCTAGAATCACCTTCCTCATTTTCTCTTCTGAGTAAGTCCCTATTCATTCTTCAAGACCCTTCTCCATGACCAGCCCTTCTCCATGGCCACCCTTTCTCTGTGGTGGACCCTCCCAGGAAACCACTGATGCGCCCAGCCCTTTATAATACTTGTGCCATAGCCCAGTCACCCTGGATGTTGTCAACATCTGAACAGATACCTTCTCAGGGGGGACAGTGACCCAGGCCTTTTTATTTCTGTAGACTCCCACCTTAACAATGCCTGCCGCTTAAAATACATCTTAAAGTTAATTATTTGATCAGTCCCACCATTCTTGAAGCTGAAAAAATACCAGTGATATAACAACTCCCCCAGAAAGCCATATTAATTCACACTTTTGAAGGAGTAACCTTTTGAGGGAGTTGCTGGGAACTCACTGAAACAAAGCCCAAGACATGTAAGGAATGCTGAGTCTTCCGGCAACTTACATTCAGATTCTTCTTTTTACTATCAGTACCTGTCAGGCCCTTTCCACCCACCACCTCATGGATCTTCACAACTGCACTACCAAGTCAGTGTTAATACCCTTACACTTACTTTACATTTGGGGGAACTGGGGCAAAGAGAGATTACATACTTAGCTCAAGGTCACAGAGCCCCCCAAATTGGCAAAGCCAGATTTGGACCTTTGTAGATGAAGGCTACAGGAGGTGCTCTTGACCACTGAGTGGTATTGCCTCTAAACACATCCACAATAGCACACGTTTAAGTGGCATGATGATGGCAGGGGTGGAGAGCGCTGGGGGCCATGGCTCAGCCTGGGCTGAACAGTTTTTTCCCCTGCAGGCTTAGAGTAAGAATCCCAAATGGAGTCAGTCCTGGGGGCTTGTGCTGGTACTAAGTGTTTCGGTAATTTCTCTGGAAAGGCATCCATTGGCCTCCTGGAATCAGGGCATCTGCAGTGTCTACAATCTATAGTGTCATTAATGAAGATCAGGTATGAAGGGCTTTACATACACACACACACACACACACACACACACACACATGCACACATCCACACATCCACACATGCTCACTCTGCCAAACAACTGCTTACTGAGACCAAACAACAGAGACTCTAGAATCCGTCACAGTCAGTATCAGAGGAAAGGTCCAGTGTGGGGCCTGGCAAGAGGCAGCATGGCAGGCTCCAAAACAATACCAGTAAGAACGAGCCCTGTGGGGCCCAATGCTCAGCTCCTGCCCTGTGTTTGCTTAGAGTTCTGAGCAGAAGTTTGGGGTGGGAGGGGAGAGGTTTCCAGCCATTCTACGCCAGCTGTAGGCAATGGTCAGAGCCTGGGATTTGTCTGGGCTTTGCAACCCTGGAGGGCTTTGCTGCTTGGTGCAGACCCAAGAGCTGCCAGGAGGCCCCAGAAAATGCTTGAGAACAAAGAGGTGATAAACACACTCTGAACCCTTTTCCCAACTGGCTCCATCCCAAAGCAAAATGAGAAATGAATTGCTGGGGTAAGCATGCGTGTGTGTGTGTGTGTGCGTGCGTGTGTGTGTGTGTGTGTGCGCGTCTGCATGTCTTAAGCTGATGATGGGAAAGAAAAGCTGTTTTAGATGGGAATAGTCAATTTGGGGCATTTAAAGTTATGGTCAAATGAATACAGCCAATTTAATTTCTATAATTCGGTCCTCCCAAAAAAGCTGCTGTGATATACTGTAATTTTTAGCACCTCAAATTTTCATAAGTACTAACATTTCTGGGGGAAAGGCAAAGTGTTTGCTTAACTTGAGAATATGTTTTCTGAATAGGGAAGCTCATTGTCATCATTGCTGTCACTGTTATGATCATCATCATCATTGTCATTATCTCATCCTTTATTAAGCACCGTTTATGACCTAGGCAATCTTCTGGAAGCTTACAGATACTGTCTATCATTTTTATTACAACACTGCTGGGGCGTCATCCTTGATTCCATTTTATAAAGGATAAATTGATGTTCAGATAAGAAACTTGTTTAAGATCACACTGTTGGTAGTTACGCTTAAGTCTTTCAGGGTCCAAAATCCATGCTATTTTTGCCATACTTCCTAGCGTGCAAATATTTGTTATTACTAATACAGTGTCCCAGGCCAGATCAATATTCAGCAGTTGGATATGGGAATGACTGCTTTCTCAGTGCCTTGGCTTTTCACAGAAAACTTCAGGGGGGCGGGCTGTTACCCAAGCTGTGGATCCAGGCCGCAGGAAGCGGATCCCGTTTCTCGTTCTCAAGCACCTTCTCTGTTCTTTCTTTGATAAACTAAGTAAGATGCCACTTGCATTTACTGCTGTTTCATGAGACTTGGTCAATTCACATCTCCCAGTTACTCCCACTACCTTAACCACTATCACACATTTTGCTAGTTGTTTTCCTTTCTCTCTCTCTCTCTCTTTCTTTCTTTTCTTTCTTTCTTTCTTTTCTTTCTTTCTTTCTTTTCTTTCTTTCTTTTCTTTCTTTCTTTCTTTCTTTCTTTCTTTCTTTCTTTCTTTCTTTCTTTCCTTTCTTTCTTTCTTTCTTTCTTTCTTTCTTTCTTTCTTTCTTTCTTTCTTTCCTTCCATCCTTTTTTTCTTTTCTTTCTTTATCCCTTTCTTACCTTCCTTCTTTCTCTGTCTCTCTTTTTCTTTTATTTTCTTCTTCTTTTTTTAAATAAAGACCATGTATACTCTGTTATTAATTGAGACAACATTTTTGGAGCGATCTATGTGAGTGGCCTGAGGAGATTGGTCCGGTCAGCTCACCATCTGGAAAGCATGTTGAGGCCCTCCTCCTGCAAAGCTCTCACTACTAGGGAGTCATCTGTGTGTTTAGGAAGTTAGTTGTCTCAGTTTTGTAAGAAGAGGATCAACCCCAGAAAAGTGTGGAAATGTGGCTTGGCTCTTTTGGTAGCATATGTGAGTCTGAATGCAAAAATCACATTTCATATAAAACAATGGTAATAAAATCAAGCACCTATGGGCACCTGACATTTTAACAAAACAAAAACAAAGAACAACAAGCGAGAAAACTTTCAGAACTTTTCTAATATGATCATTTGACCAAAATAAATTTTAGAGGGGTTGTCTGGGTGGCTCAGTTGGTTAAGCATCCAACTTCAGCTCAGGTCATGATCTCATGGTTTGTGAGTTCATGCCCCATGTCGGGCAGAGCCTGGAGCCTGCTTCAGATTCTGTGTCTCCCTCTCTGTCTCTCTCTCTCCCTCTTCCCTGCTGTGTGATCTCTTGCTTAAAAATAAATAGTCATTAAAAAACAAACAAAACAAAATAAAAAAAGAAACTGTAGATATATCTATTAAATTGTTGAATGTCTGCCAATCCCCTGTGGGGACAAAGAAAAAGTAAAATTGGTGGGAAGATCTATACTCAAAAAATATTTCATATTAATTAGCAGTGTTTTAAAAAGATTTATACACTGAAACCAATAATCCTCCCAACAATTACAATCTTTTGCAAGATGAGGAATCTATGTGCAGATATGCCCAACTCACTGGATAATTCTTTGACTCCACTGTTCATACTTGGTTCATTTATTAATTCACCTATCCTTTCACTAAGTATTTATTGGCTATGCTATCTGGGTGCTATTCTAGGCACTTGAGATGCAGCAGTGAAGAAGCCCAAAGGAGATCCTCATGTCTCTGGTGCTTGTGTTTGAATCAGGGGTGACTCTCACACTGCAAGTGTCACATTTAGCGTGACAACCATACCTTCTGCAGCTCTGGGCATGAAAAGTCACACTTCTAAAGTGGTGGTGAAGGCGGCGTCTTTGCAGCCAGTGTTTGTTTCAGTAAATAGATTGTACACTGTGAGTTTCAGAGTAACAGTCATTGGGAGTTTTTCTCTTGTTTCACCTCATAGGGGTACAAGTGAGGGTGTTGGATAAATATTGGCCCTTTGTTGAGATTATGAAACTACTGGTCCCTTGCTATTTAAGACTTTTTGATTAATGGAGCAAAAACATTCAAGTTTCAGTCAGAGAGACAGAGAGGGACTCAGAAGGAAGGAGGGCCTGAAACAGCGTGGAGGTCTTGGAGCCGTCCTGTGCACCCTGCTCATTGCTGCTCAGCATTTGTTCTGGTTTGGCTTGAGCTGCATTCAGGGAAGGATGGGAACCATGGGGAGATACCCTCTGCGCATCCGGAGGCCTTTTCCCCTTTGATATCAGCTCCCAGTGCTTCTTGTAATCTTAGCAACAAAGACCTCTGAGGGTAAGGGCTCCAGCCCTTTCCCGTTTCCCAGTTCTTCAAAGAACTGCCTTATTTAAGCACTTGCCAAATGTTGAAAGGGTAAGTGAAAAGATCACGAGACCAAGGGTCATAATAGCTTGTCTCTGGTCTTAGGAAGTCAGCTCAGTTTCCTCAGGTCTCTGGGCCTCTGTATCTTTATCTATAAAATGAGAAGGCAAGTCCCCTCAGATTCAGACAACTGCAGATGGTCTGTCTTCCAGGAATTCTTTGTAACAATAGATATGAAAAGCCTATAACTTCCCTTGTACTCCTGCCTCATAGTGAACCCAGTGGAAAACCCCAAGTGGAGTCAGCTCTGACTTTCTGTAGAGTGCTGAGGGGCTGAAGGTTGTCAGGAAAGAGGAGATTTCATTATTGTTATTATTATAATTATCAAGCATTTTGAATTATTCCAGGTGTTGTGCTAAGTAAGTGCTTGATGTATATTTTTTCCCATTAATCCTTGAAACAGAATTATGATTTGGCCCTTTTCTATTTCTTATTTTATAAACAAGACAACCAAGGCTCTGAAAGGCTGATCAACTCAGGCAAGCTTACAAGCTAACAAGTGATAGAGACAAGCGTGTGTGTGTGTGTGTGTGTGTGTGTGTGTGTGTGCGCGCGCGCAGGTGTTGGTATCTCAGAGCAAGAGTAGCTCTTTTTCCTTTGATTTGTCTAACTCTGCAGTGGGTGGTCTGTCCACAGCCCAGAAGATATCAGACTCTGGCCAAGATCCACTGCCGAAACAAAGCCCCTTCCTGTCAGACCTGCTGTCTTAGTCCTTTTGGGCTGCTCTGAAAAATACCACAGATTGGGTGGCTTATAAACAACAAGCATTTATTGGCCACCGTTCTGGAGACTAGAAGTCTGAGTTCAAGGTCCAGCATGGTTAGGTTTTACTGAAGGCCTTCTTCTGGGTCACAGACTTCTCATTGTATCCCCACGTGGTGGAAGGGGCTAGGAGTGCTGTGGGGTCTCTTTTATAAGAACACTAATCTCGTTCATGAGTGCTCTTCCTTCATGATTGAAGCACCCCTAAAGGCCCTACTTTTTAATACCAGCATCTTTGGAAGTCAGGATTTTAACATATGAATTTTTGAGGGACACAGTCAAACCATAGCACCTGCTTAAGCCAAGCCAAGGCAAGGTGTGAGGGTAACTACATGCTTTCCACAAAGGCAAGGGAAAAGGAAGGGCAAGTCCAAATCCTCACTAACTGACTTCTCCAGCACTAAGAGCCTCAGTGATCAGAGGCATCAGTGATCTGTAAAAAAAGAACCAAAAATGATTCCCAGAGGGGAAACTGGGGTTGCTAAAACCTCTGAAAACTTTTGTGGTCCTTAATTCCAGTTGCTAAAATGCCTTTCCATAAAAAAGACAATTTCATTCAATTCTTCAGTCTGAAGACTACAACCATCTTCAGAGGGGGCATATATTCAGGCATCCACTAGACCTTGATTTCAAAAGCATTTGTCTTACTTTCTGTCAACACTAACAAAGCTGCCATTGATGAAAACCAAGGGCATTAAAATCCAGAGCATATCCACCACCCAGGGGGAATTAATCAGATGATCGCTTTGAGAAAAGGGCCCCCTGTTGGGACATGTTGGCTAGTCTCCTTAGAACATGCCCGAGAGTTCATTACAAACCACTCACCCCCGTCTTGTGCAGAGACTCCTTTTGGAACTCACACATACAAAATTGTCCCTGCTGGTGGGACAGCCTTCCTTGGACAATTTATTTGTTGTGCTGCTTCACAGAAGAAACATCATAAGCCAAAGAATGTACGTCATAGTCTGGTGGCCAGGATACCTTAGTGAAGCGCACCCAATAAACTCAGCATAAGTAATGCTGTATTTATGTTAGGGGTGGGCCTGGGGCTCCCGCCAGCCCACTTGCTATTCACCATAGCTATATCTAGTGTCATTGGAGAGCGCCTCCTGGCCTTCTTACTAAGTGAAATTATTATGCACCTTTTACCTGGGTTTTCAACCTATTTTTGTTTATTGCTACTGCTTTGTGTGCAAAGGAATTGCTAGTGCCTCATATTTGCCCCACCTTTGTTCTGCTGAGTGAGTGCAAGCCCTAGTCAGCCCCTGCAGATTTCTGTGTACCTCATGGTCTGACTCTGGGGGGATGTGAGAGGTTGCTTTCTCATTCTACATACGAGGATAAGAAGGCCCAGAGAACTTGAACATGTGGCCATCATCCCAGCTAATTATGGTCAGAGTCAAGATCAGAGATTAGCTATCATGACTCTTGGTCTTGGGATCTTTTCACTTATTCAGTCCAACATTTGAAAAGCACTTAAGCCAGTTCTTTGAGGAACTGAGAAGAGGGAGATGAAAGAGGGTCTCTGTCCAGAGGAACCCATGCTCTTTGTTGCTATGATTGCAAGAAGCCCTGGGAGCTCACATCAAAAGGAGGGAGACCTCTGGATGCTCAGAGAGTCTCCCCATGGTGCCCATCCTCCACTTAATGCAGCTTAAACCAAATCAGCACAAATCCAGGATTCACGGAATAAACCCACTGGAGAACAAGGTAAGAGTGACTCAAGCCAAGGGGACTAACACAATGCCTTCTTACCCCTCCTGATAGGTGAGCTGAAGAGCACCCCAAGTGACAACTGTGGGACTCATGGCTGGGCCTTCCCCCGCCCTCCCCAACACCAGCACTGCCTGGGATGAATCACACACCAGAGAACAACGGGGCTATTTCTTGAGAGTCATTAGTCAAGTTGACATCCCTGCCTAGAGTTATTTAGGACTTTCTAAAGCCACTTCTTTCCCTCCCTGTTGCAGGAAGCACCTGTGAGGCTGTTGAGTTGTGGTTTTGCTCAATAGCACTTTGATATCCCTTAAGGCCATCAATTACTCTTCTGTCCTTGCTGGTACGGGCTTTGGCTGATACAAAGATAGGAAAGCTTAGAGAGTATGATGAAGAGGAAAAGGACAGTGACTTCCTCTGGGGTCTGAGGCCAGATGCTGTCTGGAGGTGGGCTTCTTGCTGATTTCCGTGGGGGCTCCTCTAGGTCAGGACAGTCAGCATCCTTGGCTGGCTGGGCTTGGAATGTTAACTGCAATGCTCCCGTGAGGCTGCATCTCCCTCCGGAAGGAGAGCTGTGCTCCTTGCCAACTACTTAGAGAAAAAGCAGGCCCGGAAGACGAGTGTGGCTGGGGCAATACTGATTTAGGTACATGACTTTAGGGAGAGGGAAGTTGGAAAGGAATCAGAGGAGAAGAACCTCAGTAATCAGAAGGCTTGGTGAATGAGCCTCTGAAAATGGTTCGGGGAATCAGAGTTGTTGAGTCTAGGGAAGGAAAGGGTGAACTAAGAACCAGCTTTGATTACAGGGAGAATAATTGTGCAGAGATAAGTGGTCATTTCCACTGAAAATATGATGTGGGTTACAGATGCTTAAATTGCTGCCTGAGATTTTTGTCCGGTGTGTGCTGGCCTGTCTGGGCTTTTTGCCTTGCTCTTATTCATGAGGTGGGGGTGCTCCTTCCTTGGAGATTTGCATGAATGAATATGACATCCTTCCAGCTGGACTGGTTTAGAGAAAGTCTTAATGGCACATGAGTCTCTTCCCTTCAGTTCATACTGCCCAACGGCCCAGCTTGACCCTTATGTCTCACTGTTTGGCAGACACTTGATTGGTATCCAGACATTCCACCCCTGCCTCCTCTAATCCAATTTGTACCTTGGGGTCCCACTTTCTTTCTTTAAATTCATCCTGGGTTATGGCAATGTCCTGTTCAAAAAAATGTTTATGTTCATTTATCCATTCAACAAATACTGAGCACCTATTATGTGTCTGGTGCTGTACTAAGCTTTGTGCACATGACGCGGCACAAAATGCAGTGCGGGCCTACGGAGGCCACTCAGGGCACCCGGGTGGCTCAGTGTGTGAAGCTTCTGACTCTTGGTTTTGGCTCAGGTCATGATCTCACAGTTTGAGTTTGAGGCCCCCATCGAACTCCGCACTGACAGTGGGGAGCCTGCTTAGGATTCTTTCTCTGTCTCCCTATCTTCTTGCCCCTTCCTCACTCTCTCAAAATAAATAAAAATTTTTTTCTTTAAAAAGGAGGTCATTCAGTCTTTACATCTTTGTCCCGGAATTTTTTAAGGCCCCCACCATCTGGTTTTAACACGTCTTTCTGACTTTATGGCCATTACAAAATCTTCTTTCTCTTCTATCAGCCTGGTCTGTTCACCTTGCCTAACTCATTCTGGGCCTGGATGCACTGAATATCCTTATCCAAAGCTAACACACACCTCCTTCGAAGTTAACACAGCCTCCCCTCCAGAAGGACCTCTGATACCACCTGGGTTTAGGAATTCTCCAGCACATAGCCCCTACAGTGCTTACTTAGCACTAGATATTTTTTGCCTGAGTACAGATGGCAAACCGGGCAGCTGTTGTGCCTACTATGCCCTCGCTCACTGTAAGACCTGAGAGAGCCGTGACCACAGGGACCTGCCCTCTGCATCCAGTGCTCTGCTGTGAGCTGTGCAAGGATATCAAATCTCTGAACTGGAAGGGAGAAAGCCTTTTGAAACTGTTTAATAAAACTACTTCATTTTACAGATGTGGAAACTGAGGACCAGAGAAACTGATTTACCCAAAGTCACAAAATGAAGTCATAACAGAGTCAATCAAGTCTGTTCTCCTCATCTGCTAAACTCTCCTGTCTATGTAGTTCAGCAGTTGGAGTTCTAAAGAACCTAACATTTCAGGATACACAGGAAAGAGATAGGAAATGTGTCCATTTCTTATCATGTCTGTAACAAATATGCACAAATTTAGTGGCTTGGACAACTCATATTTATTTTGCAGTTCTGTAGGTCAGAAGTCTGATGTGGATCTAACAGGACTAATATCTAAGTGTTTGCAGGGCTACCTTCCTCTCTGGAGGCTCCAGAGAAGAAGTTGCTTCCTTGCCTTTACAATTTCGAGAAGCTGCCTCTATTCTTTGGCTCATGTCTTTCTCCCCCTGTCTTCAAGTCAGCAGTGGTGTGTGGAGTCCTCCTCACATTGTATTATTCCACTTCCTCTCCTGCCCACATCTTCTACTTTGAAGGACCCTTGGGATTACACTGGGCCACGCTGGTCAATCTTCCTATCTTCAAGTCAGTTTAATAGCAACCGGAATTCCTCTTTGCCACATAAAATGGCATATTCATAGTTTCCAGAGATTAGGCTATGAACATATCTGGAGGTTATTTTTCTATCACAGGAAGAGAGTTGGAAAATGAGAATGAAGGTCACTCTTTCTCTTGCTTTCTTGACTTCTTGATTCTTTGTGATCAAAAAAAGTTAGTATGAAGATCTTCTAGGTCTCTGTGTTCAAGCTCAGGCTTCTCTTCTCAGTGGTGCTCTGGTTAATATCATCAAGACACAAAGAAAAGGACAAAAATGCCAAAATTTATAGAAAAGGAGGCTCACAGATGTTGGCTAAAACGGGATGTTGGCCAATGAAAGACTTCTTAGTTTCTAAAGGCCTGAGAACTCTGAGGCTTTAAAGGGTACAGGCGTACTCTGCCAAGGGGGCGGGGGTGTTCATATGAGACAGCTAGATGGAATCCCCTACCGCAAGGCTCGCTGGTCATTAAAATCAGGAGGAGTAGGGGAGTGAGAAAATGTCCTGAACAATCTAAGGAAAAGAATCAATTTCAAGTTGGGATGGTTTCATAGACTCATGGTCTCTCAGAGTCTAAAGGATCTTTAGGAGTTTCTTTGTGTAGCCTCTCACCTAATGCAAGGCCCTATACAGTCTTTTACCACCGATTATCACCTTGCTTTGTAAAGCTCTGGCAGAGATAAGAAATCATCTAGATTCCCTTGCATCTTGTCCAATTCTCTGAGTCCGTAATTTTTTGTGAATATAAAATTTTATTTGTAATGACCTCTTGGTGTTGGTAGGAAAGTCAGACAATCCCATATTGATTATTATTATATCTTCATGTAAAGGGTCCAGGAACTCTGAGAGTACATGTAGTATTTAACTCTCACTTGCGAGGCTATGACGATAGGGATGAAGATACAAGGGAGGAGTCATCTGCCAACAGACCTGGTATCTTCACAGAACTCTCTTTTCCTCATATGCTGTATTGACTCTTATTTAGTCTTCCTAGAACTCCCATCCCCTTTCCTCTGAAGACAGACACATGCTGTCCCCCTGACCACAGGAGAGCCAATCACATACCTCACATGTGTAGCCATAGTGAATGGACCAATCAGCATTTAATCTTGGATTTTTTTTTTCTAACCCATAGGGTGAAAGGGAGGAAAATCCTATCTGCTCAGGCCGTGAGCTATGAGGAGATGAGCTTTGCCCATGGCCATGTTCCCACCTCCATGGAGGAGCTGGTCTGGGAAAATGGCATCAAGTAAGAGCAAAAAGGAGAGAGAATGAGAGAGTCCTGAGGATATCCCTTAGTCCAACTGCCATTTTTTTAATGTTTTGTTTACATGAACAAATAAATTAGGCTTAAGTTGGTTTAAGATGTATTTCTTCCATTTGTAACCCATTAGTCCTGAATAATTTAAAACATTTCTCAGTTTTCCTCTTTCCTAGAGATGCTGAAAAGTGAACTAAAAATCAGAAACTATTAGTCTCAGAGTCCATCCTGTCCATGATGATTTGCAGAAGAGTCAGAAGGAAGAAAGCATGGGAAATCGTGCAGGTGAAAAAGATTCTTATGTATGAGGTCCAGTGAGATGGAATCCAAGGGTGATACATGGGGTCCCGCTACCTTTGCTCTTTTTGGACCTCAACTTGGTTAAAATAAATTATGACTCCAGACTCACATAGATTGAGGCCAAAGTTGGGGTCCCAAAGTGAGTGTTGTTCTATTTTGTGGACACGTGTTACTCGTTTGGTGTAAATCAGAGCTTGAGAGAGTACTCAGTAGATTCACTGATAAGCACAATGTTTTGGGGGCAGAGGGAGAAGAAACGAAGGAAAAATCGGGGAAGGGGAGGGAAGTGGAAAGTGTAGCAGGAGAAGCAAGGAGAGAGAGAAAGAGAGGAGAGAGATTACTCCATCAGTAAAATGCTGACTGAGTATCTCCTACGTGGGTAAGGTTGTGCTAGTTGCAACTTGTCATTCCAAAGCAACAAGCAGAAACCTTATTTGTGACGACAGATGCTAAGAGTTAGGTGTGTCTGGAGTAAGAGAAACGCACACCCAGGTATGAACGGCAAGCAGCAAAGTCAGTGGACAATTACTCACAAAGGCTGTGAAGGAGGGGACAGAATGAATGGGCCCACGTTTAAACCAGAAGTTAAGTTAAAACATATGGAAAATGTTTTTTTGATATTCACTTAAGCCCTGGAACAGTCTGCACAAAGAAGCTGTGGCGTCTCCTTTAGAGGGAAGCTGTTGAGAATAGTGCCTCATGGCTGCTTCATGGGCTTGATTACAGGCCTGCATCTCTGCCCGTCACATCTGCTTTTCAGTAACAGCATGGGGAAAAGCTTTTGCATTTTTTTCCTGGCAGACTTAGTTTTTCATGTTTGTTTTGTGAAGAAAAAATATATATATAGTGCAGTAAACAGTTGAACAAAATCTACACAGATTCGTCCAAACTTTTTAAATGCTCCCAGATTTGGATATAGTGTTTATTTATGTAGAGAGCCAGAATGGATCTGGAAGGTCAGGAGATAGCTGAACTTTTGACTCTGCCCAGCAGCTCACACAGTTTTGTGCATTGTTTTTATCTTCAAAATGGGAAAATGAGGAACCATTCTTCAGCTGTATCTTGCTCACAGAGCCTTCCCCCCAGATTGTGCCACACCCCACGAGCTTGAAAACACCCCAGGAAACCATCACGCCATTGTGAAAGGACTAATCGCCACACAACACTTGGTTTTCCTTCCTGGACTGCGTCACGGGCTGTGGCGCTGTGGTTCCCACATTGTTTCTGTCATTGTCCCAAGGAGCGTAATTCTTGATCCTGAGTCTGGGCAGGACAGCCTGTCTCAGCACAAGCTCTTATGTAAGTGGCTGTGGGGAGAGCTGGCAATAAACAAACATTTTTCCAGGCCTTGTTTTCTCTGCAGACTTGAAGATTTCTCTCTAGGGTTGCTGCTGCACTTCTGCAACGGAAAGGCAAATTCCCAGCTCAGAAATATCTTGAGCTGCATTTCTTGCTTCTAAAATCAGAACAAAGTGAACCAAAGTGTCCAAAGAAATTGAATTATTGGGAACGGGATGTTTCGATGGATTTCTCTAAAAAGGGATTTGAGGCAGCATTTCAGAAAGCTCATACATATATCTGTGCTGCTGGTTACTGCTGGTAAATTACACTGGCACTTCAGGGCCACAGATGGAGAACCAGAAGATGAAAATATGAACCTGGTAATGTCTTCCAGGGTCAAAGTCTCCAGGGTCATACAAAATCAGATCTATTGTATAAACAAAGTACAGACATACGAGAACAATGAGACCGGGTATTTGTAGAATCCTTTCTCCTTGGGCCGCTCCAATTTAGGAACTCAAAGAAGGAACAGTTTACAATAGTGCCTTCGAAACACTATGCCTCTCACTCTCATTACTGAATTTAGTGGAAATCTCACCCGAGTAGGCAACATATTGCAGGGACCCCAAGACAGGCTCCCAGTCTACTGGGGTTTCCCTGCTGGAGGTTGAAGCTATTGCCTCTGTGGTGGACACAGAGGTCACCTGTGAGGCTACCTGGCTCCAGCTGCTTGTCTGAAGCAGTCATGTTTCTCCCTTCCCCACAATAGTCTCTACTGGAAGGCTCCAGCCAAAATGACTGTGCCCTCAGTTTCCCAGCAGGGGCCAGGTGCTCGAAGGGCACCCACTCCCTGTGCTGAAAGCCAAGCTGGTTTCTCTGTATCTCCAAGTAACTCAAATCATTTCACTCTGAATTACCAAGCATGTTTGTTAATTTGGGGTGCTGGTAGAGAGCGGAGGCACATCCGGAGTTTCTTTCAGTTTTCCTTGGGTCTCCTGAGACCCCTGAGAAAGACTTTATTGCCTGCAGCCTGGAAACACTGCTACACATTCAAGAAGCCTCCACTCTGCTCGTTGGCAAGCCTGGGTCCATGACCATATTAATCTCATCTCTCTCATCCTTGTCTTCACAACATCCATGGAGCTAAGAGTGGGGCCCCTGGGTAGCTCAGTGGGTTAAGCCTCTGACTTTGCCTCTGGTCATGATCTTACAGTTTGTGAGTTTGAGCCCCACACTGGGCCCCGTGCTGACAGCTTAGATAAACATTAAACAAAAACAAAAACACTAAGACAGAACCACCTGGAAAGGCAATAGCCTTCCCGGAGCCACTTGACTACTTATTGGTCACCTGGAGCCAGCTATATATATAATTTGTAAAGCCCAGTGCAAAATAAAAACGTGGGGCCCCTTTCTGAAAAATTATTAAGGTCTTCAAGATGGCAACAGCCAAGCATTAAAGCAAGCACAGGCCCCATGTAATTGTGTAGGTCACATGCCCATGAAGGCACGTTGCATGTAGCTTTTATTTGAAGTCTCTAGTTTTCAGAGTAGCTGGAGAAGGTAAGTAGTTCAAGGGCCATGTAAGAAAGCCTAAGGCAGAGTGACATCAGGTGGCTGCTTCTAACAGGGTACTCTGGAGAGTGTCTTGTGGGGTTGCTATGAATAACAGACAGCATTCGAAGTACTTCCATATGTTAAACCATTTCATATACACACATACATATAAATAATTTACACCTACTAACTCATCCATCCTCACAACAACCATACAAAACAGGCACTACTATTTCCCCCCGCTTTACAGATGAGGACACTGAGGCACAACAGAATTTAAGAAGACACTGATTGAGAGTTTGATTCTCAGCTTTCTAATGCTAAATTTCTATTTTTCAAGTCTCCCTGGAGCTGACTAGACCTGGAGGGCCTGCATCATGCTAAACTCATGGACAACTGATTTCTATGCCACAAAAGAAATGTATTCCTATACAGAGATGGGGCTACCATTCCAGTAACTGAAATATTCATTCCCATAATCCAGGGTACACCTTTGGGAATTAAGGTGCCTAGGGTGACTGAAAAAGGAATTAGAAGGCTTCTCAGTGAGTGCAGAATCAAAACAAAGCTAATTGCCTAATCTCAGGGGAGCTGTTGACCAGACTAATGCAAAATCTGGAAAATCCTTCTCCTCATACTTGCTACACCTCATCCTGGGGGATGGAGTGCTTCTGTCTGCTGAGCACAGGGTCTCTCTCTGGTGCCTGGTGTCATCCAGGCCACCTCATGCCAGGCCAGTTATGTTACACGAAATAGGCTGTCCCTTTCCTCACATTAATGTGTTCTGGTCTGGGATTTGATCCCTAATGTCATGATCTCAGCAGCAACTCATTTACAAACCAGCTCTGAGGATGCCCAATCCACAGAAGGCCTGTTGATTTCTACCAGTTTCCACTTCCCTGGGTGAACTGAATCTGGGCTTCTAGGTGCTGCCTAAACTGAGCATTTAAGTAGCTCTAAGGAGGAGTAGAATGGAAACATGTTAAAATGAGGTTATGTTGACTCCATCACAAATTTAAGCTACGTAGACCATGTAGCTCCTTGGAGGTAAGGTAACTCCCTATGAAAGCTCCTATCTGAGTGGCATTAAATAATTCAATAATGAAATTACTCTCAGGTGGGTTTCAAGTGGGACCGAGGAAGTAGTCATAAAGTAAATGACTTTTGCATCATTTGGGAATTAGATTTTTGTTTCCTTTTGTTTGTAACCCTCCACTTGAAAGTTACCTTCTCATTACCAAATATCGGGGTGATTCATAAACCATCTTCTGATGTAAAAGAGAAACTGCTACAAGTGATTTTCAAAGGCATCTGCTGGGAGCCAATTTAAAGAGTAGCACAATGGAATTATGTAGATGATGACAGTGATGACTGTAAATAACATGAAAAAAATTTTTATATACAGGTGACAAGCATTGTGGTAACTGAATAGAAAATATTATTTTTTAACAACCCTATGAGATTATTCCCATTTTACTGAGAAAAAAATGAGTTTGGGACCAGCAATGGCTATAAAAATAAAGGTAATAATTCTTAAATCCTGAACTAAAAGCATTAAGAACTGGCTGCCATTAGGAACTTGAGCTAGGAGGAAGAGATGATTTCAGGCAGGCCAACATGGACTGGATACTTATGGGGCACATGGGGGAAGACCAGAGACCACAACTAGCCAAGCGATAAACATGGAAAAAGGTCCCAAAAGGGTCCGGGCAGGAAAAGGACCAGGTCAGGCATTCCCCTAGGTTAGGCCCACAGGATATGTCCTGAGATCTCTTATTGATAGAGTATCCAAAAATTTGCCAGGATCATTTACTCTTGGGTTGGGTGTGGATATGAATTGTAACTGACGGTATGTGTTCACGTATGCTCCAGCTAACTGTTGAGTAGATTAGTTACATGTCATCCCACAGTGTGGTTTTTGCCTTTCTTTCCTAATTTCTTTTGTTCCACTGTGGACTCCAGCTAATAAAACCCCCTCGAGACTGTGAGGGGCCAAAGCCAGCTTATCCCCACATAGTCACTTAGACTTCTGCTCCTCCCCTGGAATGTGGCTTAATCATATCCATTTGTAAAAGAGGAGCTGGTGGCTCAGAGGTACTCAGCAATTTTCACAGCTAGGTAATTCACAGGTGAGGGTTCAGATCCTGGCCTCATTCTCTCCGGCTCCTTCCCCTGCAGCGGGGAGTCAGGCCAACAGCTGGACTTCTACACAAGCCATCCATCAGGCTTCTGCTTATCTTCAGCATGCCTCCCACTGCCCCGCCTTCCCATAGCTGCCCCTGGGCTCTACACCAGGGATACCATCTCCTTTAGCTCATTGCTTTGCCTACTCATGTGGGGTTACCTAGAAAAGCAAGAATATGGCTGGGATTTCTTACCTACATTTTTATGTTCAAAATCCGTTCTTTGAAAGTAAAGTCAAAACATAATGATAGTAATAATAATAGTTGTTCATAGTTAAAGCAGGAAATCAAATAGTGCTTCTATAGCATCTACTATGTGTTAGGTACTGTTTTAAGTGTGGTTTATTAATTCACTTTGCCCTATATCGTCATAAAGCAGTGTGTGTGTGTGTGTGTGTGTGTGTGCGCGTGCACCCATGAAAGGATGCTAGAATTTCAGTTTTCTTCTGTTTCCACCTTTGAATTTCTCAAAATGAATTTTAGCAGGGTCTGCCTTAAGTAGAACCTGATTCTAACTTGTGGCTCCAAAAATGGTCCCACTCTAATACTTTACCTCTTTGGCAAAAGGAGGGGCCAGACAGGACTCAAGGGTCTAAGGCACATCCTGCATTCCCTCAGGCCTGATCTCCCTGGGAGTTTTTCCCACAGTCTGTGGTTCCTTCTCTGCTTCCTTTTGCTTCCTCCCCTGCCACCACAGAGTCTTTCTTTTTCATCTTGAAGAGCCACATGCTAATTACCAAACACACCAGCAGGGCCATTCCCCTCCCCGGCCCCCCCCCCCCTGGCTTTCAGGACCAAAGCATCCGGGTTATGGGACACTTGTAGCTTTCCCTGCAGCCTGGAAGGGTGGCACCACAGAGCCACAAGAAACACATGTGGGCAGTCAAAGGGGAGAATTTGGCCCCTAGGTCCAAAGACATGCAAAACCGAGCTCTGTGCAGTAATTCCCCTCATAAATCTTGGCTTTAACTATAAATTATTTAGACTATCCAGTTTCACTTCCTTCCCTCTCCCATCAGATTCAGAGGATTTCAGACTTAAGAGAAACACTGATTCTGAACTAAACATCATGAACTTGATCATCTTTAAAAGTCTGGTTTCATAGGGGAAGCTCAAGAACAGGTTGCTGTGGGGTAGAGGTCCTTGATGTAGGGATCAGAAGGTATTTATGGATAAAAAGGAGGTCGAAAAGCCAAAATTGCTTTGGACTTTATAATATAGCAGATGGTACCACCTAAATAAAACACAAAAGGCTAGCCCCCCTCACTGGGCTCTGATGTTATTGCCCTTAGTAACGGTCCTGCGCGGTACACCTTCAGAAGTTCGAAACAGGAAATAAACAAGGTTTCAGGGGCTACAGCAAGACAGTAATGACAGCATTGGAGTGCAGCTGCAGCCACTTGCTGTGAGTAGGTCTCTGTCCCTCACTTGGCCTTGGCAATGGGTCCACGGTGCTATTTGATCCCTAGGCTTTCATTCCACCCGGTTCAAGTACCTGCTTGCAGGCTTCTCCTGGCCCAGCACACAAACAAACTTTAAATGACAAAGTAAAACTCTGGCAGTGTTTTCCAAGGCAGTCCTGAGGCGGGGATTTCCCAGAGTTTGTTGTGAGAGGCAACCTGCCTCCCAACCAAGTCGGAAAGAGCCAGGAAGCAGGTAAAAAGCCATGAGTCAGGCCTAGAGAATTTTAGTTTCAACACCCACTCAGCAAGAGGCTGTTTAATTATACTTGTTACCTTCAAGGTAAAGATTACCCACCCTGTAGTAAATGATTAATTGCTGGCTGCTTCACCTACTCTTCTGAATCTAATCCCTTTACATTTCTGGTTAATTTTTGTAGGAAAACCATGATGTGCTTCATTTTCTTTTATGAAATGGTAACCACAGCCAATGATCAATTGGTGAGCTGCCTCCATTTGAGAGATCTTTTGCAAACAACTCTGTGTGGGATTGAAGGGTAGGGTTGGGAAGCATGGCACCCAATTTTAGTTCAAATTCTGCTGTAAGTGGCTCACCCGAGTGAAACATTCACTGAATGTTTGGAAATCAGTTGGCTAATCATTGTAGTCTAAGCAGGGAAGGAAGAAAAGATTCAGGTTTCTACAGAGAACATTCACTGATGTTGTGCTGTGACTGCATTCAAGGTCTTCCAGCCCTCAGAGTGACTGGCCTAAGAAGATCAGAAGGTCCCTTCTTAGGATCTGTCTTAGGACACCTGAGTCAAGAGTAAGGCTTAGCCCTGCCATGCTTGCTGGCTTTCCTCTTGATGGCGATGGCCAAAGGGAAAGAAGAGAATTGCCTAATTTCAAGTATAACACACACCACAATTTAGCCCCTTCATTTCCCTCAAGAATATGATTATTAAGAGTCCAATTTGTTGGGGATTACTTTTAGGAGAGACGATTGGAATGGGGGATTGGTAGATGGAGGGAGTGTCAAATACATTCTGATAATTTCTTCACCCTTTTTCCTATCCAGGACTCATTTAATGTCTATCGGAAGCTCCTTAATAATCCGAAGTACATCATATGTACCTGTATCCAGAAGATGACTCAGTTAGCTTACGAACTGTGGGAGCATTTGAGAAAACTAAATATTTATTCAGATTAAAAATAGAAGTAAAAAAAAATTTAAAAATTTTAAATGCTGAGAAACACCACAAACATTGGAATCCTCCCCCTCTTCCCACCCTGACAATAGCATATTGTTTCTAGTAACTATACCTTTTTGGGTATATACTCTTTGATCACCTCTTCATATGACAATAACTTTATAGAAAGAAACAAGAGAAGAATAATGAAGTCTTTCCTCTAACATGGTTGATCAAATTCAATGTTTTTACTATTTTAAATTAAATAGTTGGGTGCTAAACAACTGACTCTCCCAGGACATATTCCCTATTTATAGTACTACTTCTAGGGCACCTAGGTGGCTCAGTTGGTTGAGCAACCAACTCTTGATTTTGGCTCAGGTCATGATCTCATGGTTGTGGGATCGAGCCCCATGTTGGGTGCTGTGCTGAGTGTGGAACCTGCTTGGGATTCTCTCTTTCTTTCTTTTTTTTCCCCTCTCTCTCCCTCTGCTCTCTCCCCTGTTCATGCACTTTCTAAAAAAAAAAAAACTAAAAATAATAAATAAAATATAAAATATAGTACTATTCCTATAAGAGTTTGTGCTCTACAGACACAGAGAGAACTTCCTCTTTTCTTAGATGTCCATAAGAATTGAAATCTCTGCATGTGACTTTACATGTTTGATGACTGGACGAATTCCCACAGACCAGCTTCTGCCTTTGTAATCTCGTGCGTGGGTGACCCTCCCTTTGTCATGTATTTACAAGTCCAGATTTTGTGGAGTGCATCCATATCATGGTATGACATGTGGCTGTGTGCCTTCATATCATGATGCTGGATGTGTTGGCACAGTGGGTTCTGGGAGTATATGTAGAAACAATCCTACACCAAGAGGAATCACAATAACATAACTCTCATATATGGACATGACTGTGAACCGTATAAATATATCCTATTAAATCCAAACCAAATATATCTCCAACTCACCTTCACCTCAGCAGAATTCCAAAAATGCTGTGGCAATCCTGCACAAGGGTTAGTGTGGCAAAGGGAAGTCAGAGTGAAAGGATAGTTTTAACTAAACTTTGGTTAAAATATTTAACTTTTGTAAATTTTGCAGAATCCATGTGACCATGGGTCTTGTAGCCTAAGTTTTATTAACTTCACAGTAGATGTGCCTCTGCTTGTATCCATTTTAAAGCCCAGTTCAGTGCTCAATAAATAGCTGTTAATTGAAAGAATGGGGAAATCAGTCTATAAAGGACAATGCAGAGAGGTGAAAGAGGAATCAAAGGTGAGGCTGCTACCTGATGCTCTAGGGTTGCATCAGACTAAGGGTCTAGTTTTTTGGACCATGACACTTTTCAAAAGTGCAGAGCAATCTTGGTTGTTTGAGAAGGTGTGAGCGCAGCCTGGATATGCCAGAGAAAAGGATAATCAAGGTTAGTTTGAGTGTGGAGAGGCAAGGATAATAATAATAATAGTAATAATACACTACTACTACTACTACTAATAATAATTTTCCTCATGAGGCCTCCAGCTCTCCCCAGTTATGGCAATTCTGTGTGTGGCTTGGAAGGACAGCAGGCCAGAAGTCACTTACAGGTAGGTGCACAGAGGTTTCTGATGTGAACCACAGAGGATAACCGTTTGCTGGCCCTGGAGAAAATTCTTTGCTAAGTCTGAGGATCTTCCCATCTGTGCTTCTAGGAGCCTTTGTGGTTAGCTCTTTTCCTGGCTAAGAAAACGGGTTTACAGAGGAGGGAGTGTGATCTGTGAGACCCATTTTTGGACCTATGAGATCTGTAGCGGAGCTGGAGCAAGACCTCTTTTTCACCATTCCTTACTCTTCTAGGGCTCCAGTGTTCTCCTGTTGGTTCACTGACTGAATAACTATGTATTAACTACATGCCAGGTACTGTTCTACAACTGGGGGTACAGTGGTAGACAAGACTGGCAAAGCCCTTGCCCTCATGGAACTTCCATTATGGGATGGAGAGACAAACAGTAAAGAAGCAAAAAATTAATATGTATCAGCTCCAGATTGTGGTTAGGTGTTCTGGAGAAATTGAAATAAGGAGACGGGATATAAGTTTAGAGAGGTGGAGGGGGCTAGTAACAGAAATTTCAGGACTGTTTTCCCTTTTGTAGAGATAACACCTTGGGCTGGAAAGATGAGAAGGAGGCAGGTATGCAAACATCCAGGCAAGAATGCTCCAAGAAGGAAGGGAACACCAAACATGAAAGCCTGCGACCAAGAAAACCTGGCACATTAGAGGGACAGACTGCATACCAGTGGGTCTGCAGTGAAGTGAAGAGGTAGAGAAAGGCAGGAGATGAGATTAGGGGACCAGATCATGATGAGTTTTGTAGACTATGGTGAGGTTCATGGATTTGGACAAATTAGCTGCCCCATTTTGACAAACTGGCTCTCCATTTTACAATACTATGCCATGTTCCTAGAAGGGTACAATGAAGGTAACTATGGTGAATCTAGAGGCCACCAAACCAGTGCCAATTGCAGGTTCAGGGAACTGAATCTGAGTGAAGGGAGGGTGTGCAGACCCCAGAGGAACAGTGAAGGGAAGTGAATGGGTCTCACATGACCCTTGCTGGGGCATGTGCCAAGGCACTCAAGAGAGCGATCTGGAACCAAACGTACAGAATAATCTTTACAGGGTTGCCTGGATGGGTTCAGTTGGTTGAGTGCCTGATTCTTGATTTTGGCTCACATGATGATCTCATGGTTCATGAGATCAATCCCCACATGGGCTCTGCGCTGCAGTGTGGAACCTGCTTGGGATTCTCTCTCCCGCACTCTCTGCCCTTGCCCAACTTGCATGCTCTCTCTCTCAAAATAAATAAATAAACATTTTTTTAAAAAAAGAAATAATCTTTACAGTTAAAAAAAAAACCACTTTGGTTATATGAATGAACTGGCTATAGTGGGAAAAGAGAGGTTACAGAGAGGTCAATTGGAAGGTTACTATGGTTGTTCAGGCTAGAAATGGTGGTCCATGGTAACACCTGCAGGGAATCTTGGGGATTGAGATGCAAAGACTTGCTGAACAATTGTAGGAGGATATAGGAAAGTGGGGAGGAGCATGGTGTTATTATTTGCTGAGATAGGAAAGAGAAGAGAGAAATAAAATTTGGGTGGGAAGACCAAAAGTTCTGTTTGGGTGTGTTGTTTGTGACACCAAAAAATATATTAAATAGGATATTAAACAGAAGATCTGGAGCCCAAGGAGGAGGTCAGGGTTGCATTTATATATCACTGGTTTTATTAGCTCATGTTGATGCTTCAACAGTGTTGTGAGTAGCCAGGAAAATACACAATTCAAATCTTGCCCTTGACCCCTATGACAAGTTACCTAGCTGTTCACTAGAAATTCTTGCTCCCCTCAAAAAGAGCTGTCGCTGGAAGCAGCTGCCCACCAGGACTCATTTCTTAGCCCACTTGCATTTAGGTGGAGATCATGTGACTAGGGTTTCCAGGTCAAGGCGTTTTCAATGCGGTTTTATCTTAATCCGTTCCTCTACTTCCCTATTTAGCTGGCTGGGTGCAGAAGATAATGTGTCTCCCCCAAACCCAGCAGAAGAAAAGAAATAATGAAGGTCAGGGCAGAAATAATCAATATAGAATCCAAAAGAACAGTCGAGCAGATCAATGAAACCAAGAGTTGGTTCTTCAAAAAAATAAACAAAATCAATAAACCTCTAGCCAGGCTCCTCAGAAAGAAAAGAGAGAGCACCCAGATAGACAAAAACATGAATGAAGAGGGATCTATTACAACCAATCCCTTAGAAATACAAGCAATCGTCAGAGATTACTATGAAAAACTATATGCCAACAAACTGGACAACACAGAAGAAATGAACAAATTCCTAAATACACATGCACTACCAAAATTCAAATGGGAAGAGATAGAAAGCATGAATAGACCAATAACAGTGAAGAAATTGAATCCATTATTAAAAATCTCCCAACAAATAAGAGCCCAGGGCCAGATGGCTTCCCAGGGGAATTCTACCAGACATTTAAAGCAGAGCTCAT
>NC_043703.1:53051736-53116608 GCF_006229205.1 Suricata suricatta | reverse complement strand
AAAAAAAATCATATAAAAACTAACTTCAAATTTTTCCTTTAATAACAATGACATATGATAATTAAATGTTTAAATAAGAAAATACAAATTAATTGATAAATAAATTTTTAACTTAATTAAAAAAAAGAAGATAATGTGTCTCTTGGGCAGTTTTTCTCAACCTTGGCACTATTGACATTTTGAGCCAGAAAATTCTTTGTTGTAGGATCTGTCCTGTGCTTTGTGTATTCCTGGCCTCTACTTAGAACTAGTTGTGAAGCCACAAATTGGGAAGAGATCTGTGTGTTTCTGAATCACTACACGGAGGATAGCCATCACCTGGTGAGTAGAACCCACCTTGTATTGACACATGAATGATGAAAAAATGTTAATGTTTACTGTATTAAGACACTGATGTACAGTTAGTACATCTTAAATGTTCTTATCATAAGAAAAAATAATTTTATAACTATGTAGGGTAACATATGTTAACTGAACTTACTGTGGCGATCATTTCTCAAAGTATACAAATATCGAATCATTATGTGGAACATCTGAAACTAATAAAATTTACATGTCGATTACTCTTCAATTGGAAAAAAATTAAAACCACTGGAAGTCACAGGAAGAAATATACTGTGGCCTTGGATACACATGAGTTTCATAGAACAATCCTTAACATTACTATGAGCAAATAACTGATATGGTTAGGATGCTACACCACTATTAAAGTTATGGCTATAAAAAGTGTAAGAAAATGGGGAAATGATGATTTCATCGAGTGATGAAAAGCAAGAAGTTTTAACTGAGCTCTTTCCCATGGCAATTACCTGGAGCACTATGCATAAAAGCCCATTTTTGCGTAGAAATGTTTTTGTAACAGAAAGGAAACCTAATACTTCATTTCAAATCCAAAGAAAACCCAGGTCTGGCCCCCACAGTGCTTCTGACAGACTATATAATCTATAAAAATGGTGTGAGGAAAATATGTTGCTTCCACAAGGAATTCTGGTGGGAGAAAGAATGACATTATTTGTAGCACTTTCCAAGGACCAGTTCTATATAAATATAAGGTGTTATTCTATCTGCCTTTCAAAATTAGAAAGAAAAAATATTGTGAAAAATTTTCTTTTAAAAAATAAGACTGAATCCTGAGTAATTGCTACCACAGACATTCATTCAATAGAGCATGGAAGTCAAACTCAAATGGAACCTATTTTCCTGTCTCACACTCTTTTCCTTGATTACAAGATTTCTAAGTCCTAAATCTACAGGCGACAGGGATTTTTGGCAGCTGTGGTGGAAGTAAAGGAACCAGTTTCTGTTGAGACATCTCCCTTTCTGGAGCTCTCAGTGGAAAGTTTATAAAAAGTAAGATATAATAAAGTTAATGAGAAGGTAGAAGTGCAGTCTTGAAGACTCCAATTTTTTCCTAGAGGACCTCACAGCTTTTCCTTGGCAATGTCGTCTTGTGCAGTTACACATAACTTTGCCAGTTGGTTCCGCAAGTTGGTCAACTGTTTTGATCTCTCTCTGAGGCTTTATCTTTTATTGCTCACAGCATGGACACTTCCTAAGACTGTAATTTCTTGGACTTCAATTACCTATGAAGTCTCTTTTGGAAAGCTTAAAACAAGTATCAAGGGCACCATCATCTTGTTTTTCCTGCCCAGGTATGTTAGTGTTTCGTGCCTCAGTGGATAGAAAGAGGAATTATGTAAGATGGAAGAAAGAGATTTTAAATAATGTTAAAGTCAAGGATGGGGTTAGATATAGATGGAGAGGAGGTATAGAAAGATGTTTCTTATTCTAGAAAGATCATAGAATGGAACATTATCACTATCCATCCTACAACTCTCTAGGCTTGAAATTCCTTGGTATTTCTATTAATAATAATAATTATGATGCTTGTACTGAAAGCAATAATATCTGGAGTAAACAGTGATCTCTAAGTGTTGGACACTGTACCAAGAATTTTATGTGTATTATTTTGTTTAATCCTCATAATAACCCAAGAGGTAAATTTTATTATTATTCATTCAAGAGGACGAATAACTTGCCCAAATGCCAAAGCTAGCCATTGGCACTGCACAGATTTGAATTCGAGCCAGTTAGAACCCACAGTTCATGCTTATTGCCATTATGCTATCCTACCTTCTTGATGCTCCTAAGAGGTCCACAGTGAAAGTGGCTATACATTCTAGAACGGGTCTCAAGGGTAATCAGTGCTAATGTACCACGACGGTGGTGGTATCCTCTTTTGTTAACACCTTTGTCTTTAAGAAATAATGCTTCCTCCAAAATCTTAATGTACTAGATCTGACACGCTGCGGAAAACATTTCTTTCTGCTTCTTTCAAATTTGTCAGTTTTGATTTGTCCCTAAGTTACCATCTACAATCCCTCTCTCCGCTGGAAATAAATCCACTTTCTGTGAAACTATGCCATGTGGTCAAAGGACCCAGCTCCAGCCTCAGTGATCAGTCCAGACTTGGGCACACAATTCAGTTTGGTCAGAGTCCTTCTCTGAGACCTTTCTAACTGGAGGTGGTGAGAAGACTAGCTACCTGAGCCAATAAATCTCCTCTTTTTTTGGGAGGGGGTGAGTGTCTTACTTTTTATTGAGTTCCTGAAAGAGTCATAATTAATATAACCTTACCCTCAATTCTTCTCAATTTTTGCTTTAATGGAGGCCCCTAGTACATTTTAGCTATATGAGATTTTGGTTTTGTACCAATAAATACCAAAAGATTCATTTGAGAGTAAATGAAAATTAAGATAAAGAGAGGGAAATGGTACTGATAGGGAAACATCCTCATGTTTGAGACATAGTGCTGGAGTGTTAGAGAACATAGTTCCAAGGGAAGTTATAATATTTTTTCTCAAAATATTTGTTTAAATATGGTAAGAAATTTTAACAAGGAGGAGGTGCTAGAGAAGATGCAGTCCTGCCTAAATGGAGGAGAGTCCTCAGATTTTCTGGATCTGATCTCTACTGTTTTGTGCCAAGTTTGAGGACTCATTATACTTTAGGCTTTATAAAATATTTCTCCTTTGGGTGCTTCTGTTTGCGTAAATTTTCTGTATTGGGTATGCATGTTTTTCTAGTGGAAGCTTTCTCCATTGTACATCATTTTTTTTACCCCCTAAGGACATATAAGAAAAAAATATCAGCTTGTTTTTCTATCTAAATGGAGGTTTGTGCTAAGCACAAAAATCTAACTACAAATAAATTATGCTCTGATCTTGAAGGATAAAACAAACACAAAGCAATGCAGAGCTGTGTTTTGTCAGAGCCAAATGGAACATGACGTTCAGAAGTTTCCAATTGGGTTCCAAAATTAGAATAAATCTTGGCAAAATGCATACTCATGTCTCCTTTAGGAATCTTATCATTTGAACTCATTACTGGTTACTCTATGCCTTATTCATTCCAGTAGCTCCCAGGAGGCCTAAGGACCTGCCTTCATGAGTTCTGAAGCTGCCCTAAGCCTGCTGGTTTTAACTTTGTCTAAGTTAGGATGGAAATGGGGTATCAAAAACCCAATCAGTGTAAGACTTGGACAACTACTTCCAGTCCTATTTATTTTGGGAAGGCCAGCTATAGAGAAATTGTGCACTGAGTCGCTACCCGGTTCTACAGATGTAGCTCTCTCAAAAGCACTTGGTGGTAGGTGTTGAATCTAAGCCTTTGGGCTGGGCCATGAACTCTGGATTACTATGAAAGTGTCTCTGAATAATACATTCTATAAGAAATAGTTCATTTCTAGATTAGAGGCCTTCTTGGATTGGTAGTCAGGTTCAAGGAGGAGAGTGTGGGTTCCTATCAGAAAGTTCTTATTTGGCTGCCAATTAGTGTCAGGCAAGGGTGAATACTTGTTGACCTCCCTTCCCAGGGCCAGGATGTCAAACTCTACTATCAAAACGAACTGGAAGATCTTCCTTCTGTTGTTCATAGGGCCTCTCAGTTCAAGACTTCATCTTATCTTCCACTACTCGTTATTCAGAGTGTAGACAATTTCATCAACTAGTGCCCTGTTAGCTCCTTAACATGCTACGTTCATTCTAACCTCTAGACTTCAGCTCATTTCAGTTTCTCTCTTGGCATGCTTCCTTCCACTCCTCTCTGCAAATGCCATTCATCCTGTAAGCCCATCTCACACCTTCTCACACCCTGGGCCAGGCATCTCTGCCAACAGTTTCAACCCACTTTGGTTGCTTGCCTCTCTTTTTTCATTGCCTACATCAAACAATTACTACTTCATTAATATTCAGTCTTTTATCTTTCTGCAAGTGTGTCCCACAATTACACCAAAGCATTTTGAATTCAGGGCCCATATTTTAGACTTTCTTTTTTATGTCTCTTGAAACTAGAATGATAGGTACTTGGAGTTTGCCCAAAGTTGAATGTAAATCTAACAAAAGATGAGCAAAATCTTTAGACCAAAATATGTGGAACATTAGTGAGATAAAATTGAAAAAGACCTGAATAAATGAAGGTATAGATCATCCTCATGGATTGGAAGATTCAGAATTATGATCAGATGATTATTTTCATGAGAATGGGAAAGACAAAGATTTCATCAATAGCATCTATACATTTTATGATGAACCAATCATAAAACTAATATTCCAGGGCATTAAAAAAGAAAAATTGCTGTTAATCAAAAGATACTATTAAAAAAGTGAAGTCATTGATTAGAAGAAAATATTAGCAAGTTATATATATGACAAAGGATTTGTATCCAAAATATATAAAGATCTCCTACAAATTAATAAAGGTAGACATATAAACAGACAATAGACTCGAAAAGGTAGTTTACAAAAAAGAAAATCCAAAAGGTGAGTAAACATATGAATAGATGCTTAACTTCATCAATCATTAGGAAAATGTAAATTAAAATCATGAGTTCAGAAGCAGACACCAGAATGGCCAAAATGAAAAAGATATTCAACACCAAGTATTGGAGAGCGTTTGGAATATTTGGAACTCTTGCATGCTATTATTAAACAGTTGAAACAATTACTTTTCAAATGTATTTAGCAAATAAACTAAACAAGAACATGTGTATACCTTATCAACTAGAACTTCTACTCCTAGAGATGTATCAGTACATATGGTCATCAACAGACATGTAGGAAAAATATTCATAGTAGTTCTGTACATATGACCAGAAAGTGGAAAGAATCCAAATGCTCATCAGTAGTAGAGTTGCTAAATAAATGTAGTAGGTCCACACAATGAAATTCTTTCAGCAATGAGAATGAGCAAATTATTGCTACTTGCAACAGTCTGGACAAAGCTTTCAGACATATTGTTGAGCAAATGAAAACAGACACATGGAGTATACACTGTATGATTCCATTTCTTTAAAGTTCAAAAAGGGCAAAACTAATCTATGTTAACCAGGATGGCTTTCGGGATGTCATAATGTTGTATTTCTTCATCTGGGTGGTTGTTAACAGAGGTCTGGTCTTTTTGTGCAAATTCACTGAACTGTACCCTTATAATTAGTGCATTTTTTCTGTATGGGTGAAGTATTTATGTATAAAAGTGAAAGGTTTCATCCTAGGCAGATGAACTGTCATTCAGCAGGGATTTTTTTGCCCACTTCTCATAAGCTCAGGAGTGGAAAATGAGGAGTTTGATTGAACAAACAGACCCATAAATCCAAGTTCAAACCTCATCTTGACCTTGGAAAGAATAAAACACTGGTTTGAGCTACTAAACTCTTCCTGCTTCAACAGATTGACTCATAAAACCATTTTATAGACGTTGCTTTGCTTTGCTTTCAACAAGGAAAGCATCTTTATTAATAACATCCCCATCCTCATTATTTCCCATTGTAGCTCATCTCTGGCTTAGAGTTGCCCAAGGCTCTCTCATGACTGTCATCTTGTTGAATCTTGCATTACAATTGTGTGTATTCTTTCTCATTCCACCACCCCTGCCTCTTGAACTGCTGCTTGGTTCAAGACATAGGAGAGGCTCAAGGTTGGATTTTTAAAAAAATTTAATTTAATTGGATTAACTGCAAGGCTCAGGATTATGAAGTAAGTGGGTCATTTCAGCTCCACCTGATTATCCTTGGATTCTCAGGAGTCAGGTGGAAGGCTATCATCCTCACCCCAATCCAGCCAAGCACTGGGGCATCTTTGCTTGAGTCTGAAAGACCACAGGCTTGATTTTCTAAGGTTGTTCTTGGACACTCAAATTGGTTTAGGATATTTCAAAACCAGAGCATTTTTGAATGCTGAAGGCAAATTGGGAAACATATTTTCCTGTTTTTGTATAAATTATATCAATTATACAAAAGTATAAGAGAACATTAGATTTGGACTCTAGAATTCACTAATTTAAAATATTTCTGCTTTATCCTTATTAATTCTGGAACTTTGGTAGTGGAGGTGAGGGAGGGGCACTTAGCACCTGTTTCCTAATCTTCCAATGGGATAGTAATGCCACACCGAAAGATTACCGGGAGAATTCATCCAAGTACACATGCCTTCAGCTTTCAACATTACACATTTATTGAAAACATTCTATCAGCTCTGGGGACTCACGAAAGGTTCACAGTCCAATTGGTGAGAAAGATGTATGAACAAATCAGTTCTGTTTTTCTCAACCTATTTTTCATTATTGGCCTCTAAGGAGCTTTCCTAGATATTTTTCCTCATTGTCCCCTGCCCTTCATGAAATTTTAATACCACAGAGACACTGTGGATATATATTTATGAATTGTATGCATATCTGTGCTTTATAATAAAAAGAGTATGATTTTTCCAGCCCCATTTCCAGGAACTACTTCTCTCGCCCTCGGGGGGAGATATCTCCTCCCTTGAAAATGAAGGAAATAAATATTACAGGGAAGAGGGGGATGTGACAGGAATAAGTGGTACAAGCCATAGAGTCACCCCACCGTCCATGGGTGGGGGAGACCAGCTGTCCTGGGTGTGGTCTGGAAAGACTTCAGGGACAAAAGGAAGACACCCGAGATCACAAAGGACGAATCAGGACTGCCTGGCAGGCACACACAGCGGAAGTTCCAACAGAAGGGCTTAAAGAGGTGTGAGGCAGTGTGCACATTCTGGGTGGCTACAGATGAGGAGGCCCAGGACATGAGGTGGGCTGCTGCAGCCATGGAGGGCCTTGAATGCCAAGCCAACAGCAGACCTTACGTCCAAAGGTATCAGAGACACAAAAAAGTCTTAAGAAGCAGAATGACTTGATCATATTCATACATTTGCAAGTTCCTTCAGGCTCTTGTGTGGATGAGGCAGAGAAATCAGATCAGAGTCTATTCTAGAAGTTAAATACAGAAATCCTGAGCCTTTGAATGATAGCAGTTGCCTATGAAGATGAGAGAGGGGAAGGAGATTTTGGAGACAGGAGGAAGTGGAACAGTTTATGAGACAGCACCCAGTATGCTGTAGGTAGTTGACAACAGGGCTGTTTACTAACACTCAGCACTTGGGATGATTTGGCAGCTTGACGCTGCGGAAGCTTCCCAGAGGCCTCAGAACAGGATGGCTTAGATCTCTCAGTGGTCTGAGGTTTGTTATCTATAAAATCAATGTTTTCCTTTGGGGTGAAACTGGGCAGAGCAAGCCCAGCCAGTGGGCTGTGAGGGGACAGCATGGGCCGCTCCTTGAATAGGCCCCAGCTACTGGGCTGGATGCCTCCATGAATTATGTACAAGTATAACAACAGGACAGCACAGGCCACAGGCATTCTTCGGCCTGTGCACTGTGTTCTGCTCTGACTTCAAGTGCTCCTTTGTCTCTCTGCTCCAGCCAGTCAGGACCCACTGGCTACATCACAGTGCCCTTGCCCTCTGGCTTTGCTGTCTTCTGGGAATCACCTGGGCTGCTACCAAGACTCTTGAATGATGACCCCATGCTCCTGCTTGTGACTCTAGCTCACAGTAAATCAGACTGCCTACAGATTCTCCAACTGAAGTTGTTCGTCTAACTTCTGTTGGTAGCTTTTAGGATTATGAAGAAATTTTAAAAGGCAGCCATGGTGTAACCTGCAGGGAAAATGAGGCATGCTAATGTCTGAAAGACTCTTCTACTAATTAGTAGCACAGGAGCAGAAGTTGGTGGCCTTTTGGCAACAGAATGAGTGTAAGGAGATGGACCAGGGAGGGTGGCGGCTGCTGGAAATGCAGCTTCTTCTCTTTATGCTGGGACTCTGGTGGTGGCTGCCTCACAGAGCTGCTAACAGGACCTTGGGGTACACAGGGAGGTGTCTGCCCACCACCAGGAACCCTGTGATCATACTAAAGCCCATTCTCTTCAGCTTTAAACAGAACACAGCGTGTTTGAGAAGATGGCTTTGAAGGAAAGGCTAATGCTCTTTTGCCCACTCTGAATCAAATCCGTGCACCTCCTCCGCACTCATCTTTACCAAACCATATCCCTTTCAGTCCCTTGCAAGGCTTCCAGAAGATGACAAATCAAGAGCTGCCGAAGTTCCCCTCCTGACCATCTCCTTCAGCCTCTTTTCTCTTCGGCTTCCCCAGGCTCTCCACTCTGCCTGACCCCAGCTGGACTGACCCCCGGGGCTCAGCCTGTTTACCCTGGCTCTGATCCAGAGTGCCTACAAACCACAGCCCTTCCAGGACTTGCAGTGAAACTTGGCTAACGGGCCCTGGCCCAATGCCATCCCAAGGTCTAGGAAACTGGATTCAGTGGGGCTTGCAGAACCTTCCAGATTCCACTTATTTGTTAGGAGGAGATGGAAGCCATGGCACTGAGAGGTGACTGAAAAGCTTGCCGGGGAGCTCCAGTGAGGCCAGAACTTCTGATCTGGCTCAAGTTCCGTCCCAGGCAGGGGCTACCTATTACAGGGCTATAGTCAAAGAGTGCTGACTTGTGCATTTTGGAATCTGGAGGGAGGTCTGCAGTGGTGTGTCATGGTCCCTCACACAGTCACCATTTAGAAATTGATTGGATGAGGAACTTTAAGAGAATGCAAAGCTGGCAGCAGAGACCAACCAGTACACTGTGACAAACTCGGGATTTAGAGCAACCTGGAGGGGCTGAGCAGTGATGTAATGCTCAGAGAGAAATGTTAATGAGAAGTGTGAATGGTTTTCTTATTAACCGCAAAGTGCAGAGGAGACGACCTGTGGCATACCATCCATTATGAGCTGGAAAGCCTTCAGGATTTTAGTGGACGGTAAGATCGAGGGAACACAAAACACTACCTGGCACCTCACCTCTTACATATCCAAAACAGAGCATGTCAAATTTGTCCCTCTCCTGACAGTCCCAATTTCTATATATTAGAGCTATTAGCCTTCCAGAATTATCTATTATATGGGTATAATCTATAGCCAACTATTTAATAAACATATATTTGGTACGTAATCCCATAGTATGTTTTAGTGAGTCATTTTATCATTCACTCATTCTTTCAATAAATATTTATTGAGCAATTAATAAATGCCATGCCCTTTGTTAAGTGCTAGAAATATAATAGCAAATAAAGCAGACATACTTCCTGCCTTTCTAGAGTTTGTTTTATCAGGAAAAACAGGTATTAAGGTAGTAAATACACATATAATTATTCAAAATTATAGTCCTCTTTAGCTTTGTGAAAGTAAAAGACTCTAGACAGCATATAGTGGGGAGATAGGCCTGGCTTTGGGAGGAGGATTCAGGGAATTTTCCCTGAGAAAATGAATTTTGAGCTCTCTTACAGTTGTATGGCTATTCTGTCCAATCCAGCCACATGTGGATTTTTAAACTTAAAAGGATCAAAATTAAATAAAATTAGTTCGTTTCTTCAGTTACACTAGCCACCTTCAGCAAGAGGCTGCCATGTTATATAATACAGGTATAGAATGTTTCCATGTTTGTAGAAATTTCCATTGAGCAGTGCTGTTATATAGAATTTTACTAGCTGGAAAAGGGGGCAGGGAGGGGGAAAGAAATACACTGATCCAGAAAAACATACTTCTTAATTTAGAGAAACTTAATTACAATCTAAGAGAAATAAACTTTTTAGAATATTCATTTGACGGTGATGTTGGATGATGGGGTTTGGTGAAGGATCAGAGGAGATGGGAAATGTCCCTTCCCAGGTTTTCTGACTCAGGCTTTCACAGATAACACCCAGCCAATTGTTCAGTATTTATTCCCACATGGGCCTCCGGTTCTGGACCTTTGCCTTGGTTCTTGGGTATATGACATGGTTAATGACCAATACAGCATAATGGAAAACATTGTTGTACTTGAATTGTTTAGCAAAATATAAAATGAATGACACAGAATAGGGCAATTGACAATAAATTTTGAATTGTATCATAAAAATGACATGTAACTAAATATTGGTAGTTGCCACCCCTCAACTGTCTGCCACTTGCAACATCCTCTGTCATCTCCCCATTGAGTGTCTTGGTCCTCCAAGAGTCCTGTCCTGGGCCCTATTCTCTTTTCACTCTATCTATTCCTCAGAGTGTTACCATTCACCCCTGACTTAACATGTGATCCATATACTGATGGGTTCCAAGTCTATTTCTAGCACCAGCACCCTCTTCAGTGCTTCTGACTTCTAAATTCAAATGCCTGCTAATCATCTCCAGTTGGCTGTTCCAAAGACATTTCAAACTCATCCCTCCAGTGTTCACACAGACTGCACTTCCTTCTTGGTTCCCTACTTCAACAAAGGCAATGTTCTCTAAACTGGAACCTAGAAGCCTGGGCACCACTCTTGACTTCCACACTGAAATGCCATCAGCCACCAATTCCTGTTGATTCTGCTTCTCAAATAAACTCTTGAATGTATTGATATGCCTCCTCCCTCCTCCATTCTGTACTATCCTAGTTTATTATTCCCTGCCTGAATTATGTAACCATTTCCAACTTAGTCTCCATGGTCTGATCTTGGCCCCTTCCAAGTCATGCTCCACACTATAGCCATAGCAATCTTCTGAAATTCGATAACATCCTTTCATTGCTTAAAAGCCTTCAATGCCTCCCCATGAGGTTCAAAGGCCTTTCTATGATTACAAGGCTCATCTTGGCTTGGCTCTGTTCACTTCTTCAGCTGCTTCTCTTAACCTTTTCCCCATGTATGTTATTCTGTAAAAACACTTAGCTTCATTTAGTTCAGGGACCAAGCATGCTTAACTTTGTATAGGGATGTTTGCTCATGCTATACATAGGAAAATAATTTTACCACCACAACCCCCCTTCTTTCCCCTCTTTTTTTTTTTTTTGGCTTATTCAGTTTCAATATTATTTTTTTTCAAGGAAATATCCCCCAATTCCTCAGTGTGGGGTCAGCTGCCCTGCCATATATCCTCTGAAGTGGGTTTAATGATGCCCTCCTAAACGTCCACATCTGAATTCCCAGAATTTGTGAATGTTACTTTAATTGGAAAAGGGCTCTTTGCAGAGGTAATTAAGGATTTTGAGATGAGATCATCCTGGATTACCCCGATGGGCTCTAAATACAATGAGAAGTGTCATTATAAGAAACAGAAAAAAGGAGGAAGACATGTGAAGAAGGAGACAAAGATTGAGTGATGTGGCCACAAGCCAAGGAAAGTCCAAAGCCATGAGAAACTGAAAAGGCAGAGAATGATTCTTCAGAGGAAGTGCTGTCCTGGTGACAGCTTGATTTCAGTATTCTACTGTCCAGAGCTGTGAGAGAACAGATTTTTGTCGCTATAAGCCACCAGGTTTGCAGGAATTTGTTACAGCAGCCCCAGGAACTAATACATCCTTCCCTTGCTTCCAAGTGGCCTCTTTTCACAGTGCTTTCAAGTGGCCTCTTTATGTGACTGTTTACCTTCCTAACTTGCCATAAGCTTCATTAAGGCATGGCTTTGTTTATAAGTGTATTCCCAGCACTAGCCCAGGACCTGGTGCAGAGTAAACAACCAATAACCATTTGATGTGTGAACGAAGCACTGTTGGCTGATGTGCCCACGGTAGACTTTGTGGAGGAGATGGACTTGAGCTGCTCTGATAAAATCGGCAGGATTTAGGTGACATTGAGAAGGAACAGTTATAGAAACCACATTAATGAGGGTCCGGAGATAAGACCTAGAGTAACACGTGGACTCACAGAGACTGACATGGCAGGATGGGGTCCTGGTAGCACAGCTGCATGGGTAGTCAGGTGACCTACAGGACCTGCTCCTGCAGGCCAGAGCTTCCCTGGACAGTGTGCTCAGCAGCTTTGTGTGCTGGGAAGGAAGTCACAGTTCGCCATAACTTCTGTTCCCCCCATTACGGCTGGCCAGGGGCTGGGGCTTCAGAGAAGCCCACGATGGCACACATATATAACTATGTTCTTAGTGTGTCATGCTGAAAACAGACTAGGAAATACTCCTAAGGTAAGGAGTCATTGAAACTTCTTGAGCTGAAACATGGATATGATCAGCTACATAATTTGTGAGCCCCAATGCAAAATAAAAAATTTGGCCTCTGGTTCAAAAGTCATAAACAATTTCAAGATGCCAATAGTAGAGCATTAAACCAGTATAGAGCCTTCTAAGTGTGGGGTCTGGTGTAATTGCCGGATCTCACACCCATGAAGCCTAACCTGACCATGAAAGATTTGCTGAAGGTGGATATGAAGTCACTGTGTGAAATAAGTTGAACGAGTAGGGGGTCTGCCAGGGGGATGAGGTAAGAGGCTACTGCAGTAAGCCAGAAAGGTGGAGGTGCTGAAGTCCTGGGTTCAGGTGGTTTCACAGAAGTACAAAGGGAAGAAAAAGGCAAATCTGAGAGATAAGAGGTGATATGTGCTCACAGTCAGGGGTGCTTCAGGGTCTTTCCAGATTTCTCAGGGCAGAGGAAGCATCAGGGGGCCCTCGAGGAAATGGGGAATATTAGTGTGTCATTGACCTTGTACTGACTGGGAGCTGTATCACACGGGACTGGCTATTTTACTCCACCAAAAAACCACACACAGACATCAGGCTGTACCTAATAACTTCCTGACTTTAGTTAGGATGCAAAAGGAGATGGGAGAGAGGACAAAGCCTACAATCCTTCTGGGGGCCAGCATGTGTGAGGGTGAGGAGTGGTGGGGACTGTCACAAGCTCTGGACTGTCCAGAGGTGCACATGGTTATGTGGGAACACAAGGGCGTGGTGGCCAGAGCTTCAGACATTCAGAGAGAAGGTAAAGATCTAGAACTGTGAAATCTTTCTCAATTTTTAAATGTTGACAACTAAGTTACATATATGTAAACTCCTTGAAAGTTTATACATACACACACACACACACATACACACACACACACACACACACACACCCCTTTATTTAAATTCTGTAAGCTGAATCGTATCATACATACTCATGGGCCAACTTTGCCGCCTCTACACAGGACACAGCAGGTAAGAGCCAGGGCTGAGTTCAAATCCTGCCTCTGCGTCTTGATCAGAAGGGCCCTTCTAAGTCTCACCCTTCCATATAATGGGGACGATTGTGGTATCTACCTCTTAGAGCAGTGGTGAGGTTTAGATGACATTTTTAGGCAAGGCAAGATGGTAACTGATATGTAAATAAATGTTGGCTGTTACTGTTTTTAGCACCCCCTACACACCAGGTTCTGTGCTGTGTACTTTATATATTCATTCTATTTTGTGCTCACAACCATGCTCTCAAATAGGTTTTATTATAGTATATTCATCTCCCAGAGGTGGGGTGGAAAGAAGGGCTCAGATAATCCAAATTCACTTGCCTCAAATCACAGACTCTAAGTCTGAGCAAGAATTCAAATTTTATAATTTCTGCTTCCAAAGGTATTGCTTTTGAAACAGTCTCTCTTACCCATACTGACTCCTGTGTTTTATTTTGGAAGTTTTAAGAAAAGACTGTTCTAGCCAACAGTACTTTTCAAGGAAAATTTAGTAACAAAACAAACTCCAAAAAGAAAGAAAGCTTTCCCTCTCCCCCTCCCAACTCAAACACACAAATGCCCAAAACAAAAGTAATGAAGGCTGCCAGTGCATTTTCTCCCCCATCCAGTGGACTCTTAAATAACATTGTTTGGGGGAACACATTATTCTTTGTATTTTCCCAATTCCTCAGGACAACCACTGCATTCCTATTCTGTCTCAGAGGTGAAGCAGTTGACAGCATAATGGATAAGGGACCTATGTACAGGCCCTACGGCAAGAGATTAACAGGTAGGACTCTAGTGCTTTATTGAGTAGACAGACTCTCTTGGGTCCACTCAGCAATGGTGACAGTTGTCAGGGCCAAGCACGAGGCCCTGGGGCCTCTGTGCCCTGGAAGGCACTTAGGTATTTGCTCAGTGGCCTACACTTTATGTATCTCCTCCAGTCCTGCAACATGATCACTCCATCCCATGCTTCTCTTCAGGGGCTTTATACTCTGACACCATCTATCCAGGGTCATCCAGCAAGCTGATTTTCTTTTTCTTAAAAAAAAGGAAGGGAAAAGAAGGAAAAGATTTGCATTATTTGTAGGTCTCAAAGTAGCAAGAATTTTAACTTGTTCCTGGACAAAATCTGGGGCATTCAAAATAAGAGTGGAATTAGGCAGGGGTGGGGGAGGTCCCAGCTGGGCAAGTCGGAGTGATGAAATTCATGGCAAACAGCTTTGTTTGAGTCTTTTGACTACGGCCAAGCCAGTAGGGCTGAGAGCACGATGTTCTCAATAACAGCCTTGACAATAACATGATTTGTTTCCCTTCCAAAGCTGAAAATGGCATCTCAGCCTGCAAAGGGGAGCTTTCTTCTGAACCTGTGGGATGGCAGAGCTGATTTCATCCCTCGGAGTAGGAAATGAAGGCATTAAGTGGAGCAGACTCAAATCGAAATGTCATCTGACCATAACACTTGCTGAAACAATACATATTTGACTTTGTTTTGGAGGAACTTCTCTTCAGTCTTTTTATGGGTAGGATTTCAGGCTAAGATGTCTTTCATTCCTAATCACCAGACTGAAATTGAATATTGCCTCAGTCCAAGGGTACAACATCTGCATCATTTCCGTATTTCACAGCAGAAACTAAGTTCTGAAGCTTGGCCCAACTCAGCTGATATTTTGAAAGCCCTGAGCTGATACCTACCTAAATGGGTTTCCCTTCTTCACACTTTTCTGGGTTCTTTCAGAGAATTGGTAAGATATAAAGTAAACCGAAGTGCTTTCTCGAAACAGAAAACTAAATGCTAATAGGTGTTTATGCCCTTAAGAAAAATAATGGCTTAGGGACACCTGGGTGGCTCGATCGGTTAAGCACCTGATTCATGACCTCGCACAGTTTTGGGACTGACCCTCACATCAGACTCCATGCTCAGTGTGGAGCCTGCTTGGATTCAATCTTTCTCTCTCTCTCTCTCTCAAATAAAAAAAATAATAACAATGCACAGTTAGCTAGCAGTTAATAATGGTTTCAAGCGATTGTAGATTTCCTGAGTTGCACAACCGCAACAGACAGAAGTATATGAGCTTCCCATGCTTCTCCGTCTGCGGAAAGCATGGACTGAGCTCAATTCTGGCCAAAGCAGTGCTCTAGTCCTACAGGGAAACAATTAATCACCAAAGACAGGGTCCCTCACTTCACTGAAATTCCAGTAGAAAGCAAAACCAGGCACACGTATTCATCTACCTGGGAAAGTTAGGTACCGACTCCAAGGTGAGCACTGCAAGTTCATTTCTATATCAATGGTTTGAATTTGGATTGCATTTACCAGTGGAAATTATAACCTAAAGGTTGAGTAAGTTCTCGAGCTGGCAGACCACAGCCCATTCACTTCTTCAGTCAAGTGCAGGGTTTACCCTCCTTTTGCAACTTTGTTTCTATGGACTAATGAATTGATCTCCATGGTAGTCACAGTAAACCACAGAAGCTCCCTGTCATCATCCTGTAAGAGGGAATGTTTACTCCTCTCTCCTTTTACTGAGCTTCTGCTGTTTAAGGGTTCCAGTGGGGGTAAGAAAATGGTACCTGATTACTGGTGGGAGCAGCGAATGGTAGGTGCCTTGGGTGGAGAGGGAAAAGCAGGGAAACCTCCAGGACGTTCAGGGAGCCATTTCTCTTTAGGAAGGTGTTTGGATCTTAGCTGTGGCACTTCTTGGTAGTGGGGCTGTAGGCAACACTGTTCTGATGAGTCCCTCAGCCTTCAGGGACCCTTTGAAACTCAGATTCCACATCTGGAAAACAAGAAAAACAACAATAATAATGGTGCTTCCTTCATGGGGTTGTCGTGAAGATAAGGAGAGGGGCGATGAGAAAGCATCTATTACAATGTGCTGTCACAGAGCCGGCATTCCATAAATGCTGAATCTGGATCTGTTAGAAAAAAGGCCAACATATACAGAAGTGTAAACAAATGCAAATACACTGAATGCAAACTACTTATGTACCGGCTGAGAAATAGATGTGGAATTATTTGGATATGAGGCAATTTGTGGCCTGGCAGATAAAGCAACCCTAGGAAACTCTGAGAAACTTCCTTGTGGAGGCCTCTCTATCAGACTTATCTCTTAACACAGGCAGGCTTTTTGAGGTCTTCAAGATGGTTTTGGATTGATCGGGGCTTCTGTGTGGGGCTCTTGGCTCTGTGTCTGTCCCTGCTGGTAAAAGGGAGCTCAGCTCCGCCTTTGCAGAGTTGCAAGATTTAGCAAGTAAAAATACAGAATGCTCAGTTAAATTAGAATTTCAAATAAACAATGAAGAATTGTTTAGTATAAGCATGCCTTATGCAATATTTGGCATGTACTTATAAAATAAAACCCATCGTTTATCTGAGATTGAAATCCAACGGAAGGTTCTGCACTGTATCTGCATCCCAGCACCTCATCTTGTAAGGGCCTGAGGGGGAACTCAACAGGATACTTCACACTGACAGGCAGTTAAGAGTAGTTAACTACACCCTGGAAGGTTGGATTGATTCAGGAAAAATAGCAAGGGCAAGGTGGAGGGACACAAAAGGAGTCTGTGGTCAGGAAAGCTCTATCAGGCTGCCCTCTCCTCAGCTCTTCTGGATCAGGGGCTCTCTGCGTAAGCAACTGGATTGCTGCTCCTATGCTGTGGACACTTGGGGAACTTGGCCGCAGGGGGAATTGCTGTCGGCCCTGGATAAAGACCCAAAAGAAAATACGTGTGACGATAGGTCAGGAGTTCCTCTAGATTCCAGTCAGTCCTCCACCGCGGAGTCACGTCTTACAGAATTAAATCCAAGGCTCCGCTCAGCACCCGCTGTTTTTATGCTTCCCTGATGGACACCAGAGCCTTTCATGCAGCCTCAGCTCTATGTGGTGATGCAGCTTAGTAAATTCTGAGGGTAACAACATGGTTTGAAAAGAAGGATATGAAGAGGCAAAAAGAACATTAAAAATATAAAAATAAATGTATCACTGATAGAAGTTTGGAGGGAGAGGATGTTAGGAGAGCTGTAAAAGCACTGATTTCTTAATCTTACAGTGAGGAGTAAGCCAGTGCTGTCAAAGCTGATGGAACAAAATCTAAGCACATAATTTAGAGTTATACACACAATAGAAAACTTAAAAATAGAAAAACTTAAAAACAATGATAAAAGCTTAAAAAATAATAAAACTAACCACACTTAAGAAATGGGCAGGATGGTAAGAGAGCCAAAGAGAGTATAAGAGGTATTCATTGTTCATCTTTCAGAACACAAACAAATAAAAACTATTGAAACCTTATAAATAAAGACATATAAGTTTATCAGCTTAGCTTGTGATGGGTTATTCTGAAGCAACAAATGCTGCCCAAATATCAAAACAATGACATATTGTTTTGCTTATAAATCACGTCCCTGACTGTGGCTGCCAGTCTCCAAGATGGCTCCCAGTGGTCCTGCCTCATGGTACGCACAGCCCTGTGTACTCCTCCCCAACATGGTGCCAGAGTTGGTTTATGCGACCAATCCAGTACTAGAGAAGGGATGACATATAACTTCTGAGGTTGGGTTTAAAAGGCACAATGGCTTCCATTGTGGACACATGGTATATCACTCCTACTTGGATCACTTGTTTTGGAGGAAACTAGGTGTCATGTCGAGCTGCCCTGTGGGGAGGCACCTTTGGTGAGGAACTGAGATAGGCTTCCTGAAAATAGCCAGGTGAGTGAGTTATTTTGGAAGCAGGTCACCATCCAGCACCAGTCAAACCTTCAGATTGCTGCAGACCCAGCTGACCCCTTGACTAGAGCCCTCAGGAGACCCTGAGTCAGAATCACCTTACTAAGCTGCTCCCAGATTCCTGACCCTCAGTAATTTTGTGAGATAGTAATATTTTATCTAGTAAAAAATTTAAAAATACTTATATGGTAATCATTTTTATTTTTAAGCTACTGATACATTTTAAAGTTATTTGTTATGCAGCAATAGATACCTAATACAGTGGCCATGACTTTGCCGACAGAAAAGTTCTCATTATGAGACCAAGGAGAAAGGAACATCCCCTAGAACATCAGTTCTCATTGCAGAGAAGAGCCAGTGGGAAGCGAAAACCCACAGGGTTGTTAAATCTTCCCTTTAATGCTGGTGTGCTTGACTGCTGCTCACCTTTCATTGGTTAAACCAAGTACATGGAGGAATCTGTTTGCGGGGCAGGAAGGGGTGTTCCTTTCACAAGAAGGCACTACCACAGGCAGAAATGGCTAATTCTCTTACTGGGAAAGAGGACATCAATAATTGGGAATTATAATACATTTGATCATAAAAGGTGTAATGTTTTTGGTAATATATGACTAAAATATTTCTGGAAAGATACTCAAGAAAATGATAACACTGTTTGTTTTTAGGGGAAGAGATCTGGGTGTCTGAGGAATAAGGATAAGAGGGAGATTTTTCATTATCTACTTCATTGAATATTTTATTAAAATTTTTTTAGTGTTTTTTATTTATTTTTGAGAGAGAGAGAGAGACAGCACAAGCAGGGGAGGGTCAGAGAGAGAGGGAGGTACAGAATCTGAAGCAGACTCCAGGCTCTGAGCTAGTCAGCACAGAGCCCAATGCAGGGCTCGAACCCACAAACCGTGAGATCATGACCTAAGCTGAAGTTGTACATTCAACTGACTGAGCCACCCAGGCACCCCCTTAGTGAATATTTTAAATGAGATATAAGTAAATATAGTACCTATTGAAATATTTACCTTAAATTAAAATTTAAAGTGGAGAGTGTGAGGTTTCTATTTTGAATTGTGTCCCTACTAGAGAGGTACTTGGAGAACCATGAGTTACTTAAGGAAAGAGGAGTGAGGGTCAGGCAGGAGAAGTGAGACACTTAGATGTTGGGTTTAGGTTCTGTTAGTTATTTTTATTATTCTTTTTTTTTTTAATAAAACAAACTTGCTCTGGAGTAGATGTACTTCTGCCCATTTCTTCATTAAGGACAAATAAACATTATGTGATTTTGAAAGATCAAAATAAGAAGGCAGGGCTGTTAGGCACCTGGAGACCTGAGAAATGACAGGACCATGAGTTCTCTGAATGTTCTTTTTGCCTCTTATAGCCCAGACTTGGAACCCAAGAAGCCAGCAACCCAGGAAGGCCAACAGGAGCAGCAACAATGGCAAAAGCCCTCAGGAAAGCCTGCTTTCTCGAGCCAAAGGAAGAGGAAAGGAGCAGTCTAGAGAGACAGTTTTTAGACCTTAACTGATCCTTCAGCCAAACACCACAGGAAAAGCTGTGGTCCTCTTCCGACCCCTGCCAGTGAAGAGCAGGAGAAGAGCCTATACTTTCAACACTTATGAGCCAGTATCGACGTGCTCCCGAACCCCTCACTGGGGAACTGGCAGAGAAGGCCACATAGGGGGCCAGGACTTTCAACTCCACTGGCCTATAAAAACATCCCCTAACCCCACCTCACAGGGTCTATGGAGATGGAGCTCCAGTTCTCACCTGGCAGTAACAAGGAGCCCCAGGTGTCAACAGAAGCCAAGTGGGGAACTTGCTGGTAGTAACAAGGTGGTTCTCCACCCCCTACCCGCAGACCCTGTCACCTCCTGCAAGAATAGTATCAGAAAAAGCCACTTAACAACAGAAGTTTAAATCAAATCCAGAGTCTCGTATTTAGGTATACAGTTTCCTATTGATTTCCCATGGCTGCTACAACAAATGACCATAACTAGGTGGCTGAAGACAATGGATAGTTATTAATTCACATTTCTGAAGGCCATAAGTTTGAAATAAAGCTGCTGGCAGGGCAGCTTTCCTTCTGGAAGCTTTAGGGGATAATCTGTTCTTTGCCTCTTCCAGTGGCTAGAGGCAGTTGGCATTTTTTTTCTGACTTGTTGACACTTCACTCCAACCTCTGTCTCCATGACTACAATGTGTTCTCCTTTTCTATCTGTCTCCTCTGTAGATCTCTTATAAGGACACTTGTTGAATTTGAGTTGCACCTGGATAATTCAGGATGATCTCCTCATCTGAGGATCCTTAACTTCATGACATTTGCAAAGACCCTTTTTCTATATAAGGTCACACTGCTTTATTCCAATAATCAGGACATGGACATATCTTTTGAGAGACCACGATCCAACCCACTATAAGGTTTAGCTCATTTCTATCAAAATCTTAGCAAGGTTTTTGTAGACATAGACAAGATTATCCTAAAATTTATATGGAAAGGCAAAGAATTTAAAATAGCTGAAATAATTTTGAAAAAGAAGAATAAAATGAAAGGAATCATTCTACTGAATTTCTAGACTTACAGCTATAGTAATCAAGATTGTGTGATACTGGTGCAGGAATAGATAAGATGGATCAATGGAACATAACAGAGAACCTAGAAACAGACTCTCACAAATATGCCCTGCTGGTTTTTGACAAAGATGAAAAATAAAAGGAAAGGAAAGGAAAGAAAAAGGAAGAAATTATTATGGACATCCCCACGAAAACATATGAAGCTCAACGTAAGACTCACATTTTTTATAAAATTAACTAAAAAATGGATCATGAACTTAAATGTAAAATATATCACTACAAAACTACTAGGAAAAATAGGAAAATATATTTAGGATCTAGGAAAAAAAAAGTTGTAAGACTTGATACCAAAAATATAATGTATAAAAGGAAAAACTGATAAATCAGAAACATCAAAAATTTTGCTCTGTGAGGAGATCCTGTTGAGAAAAAGAAAAAAGCTATGTATTGGGGAGGACATATTGATAAGCCACATATCTGACAAAGGACTAGTATCTAGTATATATAAGGATCATTCGAAACTGAATAGTAATAAAACCCAAAGAATTCAGTTAAAAAATGGACAAAAGATATGAAGAGACATTTTACCAAGAAGAATTACAAATACCAATAAACACATAAAAATGCTCAACATCATTAGCCAGAAGGGAAATAAGAATTATAACCATAATAAGATATGACTACCCACCTATCAGAATGGCTTAAATTTTAAAAAATGACAATACCAAATGATGGTGAGGATACAGAGAAACTGAATTACTCTCACACTGCTGGTGAGAATGTGAAATGGTATGGCCATTCTGGAAAACAGTTTGGCAATCACACCCTTAGGCATTTATCTGAGAGAAATTTAAAGTTAGGTTCACACAAAAACCTGTACATGAATGTTAATAGCAGCCTTATTTTTAGTAGGTAAACTACAATTGCTGGAAGTAATCCAGATGTCCTGTAGCACATGAACAGTTAAACCAACTGTGATGCCTCCCTATCTTGGAATTCCACTTAGCAATAAAAAGGAACAATCAGGATATTCAATGGCCTGGAGGAATCTCCAGAGAATTATGTTGAGTGAAAAAGCCAGTCCCAAAAGGTTATAGACTATATGACTCTATTTCTGTAACAGTCAGTTGATGACAGTACAAATAGATTCAAGTTTTCTGGAGAGTAATTTATCAATATGTGTTAAGACTTTTTAAAAGTATATTCTCATGAACAGCAATTCAATTTCTAGAAAATTAGACAAGTATATAGAGATATATGTTTAAGTATTTTCACTGATATGTTGTATGTACATTAAAAACAATCCAAGTTGTAAATCTTCGTTAATACATAAATAATGGTTCCTACATAAATGTACATGTGTTGAAATTGTGTATGTGTGTGTGTGTAAGGCAAGATATTAGCATATCTTGGTAAATGAGTAATTTGTTAATGCTTTTATGTATGCCATTTAGATTTTCTAAATTATTTTCAAAGCCATATACTATTGTTATAATCAAATTACAGCAAATCTATTTTAAAAGGGTCCTGAGAAAATTATACCTAGAAGATCAAGGTAGTCTCAAGGAGATTAAGCAATGCAAGAAAAATGCTGAGTGTCATTTAGGAAAGTGGCCTCCACAGGATATGGGATTTGATTCCTACACCCAAGAACACAGTCAAGGCTAGACATAGTCAGCCTGAAAAATATAGCCACCTCGTAGTTCTGTTTTTTCATGTAGTGTTGAATGCAGTGGCTGCATTCAAAATTAGAACATATGAGATAGGTACTTTAGAAACTATGAAAATCTATGAAAATATTGGTTATCACTTGCATTACAAGTGGCCCCTCCATGCTGCTGAGCTGGGATTTAAGGGCAGCTCTGGAACACCAAAGAGCCAGTTGGATCCTCCTTGCTCATGAATGGGTGTTTTGGCCTACAATTCACATTCAACCCTTTGGACATCCTGGGCTTCTGTGCGGAGATGTCACATGGTATGGTGCCCAGAGCAAAGGCATGGACATCATAAGGCACGGGATTAAATTCTGACAGACCCATTCATCATTTCAGAAAACTTGGGCAAATTGCTATAATTCCTCTAGCTGTTTCCTCTACTTGGAAAAGAAGGAAATAATAATCCTCATGTTATAGGAGTTTTCTGAGGATCTGATGAAATCGAGTATGTGAAAGTGCTTTGTAAATGCAATGTCTGCAAAGCCCAGTTATGTGTGTTAGAGATGCAGTGTTCATACTAGAAAGGCATGGCATTCTAGTGTGAGCCCAGAGTGGCCACCTGTCACATGAAACAGACAAGTTACTTTAAACTTTTCTTTCCTCTATAAAATAAAAATTATAATAACTTCCTCGTTGTGGTTCTTTTTTTACCCAAAATTACATGAGATAGTGATGTAGGAAGGAACCTCATATTTATTGAGTTTATCTGCTATGTGCCATACACAAACTAGGTGCTCTTATGTGATAGTAAATACACAAAGATAAGACATATTTCCCTCCAAATTACCCTTTGATGTAGAGAATATTGCCTTCTATTCGGGTTCTTACAAAGTTTCTTATATTATGGAATGTTCTCTCCATTATTTGATTTGTGAAAGACAACATACCATTTGGAAAGACACCCTAGACCAAAATGACACAATGGATGATGGTTTGGGACACATAAAGGTCATTTGATGGAATCTGGGAAGCAGGAGGCATGGGGGCCGAATCAGGAAGCAACAATTCCAGGTGGCTCACCAGCACCTGAGGGACCTGACTGTAAATCAGCATCAGCAGAGGGGGTATCTCACACTCCTTATATCGTTAGTGAAATCAATTTTTTGGTACAATGAATGGGGTCAAGACAGGTGAATGGTTAGGTATACTGTAGAGGCTCCACCCCCTTTCATGAATAAGACATAGGAAGGTGGCAGATCTGTCCCTGCCACCAGCCCCTTGGTCTTCTGTTCTTCCCTTCACAGAGGACTCTGCTGCCTAATCTAACCCAGAACAGCCCACTGTCTGTCCCCCAGGCCATCCTTTCATGCACCATGCTCGCTGGACTGCTGGGTCCTTCCCCAAACTACTGAATGAATTGAATGACTGTTTCTGTGTTTCCTTGCCAATACGTGGGGTTCAGTTCAACACTTCTGAGGTTGTAGGAGAGGGGATTTATAGTTCCCCATGTACCTCTGACCTCAAGAGCCTACCAAGAGTTACCAGAAAACCTTGATGTTTGCAGAATGGCCAAATTTGCTTAAGTCAGTCTTCCACAAATCTTTCACAACACTGTCTATCTTTCCACCAGACCATAAACACTTTTAAAGTAGAGACCATGCCCTTCCTGTTAGCCTCTTTCAAACCCCTATAGTGCTTTGCACAAGAGTAAACATAGGAAGCAGATACATTTAGTGACTACAAGGGTTGAATTTGGAATAAAACTTCCTGTGTTCAAATTCTGGCTCTTGCATACAGTGAAAGACTTTAGAGAAGTTAACTTAAGCTCACTATGCCTCAGTTTCCTCTTCTATAAAATGGAAATGGTGATAATAGTACTCACTTCATAGAGCTCCTGTGATGATTAAATTAATAGGTATAAAGAGCTCAGAACAGTACTTGACTCTCAATAAACATTAGCTACCCTCATTAAGTAGGTGTAAACTGTTTGTTATTTAAATTAGTAGTAGTAGAAGTAGTACAGGGTTCTGGTAATTGCACAAGAGCTCTGTCCAGGCCAGCTATTATCATGTAATCAGTTGTCATAAATCCAAATATAACCCTTCAATAAATCCACCTGCACCCTATACTGAGCCACTTATGGCAGGGTTGAAGCCACAGACAGCCCCTCCATCTCCCACTCCCACTTCTTGGCGAAAGCCAGCAGGACACTTTCTGAGAAGACAGCCCGAGATCCAGTCCCAACTCATTCCTAATGAGTCCTATTTTGTACACTCTAAATGGCCTCTCCATCAGGATGTCAATTATGATGATTGGTAGACATTCTCCTTTGTTCCACTCATCTGATGACTTTACCCTGTTCACCTCCCCAACTATGCTAGGTGATTCCCAGAAGGGGAGCTGGCATGAGAACAGGGTACTTGTTGACTCTTGGAAAATAATAGCTTTTCCCATCAGAGTTGGGTTTGGCAGTTGTTTTGTGGTTAGGCTTACATGCATGGTGCTTGTACTGTTTTGCAGCATCACATGGGTTTCCACACACATGCCCAGAGGCGCCAGCATACCCATACAGATCTACACAGGGTGGTGCACGCACGCCGTGTGCACCTACGTGTGTTTACAAGCCCCTCTTATTCTCCATACAGTTTGCAAACATCGTGAAAAGACCTGGCACGGGGAGAGAAGGAAAGGGGAGCAAGACACTTTAATCCTCTAATCATATTTGCTTTATAACTGTTTTGAAGAATCAGAGCCTTTATATTCATGTTCATTCTTTCTCTCTCCCCACTTGGCTTCCATCCTGTCCTCCTCCATCCTGTGAGTACAAGCCCAGGTGTGTGAGAGTGCACTGTGCTCAAGACGATGACTCACTCCACACACAGCCTCATAGGCCCTTTGCACATCCTCCCCACTGGCTTGGGGCTGTGGTAGTTAGGACAGTTACAGGGAAAGGGAATTCTAGACTTAAAGGGTAAGATTCCATCTTCCCAGGACTGCCTTCTTTATTTTAGTTGCTGCTTATCTCACAAGACTATGTCCTTGGGATCCCTAAGTATTCAGAGCCTGCTGCCTCCCATATCCTTGAGATGGCCCCACTTATTAGGCAAATATCTGAGTTCAGTTCATTTCAGACACTTTGTGACTAATGCAGCTTGTCTTATGTGTCAAGACAGCAAACGTGGGTGCGAGGTCTATCACGAAGAGGAAAGGCCTCTCCTTCTTGTCCAAGATGGTAACAACATGTCCCTACTCCTCCCACACAAAGGAGGTTCTTTATAGTTACTGTCTAGGACCACTGAGCTGTGTCTTTATAAATAGAACTTTCCAGAAAAACCTTCTATGTAAATTTTCTTATCAGGCCCCTCAATCGTGTTGACTGACAGGGAGAGGCAAACCTATGTTAGCTTTTCACCAGCAAGTAAAAGACAGGGCTGATAAATTTGACAAGTGAGATGTGAATGAAGTTGAGTTGGTAACTCCTGGCCTAGAAAGGAGTGAAAGATAGACTCTTAAGAGATATGGGGCCTTTCACCTGGTTTCAGCAGGTGAGAAACCTGTAGTTTTTTCTCCACTAATTATGCACTGGCTTTGGCGGAGAGGGTAGATGACAGAGGTAAAACATGCTTGTATTCTGGTTGTCAAGGAGACAAGAGATCTGTTTGCTTAGCTCAACACACAGGCACACTTAGTAAGCACAACCCAGCATTTGGATTTCTGGACCTTTACCAAATCTCTGTATCTCTGCCCCAAAGCTTTAGTTTAGTTGATGTGCGGCATCCTCTCTTCTTTCCATGTTCCTCCTCTCCCTATCACCCCCCCTCCACCCCCAGCCTGTGAGCTGCAGACATAATATGAAATCCCTCATGGCAAGGGAGTTTCAGCCAGTAGGAGACTCTGCCTGATGTCATTGAGTCCCCAGAATGATAGCGCCGGGCCAAGAGAACACCCAGATCCCAGGTCCCGGCACCCACTCCTCAGGACTGTGAGGAAAGCAGAGATTTCCTCAGCTTGCTGACTGGGTGGTTCAAAGGATAGGTGACTGTGGTGGGAAAAGGTGGTTTGGGAAGGCTGAAGTAAGAGGATCTTGGAACCAGAGAAACATGCCGGACCTGAGAGCAAGAAGGCTGAATCACAGATGTTGCTGACATGTTTCAGTGTCTACCAAGTGCCTGGGATCCAGGTACTAGAACAGTAGGGCTCTTCTGGCAGGATGGTGGGGAAACTTGTGGGACCAGCCAAGCCACACTGAGTCTTGCTGGCTGTTCTGTTCTTCCTGGGATCATCTCTTGTGGAGCCTGCTTTCCGTTAGTCAATTAGCAAATCATTACACATGAATATTTCCCAGGTTTCACCAGCTTGGGACACAAATGAGACTGTTAACTCTTAGGAGCAAATTTTGTTTGCTTAACTGCATCCTCATGGGAAGTTGTATAGTCCTGGCCCCTCTAGGGTCTCTTGGAGTTCTGAGGATGCATCTTATATGCTTCATGGTCAGTCCAGCTGCATGGAAACAGCACCCTGTCTTCTGCAAGCCTCTCTTTAATGGGGGTCCTGCAACATTTAGTGAATCAAGTTTGGGTTATATATGACCCTTTCTCTTTAGGGCACACCAAAGGGAATAGTTAGGTCAGACCATGCCTTTCACCTACATTGTTCTTCTATGGGATGCATTTTCCTGGAGTGGGCACACCACTCTTCCTTTAAGTTGGTCTCCTTTTATCCTCTCCCCCAACCCCCATTACGGTTCACCAGTTGAAGAGGTCAAGTTCAAAAAAAAATATTTTGCCGATGAATGAATCAAACCATACAGGAGAGTGTAGAACAATCTGTGCATCTGTGAGGAAGAGGGCCTGAGGGAGCAAAAGAGGGACAGGCCTAGAGAGCGCCCTGGGAAAGCTGAGGGATGACATTACTGGAGATGTGGGAGGAGGCCATGCTATGTGCTTCCATAGCAACCTGGCTTTCCTGGGAATTGTCTACCACAATTACAGTGTCTTGTAATTGCTCTTGCAGCCGTCTCTCCACTAATCTCTGAGCTTCAGAGACTGAAGCTTTAATCTCTGTATTCCCAGAACCCAGCTCAGTTCCTGATATACAGTAGATGTTCAAAACACAGAAGAATGACGTCAGCAAAGATCTGGAGGCAAAACAGGCAAATTGAGTGCCAGGGGAAGCAAGCAGACTTGTTTGGTTCAAAATGATGGAGATGTATAAGGGAGCGCGATACCTTGATGGTTAGCTGTGAGTACTTGGGTTGTATTTAAGCATGAGTCAGAGGCTGGAATCAATCTTTTAATGTAGATCCAACGATAGTATTTCAGAATTAATTTTCAGAAGGTGTATTTAGAATGGCTGGGTGCAGGGAGAGGAGGAAGGAGGCTGAGGGCTAAAGGACTCACCAAGAAGGTGTGATAGGTAGTGAGAATGAGACAAGAGAGATAGGGACTGAAGGAGCATTTATGGAAATAAAAGGGGAGGAACCAAGGGGGAGGGCAAGTGAGCAGAAATCAGGCTGGACTATATGAGAGATTTATAGATATGGATTCATTTGTTTACTCCTTTGTCATGAATTCACGTATGCTTTATTCAGCATTGGGTTGTGCAGGGCCCTTGCTAAGCACTCTTCTCTGTTCACTGGCAGAAAACAGTGGCAGCATAGCCCCAGCCAGAGAGTGACTATGCAGTATAACATGGACTCTGGCTTCAGTTTCTGCTGGTTCATGCCCCATTTCTGCCCATGTGCCTTTTGGCAATTTATTTAACTTCTCTAAACCCCATTCTCTTCTTCTGTGACATGGGGATGATAACCTACCTCACAAAGTTATTGTGGGGATTCCCTGAGATAATACACCGAGCAAACCAAGGCTAGCTATTGTATAATAACTGAAGATGCTTTAAGCATCTGCTCTGTGTTGAGCACTGGGATGATAGGAGCACAGACATGGATAGAGAAGACCCCATCTTGTTCCTAGCACCCCAAAGACAACTTCGAGGGATAAATGAATTTGTAAACTGTACTTTGTCATATAATGTAGTAAATAATCGAATGGAAGGATATGTTAGTGCCATGGAACTCACATGAAGAGATTAGCGTGGTCTGAGGAGTTAAGAGAGATGCCATAAAGGAAATGGCCATTGAATTGGTTTTAAAAAGGAGTAAAAATTTGGAAGATGAAAGGACAGAGAAAGAAAAAGAATTTCAGAAAAAAAGTAAAATGTACAAAAGGACAAAGAATTATGGCACACCTTCCCTGCAGAGTTATTGTAAGACAGACTGAAGCACTGTATATGCACAGGGCAAGGACCTGCAAGGTGCATAGTAAGCACTCAACGAATCAGCAAACACTAGCCTTCTCCTGTCTTTGCTAAATCCCAGCTGTATCTTCTCTGAACAATTTATAGCTCAAACCAAGAAAGGAGGAATGCCTCAGAAAAGAGAGGAGAATGAAGGCAGGAGTTCTGAGACCAAGGATTTTATGACCATGGTTAATGAGTGAATGAAGAGGGAGTAAAGCAAGTGTCTGCAAAAGAGGCTGACAAAGGTCACTCAGGGTAAAGAGCAGAAACAAGAGGGTTCATGTCATATAAGATGAAGAAGGAAAATTCTCAAGAATGAGTGTGGTCAGATATGTCAAATGCAATGAGATGTCAAAACTGGAAGAACGTTCTCAAAACTGCTTCTAGTGGCCTTCAGCATCTTCCTTAGAGGTTTCCATGGTAACCTGTGGCCACTCTAAGGGGTTGTCTCTCTAGTGTCTACTCACAGCTCCAGAAATGCTTCTTCTTCCCCTGGCATCCCCAATGTCCCCTTCACACACCACTCTCCAAGTTCATGGTGCAGGCAGAATCCAGAGAGCTGGGAGTAAGAGGGCACACAGCTTTACCCAGAGCCATCACAAAGACCAAGTCACTCCCCCAGGACAGCCTCACCCACCTGGACTCTTCATGGTTACCACATCCATGCAGAAGAATTCTACCCCCTCTAGGAATTTGGTAACTGAAATAAAGCAAAACAAAGCCTTCTCGTGTTGTTGTTGCTGGGATTGGTCTTCAAATTACCTATTGGTACAATTCTCCCAGGAGATGACCTTAAATGACTCAGATCTCAAATATTGAATGACAAATAGATAGGGCTGTCAAGATAAAGTCCTATGAGACTAGGTCATTCCTACAGGCACACTGGTATGCACTGAGACCATATTAAACTACTAAAATGTCCATTTATTCCAGCATAACAAAATTCGGGGAGCTTATAGTTCCTAAAAACTATAGACCAGTAGGCCTTCTTTTGCTTAAATCATATGCCAATGCATCAGGACACAGCTCCCTTTGCTTCACTTATAGCTGAAAAGTAAAGTCGAATAAATAGGAAGTTACTCTTGAAGGTAGAGAAATGCAATGAAGGAGCTAAATAAACATGATCAGAGGTTTCCTTTTTTTGTTTTTCTCTCTTCTTTGCCTCATGTTTCCCAAAACTTAGTGAATCAACTGAAGAACTCCTCCAAAAAAGTAGAGTAAACTACTATGCTAACGTTTAATTCACTTTTGGTTGATCAGTACTTTAAAACTTTGAACAAAATGGACTTAAAAGGTGAAAGGAGGTCTTAATATAATTTTGGTGGAGAAATAGGGGCAAAAGCAAGTAGTTAAAGGAAGAAATAGGTTGTAAGGAAAAACAAGCCACAGCTAAGAAACAGGCAAACAGAGCAGTGAGAACAAAATTCTGGGCTGTGTAAGAGAACCTCTCGCATCTTCCTCAGGGACTGGGCTGTGTTCTCACTGCGGTTTCTATGCTGCCAGGCCCTCATTCCATGCCCAATAAAAATTTGCTCTGGGTCACCCAATAGATCGGTCCTAATCTAGCATCTGCCAGTTGAAATCAGAATAGAGAGCATACAGGAGCACAGAAAATAATACTCTGTAAGCTCCTTCCGCTTCACCTATCTCAGAGACCCTCCTCTGACCCCACACGAGGTGAGGGCTGCCATCATGTGCTTGTGAAACAGTCTCATTGACAAAAGCCGTTACCCTTGTGTTTGATTAGTTTCTGTCTGTCTACAGGATGTGAGCTCTAAGGGGACTGACTCTAGGTGGGCTGATCCTACTCTGATCCGGAGTGTCTCGTATAGTGCCTTACATAGACAGTCTTCCATACATGATGGAGGGATGAATAAGCAAGCAATGGAAGAACAAATACCCTTTCCAGGCTACTGAGATTATTACCTCACCCCTCTTTGGAACAGCAATGGAAGGATGTCATTCAGATATCAGCTCATTCTCCCCTCCCTTCTCTTTCCTTTCTTCCTTTCTGCTTCGCTTCCTACTACCACATGCTCCACTCCTCACCCCTCCTACCAGCCCCTCAAATATTAAAATAACAACATTATCAAAACCCACAAAACGCACTCCGAGTGTCCGCATCCTGGAGGAGGTGGTGGTGCTGATGTGGGCTGTAGGAGCACAGCCCACGCCCTCTGCTATGCTGCATGGGGTTTTTGTGTAATAGGAACATGTCGATTGGCATGTTCTCAGTTTGGAAAGAGAAACCATGCCTTGTTGCGGCTTTGAGTTCAGACCAATTTTTCTTAATCTTTGAAGATGAAGAGCCTTATAAGCAAAGCAAAGCAAAATGAGCCTAAATGCTTCAAGCTCTATGCAAGGCAGGAAGAATGCCGTGCGGTGATATTGTTTAGAAAGAGACTTGGTAATTGCTGTACTGGAGAGCCGACATTTGCAGAACTCAATTGTGTGGCGTCCGACTGAGTAAGTTAGCAAAATAAAGACAGATGGCAATGGATTAACTCCAACACGCCCACCAGACAATGGCAGCCAACATGGAGAACTGTGGAGTGCTCTAAAAATGCACTTTCTGGGATAGTCCTCCAAATGCCTCCATTAGATGCCACCTAGTGACTCACCAAAGCATTGCATCTTGCACAACCAAGTAGACTGAGGACACAGGTTAAGGGGACTGTGCCACACATAGATTGGCTTTGTTTAATAGGAAAAGAGGGAATGAGAAATGGCAGATAATGAGGGACTTGAAAATTTATAGTTTAATGTTCAATTCGCTGAGAAAAAATGGTTGAATTCCATATTCTGCCTTGTATGTGTATGGGGGAAAGAGACAAAAGGGAAGGGAAGAGGAGAGGGGAGAGAAGGGGAGGAGGGTGGAGAAGGGCAGGAAAGGGAAGGGAAGAGAAGGAAGAAGAAACACAAATCCTGCAAGACAGGCAACTATCATTCAGAAATACATGACCCAGAGATAGATAGAAGATTTAGGACAGTTTATGCATTTAGGTCCTGGCTTTATACAACTAAAACCTGGGATAGTGAATCACTGCATTTCAAATGCCAGCTCTCATTGACTAGCAGAAGCCCTTTGGATGGTATGGGATGGTGACATAGCCTCCAGGCTCAGAGTAGGCACCCTGTGGTCACTGAGGTCCTCTGTGATGACTACAGGAGAGGGGGCTAGTTGTCTTGGGGTGCATATTAGAGAATTATGCATCAGGCTATGAAATCTCCTAATTTGTTTAATAGTAGGTATTTAGCCAAAAAGCTCTTTGTATTCTTGACTGTCTGAGGGCAGAAGCTGAAAAGTATATAGAACATATAGAAAAGGTGATGCTTTTCTATCTAAAGGAAAGATGAAGAAATAATATGAGTTTTGTTAGGTTCTATCAACTAGGGTCTCATTATGTTTGTTCTTCCATTGTGGAAGGCATTGTTTGATTGACAATTTGCAGCAGTAGCACATATAATTTAGGTCTTATAGTCTTTGAATATGTGCTTGGTGATGAGACACTGATTACTCCTAACTATAGGATTTATTTTACAAGTGAGGGTCTTGACAATTTCAGTAAATGACCCAGTATGCAAAGTAGCTGAGTAGAGAATGAGTGTTAGTTTCTGGGCATCTCCATCACTACTATTATACTGAACTGACACTGCATTTCTCATTTTTCTTTGGCAGTCATTTTCTTTGGTCTGTATTTGGGTCAAAAGAGAGATTCTTTTCTCTATTGGCCCTTAACAGTTCTTGGTAAAGAGGAAACAAAGCTAGCTGTGTCTGCAAATTTTGTGGGGGGGGGCTTCCATTCTGTAGGGTCAGGTAGTTGTATGGCTAACTGGTTTGACTCTACCTATCCCATCCTGGGTGAGAGCTTGGGTCCCCACCTGCTACAATTCTGCCTTCTCAAGCAACCCTCTCTAGAGGTCTCTGTCCTTTGAATTCAATTTATTTTGAGGCAGAAAGGTAGACCACATAGACAACAAACTTTGTTCAGCTTTTCCCCCTTTTAATTTGATTTAACTCTCCTTGACTAAATGTTCACCACATGCAAGGTACTGCACTAGAGTCAAACCCAGAGGTCAGACAAGGGGTCTAGCTTCAACTCTGTGAGGGACTCTCCTGAGACCCCTGTCTCTTCTTCAGTAGAATGGAAATACTGAGCTAAAGCAAACCTACTAAATTCCTTTCTCACTCTCGAGTTTTATGACTTCACAAACAGAACACTTGAGAATGTAAGGCTAGGTCTCATATTTGATTTCTTAAAGTATAATTTTATTATTTATTCATTCTGAGAGTTTTGAGTATGCACGAGGTGTCAGGGACTAGTCTTGTACAATGAACAAACAAAGCCCTTGGCCTCACAAAACTTACAGTCTACTGGGAGAGACAAACAGTAAACAAACAAGAAATGCAAAATAGGATGTACCAGATGATGAATGCTATGAAGAAATAAAGCAGAGTAAGGAGAAAAAGAGGGGTGGGGTGCCCAGGGAAAACTCCTCTCTAAGAAAGAGGTTTCTGTCCTGACTGATGAGAGGGAGAGAGCTCTGTGGGGCCTAGGAGAAGAGGTTCTGGGCAGAGATGAGTATGAATGTGAAGGCTCTTAGGAAAGAACAGTTTTGACATGCTTGAGGAACAGCAAGGGGGCCACTTACATAACTCTAGTTTATCCATCATCATCTGGGGTGCCTAGAAGGGTACCCAAAGCAGCTAGTGAACACCTCCTGTGTGCCAGGCATTATTCTAGGGTTCTGGGAACATAGAGATGAAAAAGTGAATCAATACATTGAGAAGCCTGAATTTTAGTGAAGAGTCAGACCTGATAGAGACAAAACTCCAATATTATGAAAGAGGTGCTAGGATTAAGGTCATGGCTTAGGGACATGGGAGCTCAACGAAGAAGATGGCATTTCAGCTGGGTCTTGAAGGATGAGGAGGAGTTGTACTGGCTGAGGATAAAAGATTAGCAAGGTCACATTAAAGGCAATGCGTGATTGGGGAATGAGTCAAGGTCCAGGTTGACTGAAATCCAGGGCAACAAGAAGTCATTATTTAAAAAGCCAGGAAGGCCTTGACCTGAGCTTCATGTTTGGACTTTAGCCTAAGGACTGCCTCTTTATACTTTCTTCCTAATCGATCATGTCTTCATAGATTTCTTTTTAATCTTCCCAAATATCACAATTATTAAGAAGTAACTAATTTGTTTCCCATTTTAAAAAAGTAACCCAGCCTCCATGACATCCAGTCAGAGTCATGAATAAGTATGAGACACACTGTGTTACCAAACTGAGTTGATAAAACACCATTCAGGAGAAAAGGAGCTCTCCTATTCCATGAGCCATATCATGGGGCATATTGGTCAGCTATACAACTTTAGCTGCTCTATCAGACAAACCCCCAAATCTCTGTGGTTTAACAAATGAAAGTTTATTCTTGCTCAAATGAGGTCCACTGTGGATTGGAAAGCCCCCCTCCATGTTGTAGCAAAGCCACTTATAACGCTTCTTCCAAGGTCCCTGGACATGGAGGAGTCACCCTATCTGAGCCTGGAAGTCATTCTCACTTCTGCTCACAATCCTTTGGACAAAACTAGTTACATGCTACAACCTAACCCCAGGAGAGGGTGGAACACATGGGGATGCATGCAGAATATTTGTTCATCATGAACTGCCTCTGCCACGTAGTATAAATGTCAATTTCTCTCTTGGGTTCTTGGACTTTAGGGCAGCATCCTGTTGAGAACCACTACTCTGGCAATAAGCAGCAGAGGAATCCTTTCTTTCTCAGAAAGATCACGTAAGTGGTGGCTTAGAGAATGGACTGTAATGGGTAGTTGGTGGCAGCAAGACCAGTTAGGAGGCACTAGGTCCAAATGAAGGAGAATGAGGGCCTGCCCCAAAGCACTGGCAGTAGGTTGGAGTAGAGGAATAGGTTCTAATAATGATCTGGGATAAAATCCTTAAGTGTTGGAGAGCAGATACAATGCCTGTGCCAACTTCAGAGGTATTGAAGTTGATTCTTGGGTTTCCAGGCTGGTTGAGTCAGAGACACTACGACAGTAACAGTGTGAGTCAGAGCAGAAGCAGGGCCTCCTTCAGGGTTGCAGGTATAATGGTAGCCAGTCATCCTTCTTTTTTCTACTAATCTAGTCATTTGTCCTACCCTCTCCCCACCCAAGAAAATACCAAGTCTGAGTCATAGGCTGTGGGAACTCAGAAGTCCAGGCACCAGAGTCAGGGAGGAAGTTTCAGAATCCAACCCAGGGGTGAAAAGCTTTGTTAATCTATCCATCCATGTTTGGGTAACTTCAAACTGCCACAACTGCCATCACTCAGTGCTCCTTCTTCTCTTCTACTCACCTCCCTTCATCCAGTTTTTCCCCCTGGACTTTTCCCAATTGTCCCTATAACCTTTTCAGGTTGCACCAAGCATTGCAGCAATCCCCTACTCACTCTGGGAATATTGTTATCAAGTCTATCTGTGCACTTCTTGTTCAGAAACCCAGTCCGTCCTGTCTGCTATTAGACAGCAACCCCATCCCTGGAGAGGTCACCCTTGCCCAACTGCTATGAATTGAGTAGAGTGGGGTGAATCCCACCTATTCAATAGGGGGGAACACTCTTTAATAAACTTGGTGTGCTCTGGACATGAGGACCTTGAACACAAAAACCAACTGTGTTCCTTGTTTGAAGCATCAACCTCTTAGCAGAATCCTTTGTGATATGGTTTCTTTGATCTTTATAAAGACAATTGAAAAAAAAAGTCACTTGAGCAGAATTAAAACCACACTTAGAAATTAAGTATCCAGTTTCCTCTAAGTTTATTCTATGTACTCAATACAATAAACAATGAAGAAATAGACTCTTCAGTTTCCTCAAAGTTTATTCCATTTACTCAATACAATAAGCTATGAATGAGTAAATGGCCACTATCATGGGCTGCAGAAGAAAACGGGCTTGGACATAAAAAAGATTTGATACCTAGGCTCTACCTCTGTGGTGCACCGCATGTTACAAGGCTTCCCTGTCCTTATCTGCAAACTAGGGTTATAAGAGGCAAACACAGTGCTGCTTGAGGATTGGCTCCCTAATAGGGAGAGAATCTAGTGCAGGCATTGCTCAGTAAAGGGTAGCCAGTCCCATGGTTACTACTTAGTTCCTTTTCTCACGGAGTGTGGTGTCACAACCTCCTTCCTTCCTATCTAGGTCCTTGGCTTTTTACCACCCTCATCTGTACCATTCATTGACCCCCATCCATACCTCACATGAAACCTTGCCAGCTTCATCACTTCTTAGTCCTACTATTAATTTTGAAGAGCTCTCAGCATTTTGTTGGCTCAAAAGTGGAACTTAAACGTACAGAGGCTGCATCAACTGCTTTTAGGCACACAGTCTGAGTTATTTATATTTCCATTTTCTGTTCTATGAGACTGTGCAGATACTGAAGGAGAGACTTGCTTTCAATTCTCCAAGTGCTGCCTGGGAATATTGTGTTGTGGTAGAGGAGGTCGAGCCAGCAGATGCTCCTTCTGCCAGAGGTTCAATAAAGTCTTCCTGCCTTCCAGTGGGAAGAGGAATATTTTCAGCTTGAAATGATTACACTGCTCAGAAATAAATTACTTCAGGATCTGACTTTTGTGTGACCATTCATTATCTATGCTAGCTGCAGAAGCTGGAGCTAAAAACTGGGCATTTGTTTCCTTGCTGCTGATTTGCTCTTCAGCCATTTCTCACCACTTATATGTGTGGTAGCAGCAACTGTAAGGCTATGTGCACCGTGGGAAGTACTTTCTGATATGGCAGATACATTCCTGACTTAGTTTAAGAGTTCAAAGCAGCTCTGCATAACCTTTTGAGGAAAGAATTTGTAGGATTCTACCCAAACAAGCAAAAACATTCAATGACACACTTTTCCATCAGGGTCTGCAGACAGTGTCATGGATCCTTAGGGTATTTTAGTGCTTGAGTTGCCTTCCATCTCTTGTGAATGTTTGACCAGAGCATGGAAGTAGCCAAGCAGAAAAAAGAGAGGAAGTTACATCTTGGGAGAAATCGTATGGCCAGAGGAATGGCTAGAATTATAAAAGAACACATGGTAAAGGAGGGTAGGTGTGGGAAACGTGCTACGAGCTGAATTGCATCCCTTATATTCATATGTTGAAGTCATAACCCCTGAGAAGGTGACTATATTTGGGGAGAGGGTCTTTAAAGAGGTAATGACATCAAAATGACCTCATTTAGATGGGCCTCCATCTAATACAACCACTACCCTTATAAAAGAGGAGGTTAAGACAGACACACACAGAAGGAAGACAAATGGAAGTCACAAGACAAAAAGATGGACAACTCCATGCTAAGGGGAGAGGCCTCAAAGAAACCAACTCTGCTGGCACCTTGATCTTGGACTTCTAGCCTCCACAGCTATCAGAAAATAAATTGCTGTTGTTTTAACCATCCAGTGTATGGTGTTTTGTACCACAGGAAACTGATACAAATGCCTTACTGGTATACAGCAGCAGCTGAGCACAAATAAAGAAGTTTAGGAAGGCTGGGATAAATAATTATGGATCTCTAAAATATTGTGTGTAATTCTGTTGGTATTATATATATATATATATATATATATATATATATATATATATATATATATATATATATTTGAAGGTACCTTATATCTCCTACTTCTGAAATGCTTGCTCAAGTTTAAATTGTTCAAGATTTGGCAGTGCCTATCACTCAAATCACATGCAAAACCCCCTCTTTTAGACAGAAGAGATATTAGTTGGGTAATTCTCAAATTCTTCTCACCATTTCTAGAATCAGATAAGAAAGAGTGGATGCTGCAGTGAATTAGCATGGAAAGGGAGCCCAAAGTAACCTAACTCTTTAAAGTTAGGTTTATTGAGATATAATTTACATAATGTAAAATTAATCCTTTAAAATTGTATAGTTGGTTAAATTTTTACAAGTATATACCATCATGTAACCACCATCACAATCAAGATATAGAACATTTCCGTCATCTCAAATTTCCTTGTGTTCCTCTGTAATTTCCTTCTTTCACTCCCAGGCCCTGGAAACCACTGATATGAATTTTATCCCTATAATTTTGTCTTTTTCAGAATGTCATATAAATGGATTCATATGATATGTAGCCTTTTATGTCTGGCTTCTTTCATGTTTTTTGAAGAATATTGTTTTCATTCTAAAATTTGTTTGAATTTTGTATGCAGTGCTGATGTATAAGATGCATGTATATATGTATATAAAATATAAATGATACATATTCAATGATTATATACACACACATACATATAATACTGAATAATATATTCATGTTTGTTTTAATATTGCTATATATTTGAATCTACCTACCCAGTTAGGTTGCTTAATGTGACCCAATAATAATTGGATAAAATTAATACTCTGTGAAGTTGCCCTATTTACTAATTAAAAACATTGCTACTAATTACAAACATGTTGGTTGCAAGGCAAGAAAATTCAATGAGATATTCATTGAATACTGGAAAAATATGGAACAGGGAGCACTGAGCAATAGCCTTCTCACCTTTTATTAGAGACTGAGATCATAAATACCTTCTTGAGGTTTAGAGACATCAATGGTATGTAAATTCTATGTAAAATACATAGAAAGCATTAAAAATTTTTTAATGTTTATTTTTGAGAGAGAGAGAAACAGAGCACAAGCCAGCAAGGGACAGAGAGAAGAAGCCACAGAATCTGAAGCAGGCTCCAGGCTCTGAGATGTCAGCACAGAGACCAATGCAAGGCTTGAACCTACGAATCATGAGATCATGACCTGAGTGGAAGTTGAACACTTAACTGACTGAGCCACCCAAGCATCCCTCGAAATCATTTTTCAGACAAAAAATATCCAAATAGGCCACCTGATAATTTCAGTGGCGATACGCCATGATAACATACTGAGACCCTATGGTTTACCACTATCTGGATTGCAGTAGCCGTGGCCATGAGGTCTCTACTGTTTGAGCCAGTACCCACTAAACCACTTCCTCACAACCAGAGGCTTTTGGTTGGTTGTTTCCCTGGGCCATAGCCTATCTGCAGGACAAGTTTAATATTTGTCTCTAGATTGCTAATCAAAAAAATAGGTCTTATATAAAAGTGGTTCCTTTCATGCAAGGTCCAGGATTTGGATGAGGTCAACAAATAGAAGGAGGAGAAGAGGCTCCCACTTGATCAGCTCGATTGACAGTACACTTCACCCTCTTCCCACATTCTCCTTACAGTTCTTTAAGAGCCCTCTCAAATGTGACCTCCTCTGTGTCCTTATCATGATGCATTCCCTAACTCAAGATAGAATGAGTTACCCTCTCCTTGGGCCTCTTATAACATTGTGCACATGGAGTTATCACATTTTATGATAATTCTTTATGTGTATGTGTCCCCTGTTCTTCTTTAATGAACTTGAAGACACAAGAAGTCTGTCTTATCTCTCTCGGTTTCTCTAGATCCTAGCATGTAGCAACGCTCAATGAATACTTACTAAATCTAGTTGGTCCTTATAGTACATCGTTTGCCACATGTCACAGGTCCACCTCAATAAGACTTTGGAGAACTAAGAACTGGCCTGTGTGAATAAAAAACTAGTCTCTATTTTAATTTGTGTATCAGGCCTCGGGTTTCCTGCCAGTCTGCCAAGCTTCTGACCCAGATTCTTTCTCTGAGCCTATTTGCCTAGTCCAAGTGCAAACATAATTCCTGATCTGACCCAGATCCACTGCCTCTACTTGTCCCAGCTCACCAGGGTCTCCTGTTTTGGCCTCATCTATGAAACCTGATATGTGACCAAAATCACCCTGGTGAATCTGACTCTCCCGGCTGTCTGCAAGGCAACTGGGTGGGCCGAGGAGAATAAGCCTTCATGAGCTCGAGTGTCCATGTGCTGCTCATAGTGAATCCTGAGGCAGGAAACAGGTGCAGATGTGGGCCAAAGTGGAGGCCAGGAAGAAGCAAATTGGTTGCTCGTGATGTGTTGCTTGTCCCCCTGGTTGTGATCATCCCTTTAAAGAAGTATGGATGAGACTGGAATGAGTGTACAGGGAAAAGGAACAGGAATGGGTTTTATTTAGACCCATTTAGGGCCCTGTTACCCCTTATAGTTGGGCCCAAAAGACATGTCTATATACTAACCCCTGGTATCTGTGAATGCTGTGAATGCAAACTTATTTGGGGGGAAAAGTGTCATTGCAGATATAACTAAGTTAAGGATCTCAAGAAAAAATTTTCCAGGATTTAAGGTGAACCTTAAATCTAATGACAGATGTTCTTAGTAGGGAGAGGCAGAAGAATATTTGAGATAGAGACATACAGAAGGAGAAGGTCATGTGAAAACAAAAGCAGAGATTGGAGTTTTGCTGCCACAAGCCAAGGAATGCTTGGAGCCACAAGGAACTGGAAGAGGCAAAGATTTTCCCAAAGAGCCTTAGACTCCAGAGCCCTGAGAATATGAATTCCTGTCGTGTTAAGCCATCAGGTTTAGAGTACTTCGTTATGGTAGCCCCAGAAAATTAATACACTGCTCTTTTGCTTATATATCAGAGAAATAGCCATGCATTGGAGTCTTTGGGTCCATGAAGGAGACTTTAAGAGGACTAGTGAGAAAAACAAGGCACAAGGGAAGAGACTGGCTCAGAACCACATAGAAATAGCTCCCTTTCTCCCAAAATCATCAATAGTGACCAAAAGCATCCACAAGAAAAATGTTTCCATTATGCAGTGAAGCTCACCCTAAGAAAACATCTCCACTTGTAAAAGAAGTAATAGTAATAGTAATAGAAATAATAATAATTACTGAGATCATGCCATATGTCCATCATTGAACTAAGTGTTCTACATAGATCCACTTTTACAGTGAGAAAATTGAGGCTTAGAATGATAAATTAGACCTTGATACAGTGCTTAGGATATGCGAAGCCCTGTTCTAAGAACTTTACACTGATTAACTAATTAAATCCTCATGATAACCTGTGAAGGAAGAATTATTTCCATCTTACAGATGAGAGAACTAAGGCACAGAGATGTTACATAACATGCCTAATGTCCCACAGCAAGGAAGCCAAAGATTTTTTTTCTTAAAGTTATCCCACAGTTCTAAGTTAAAAAAAAGGGGGGGGGCAGGGATTGGCATGCAGGTGCTTAGTCCATAAACTACACTGCCTCTTAAAAAAATGAGAGGTGAAATCACTTTGTGAACAGTGGTTCTGGCCCCATGATCATCTCAGTCTGCCTTCTCAGTTATAGGCTCTGAGGTCTTCAGCCAAGAGGCTGATTTCTCCCTATTGCTTACACAGTCTTGACCAGAATAGCCAACATGGATAGAAGCTTGGACCTACCTCTGGGGAGAGACAGGCATTGGTTTTGTGGGAGTCTCTGGAAGGTTGCAAGAGAGCCCTACCCACCCTTCCCCGCTCCCTCTTGCATACTGTCTTGTCCGTGTTTACCCAGCTGTGTAACTGAGGGTTTTTTTTTTTTTAATTATTTATCAGGCACTGGAGACAGAGTAAAGGCTTAATCCCATGCAAGGCATGTTTAGTCTCCAATTCAGAGTGATGGGTACCATCAAAGAAGGATAATATTAATAACAGCTACTGTTTTTAGAGTGCTTATTATGTGCTCGTCATTACAGAATCCTCCTAACACATGCTGCTTTGGCTTAACACAAGAAGGTCACCTAATCTAGTTTGGGGAGGTCAAGGAAGGCTTCCTGGAAGAGTCCGGAGGGATTAGTGGGAGTTAGCCAGTTAAAGAAAGGGAGCCAGAGAGAAAGGTCTTCAAGGCAGAAGTTTGAAGCTGAGAAAGCACACGGTAAATGTTGTAGAAAGGGAAAACAGCTTAATATAGCTGGGGGCACAGCAGGAGGAGGAGGAGCAATAAATGTAGTGGGGAAAATATGTCAGCAAGTAAAGGTCATCTTGGCCTTTTAAGCCAGTATTAAGGTTTATTATTGCAGCCTGACTAGACTCTTCCCTATGGGCACCTGTCATCTGGGACCCTTAATATCTTCCTCCTCTTGCTATATTCCTTGCCCCTGTCTACTGCCTGGAGGCTTGCTCCCAGCTGGATGGACAACCCAGAGCTATGGCCCTCTCACCCAGCTGACTGCAGGTACTGGTACTGCCCAAGAGCTTTTTGGATATTGACATTGGCCTTACTGGTGCTCAAGTTCAGTGCCCCCTGTAACATGTCAAAATTGATGGTTAGACACCATCAGCCCTGGGGAGCAGATCCGTAAGAAAGTTATTCCTTGATCTCTGGCCCAGTGGCCCCTTCCCACTCACTTTCTGGTGTCCTAGATGGTGAATGCTTCAGGAAGATGTCTCCATATCCAGGTTAAGAAAAGATTCAAAACTGTGTCTTAGTGAAGACTACACAATGGATTAGTGGGAAGGGACCCTGCCCCCCTGACAGTTTTGGTCAAGTGCAAGGGCTTTGGAGACATGTAGCCTGTAGACACTGACTGTACTGCTATGCAACAGCTGGGTGATCTTGGAGCAAATTACTCAGCTTGCTTTCCTAAGCCTCAGTTTCCCCAACTACAAAAGGGATTAAAACTTCTCTCCCTAATAGGACAATAGTCAGAATTAGAGAGTGTGTATAAAGAACCTAGCACGTGGTCAGGCATTTAGCAGACTCATATCATGACAATTGTAGAGGATGTGGTGGTGTCACATCACCCTCCTCTTCACATGTGAGGGGATTATCTGAGGCATTTATTCTCCGGGCTGCCGATGGCTCCCTCTGCCAAAGGATGCTTTCTTGCTCAAGGTCATGACACTTTTCTGTGGCAGCCCACATTCAATAATACGCTGATGTGGGAATACAAATTCTGGTGCCCTTTACCCCAAAAGGGTAAAGTCTCCTTCCATCTTCCAAGTCCCTCCTGAGATCAGTGTAGGTCCACTGCAGGTAACAAAGCGGGGGTGACTGCTTTCATTTTCCCAGAAAAGGGCCGTTTCCAGTTTTTCCTTGCAAGGGGCCTCAACTTCTTCCAATCCTATTTCTGGGGCTTTTCCACAGATGCTACTCCATAGAGCAGTCCTGGGTAAATCTTCTGCATGCAAATCTCAGAGTCTTAGATGACCCAAGCTGTAATGATGAGGAGAAAGATGATATGCTGATTGTACCTCACTCTCTTTAAAGATCACAACTGCACTGATACAGACAAGAATATTAAACTGCTGGCAAATTAATTGACTGGGTTTATTTATTTCTTATTCTCAAATAAGTTATTTGTTTATTTGAATTTCCTATTAGAAAGAAAATACACAAACTCAAATTTCTCAAGTATGTATGATTTACAAAAGTGTGATATTTCTTTAATAAGGACCCAACTTCAGACTCCTTTCAGAAACTGGTTGTTCTCAGGAAAGTCACACATGAAACTTAGGCAATATTTGTCTTTTATGCTAGAACTGCAAACCAAACAACAAGTAATTCATGGATTCAGTTATAACTGTTGTTACGTATTTTTTTCTCCACATCTAAATCACATATATGGTAAACTTTATTGCTAGGCTTAGTAAGAGTATATGATCATTTGGGCAAAACCAATATTCTTTTTTAAAAAGATGTTTAATGTTATTTATGAGAGAAGGGAAGAGAGGGAGAGAGAGAGAGAGAGAGAGAGAGAGAGAGAGAGAGAGAGAGAGAGAATGCACAGGGAGGGGGCAGAGAAGAGGGAGACACAGAATCTGAAACAGGCTCCAGGTCCCAATATGTCAGCACAGAGCCCCATGCAGGGCTCAAAATCACAAACCATGAACTTGTGACCTGAGCTGAAGTTGGACACTTAACTAACTGAGCCACCCAGGCGCCCCTGGGCAAACCAATATTCTGACAGAGTTGTTTTAGTTCCATACATGCTTTACCAATTTTTAATGAATTAGAAAACAGTAAAACATATTTAACACTAAAAACCTGCTGCTCATAGTTTAGTTTTATTTTTGATAATTCCAAAGGTATTTGACATTTGAAAAGTTACCAGTGCATTATAAATGTGCAGGAATAAGTTACTAGAGAATGACAGATAGCCAATTTTAATCTGTATCTATGATTATGATATACATGATATCCATATTTGCATAAATTAATCTTGTCAAATATAAATCTGAGGACTATTAAAAATCAGTAATTGGAGTATAGCTATTCACGGACACAGCAGGGAACTCATTTATTTGAGTGGGATTAGATAGACAGATTTTAAATTAAGATAAAATTTACATAGTGTACAATTTGATGAATATTGAAAACTCCACATACCCATGTAACCAACACACTGCTCAAGATATATAAGAGGTCCAAAGCAGGGATTATGTGGGAGGAGTCTTTTGAGTGTCAGACTGTCCTTGACAGTGTGCTCAGCTTCCCAAGGGAGCTGGTCAGCTAATGGATCCTGGTGCTTGTTTCACTCTTCTTATCCCCATTGCTTCTGGCAACTTCCACTGGCATTCATGGCACTTTCTCTCTGCTGAACCTCATGGCACATAGCTGTCATCATATTGGAGGTGACTTCTTTCGTTTTCCCAGAAGGGCTGTTTCCATTATTTCTTTGCACACACATGATGATCAGATTTCTCCACTCCTTCCGGGAGCTCTCCAAACCTTCGTTCATGAATCTTCCCAGCACAGTCCTGAGTAAGGAACAAGTCATATGCTTGTGTTTTTATAGATGGAAATCTTGAAGCAAAGTGAAGTTAAACGGCTTCCTGACCAATGAGACTGGTGCTAATTCAGAATTATATGACCCAGCTTGTTGCCATGAGTTTGTTTTATTTCCTCCAGAGAAGGGAGAGTATGGCGGAGTTCAGGAGGTGCTTATTTCTTTAAGCCTCTCAATTTTTCTCACCTCTGAATGAGAGGCTATTTCTTAGTTCAGGTGTGAGAAAGAGTGGCCTTGAGGGAGACACAACAGTAGGAAGAGATAGAGATATACTATGAGAAGTCCTGGGTCTTGGTGACGTTTTTAGAGATCAGCAGCACAGGAGAAAGAACCAAGAGTCAAAGATGATAAAAAAAAAATAGTCACAATTGCAGTTCTTAACACTTCCTGCAGTTTTATGTTCAGTGGCTTATAGTTTAGTTAGGCATTTTTTTAGTTTATTTATTTGGAAAAAAAGTGCACAGAAGTCGGGGGTGGGGTGGGCAGAAAGAAAGAGAGACAGAATCCCAAGCACATTTTGTGCCATCAGCGCAGAGCCCCATGTGGGGCTTGAAATCAGGAGCTGGGAGATCATGACTTGACCTGGGATCAAGAGTCAAATGCTCCACCAACTGAGCCACCAGGCACCCCTAGGCATTTAATTAAAAATGCCTCTTTCAGTATCAGAAAGATGGCAAAGAGGTTTGTAAAGAAGTCACTAAATTTTCTGTTTTTCTCTTCTGTCTTTTTTAAGAAGTCATTGAACTTTCTAAGAAGTCCCCCTTCCTCACTCCAAACATTCTTCCTTCCAAATGATGTTCTTTATGTTAACTGATTGGCTTTGTTGAAATAGCCACATCTAGTTCTTAGGGGAAATATATATTTAGAGGCTTAGGAAATTACACCAGAGGATTTTCCATGTTTTCAGCAATGGGAGGCGTAGCCACCCAGTGTGTTAAATTTTGCAGAAGGAACCGTGGGGCTGGCTTTGCCCCTGCCCTACCTCTCCAAACGGAGCCAGGAGACTGGAGCCATCGGAAATGGTACCACTCTCCAGCTGCTCTTACTGGCTGGCTCAGAGTTCACCTCATCTCCTTAGCATAATGACTATGTTGTGGGTTTGACAGTCGCAACATCAAATCTGCCTCAAAGCCTCTTTCGTGGTTCCAGGGAGTTCCACTGGACCTCCCTAACTTTGGTGTAAGACCTAACCACAGCTTTAATCACTAGTCTTGAGAGAACCAGGGAGACTGTCTCTCACCTCATGACTCCATTCACTCAGCTATGGATGAACAATCCTGCTCTTTACAGCTAACTCCCCAAACAAGCGTGCCGCCCCAAAGTGAGTAAAATAACTACAGGCCTTGGACACCATGACCTGGGCGTGCCGCTCCTATTTTCTTCTCACAAAATATCTTACACTCATCCCAGCCTGAGTTAAACTTTCTCTGGTACCTTCTTATGACTCATAAGAACATCTACCTAATCCACAATCAAGGGCTCTCTTTAGCTTCATCAAGGTTGCTTAGCAGCGGGAATTGGTTTGTTAAAAACAACTTTCTGTGAGGAAAGCACCCCCACATGTGCCTGTGGATTCATAACTTGTTAACTGACTTGCTAACTGAATTACTCAAAAGATTTTCTCCTTATATGTGCTGGGGGTACCTAGGGGGTGAAATGGCTGAGAAAGACGAGATATTGGAAAGTGAATGAGACATCTTGAAGCAACGAGGAGAACCATGTTTCTTCTATCCAGAAACCTCTAATTAGGAAGTCTGAGGACTCAGCACGGCTGTGTGTCCTTTACCCTTCTTTCAGGTTTCATTATGCGCTCCAGCAGGATGAGGGAGAAAGTTCAGAAAGGAAGAAGGGATAAGTGTCAGGCTGGGGATGGGGCCAATCAACCCAAACAGAATGTAGACTTGAGCTATTGCCTAGCGACCTGAGGCATCGTGGTTGCGAAACTAATTTTGTTGAACTATCCAGGCTAAGAGTTATGCTCACGAGGCAGGAAAAATAGCAAAGCTACTTATGTAATAAATACTATTAGCTTAATGTTGTCTTTAAAAATGAGAAACTAACTAAGACTTTGGGAGATTAAATTCATGAATATGGTTGCCTGTAAGTAGCAGGGATGGGATTTGAATCCTGGCAGCCAACACACCTATCCACTGTACTCCTTGGGCCCTTAGTCTCAGATGAGCATGACCATGGTTGGGGGGTAGGACTGTGGCTCTGTTGTCAGGTCTTCCCATTTTTCAAGGAAGCCAGTTTGTATGGACTCCTTAATAAGAAATTTCTGAATTTTTAAATTGTTGGCAATATCTTTTTTTTTTTTTGAATGTTTTTATAAAACTCATTTTAGGTCAGCAACTGAATGCCTGCTGAATGTAATCTAGCATCACTTCCTTCTTGCCAGTCATTGGATCATTGCTCAACCTGTAACTCTGTGTACATATGGGATAAACCTGGATCAAAGAAGTAGAAATGTAAACAGGAACCCACACTAGTCCTATTGCAGTAAACGCCTATTAAGGAAACTTTGAAATATTGGGTCAACAGAGGGAGTTTGCTGCCTAGGCTTTACTAGTTTCACCAGAAACCCAGAGAAGTGGATTTCAGATTTGTAATGGAGCAGTCTAGACACGTGTGTTTAGGCCAGAGTGCCGTAGTCCTAGGGTTCAAGGAGCTCAGTGGGTTACAAGTGAGCTGAGATATGGACCCTTTCAGCTCTCAGGGGGCTGAGCATTTCTGTGGTCATGAAGACACTTGATTGGTCACCTCTTGCCATAAATAGCTCCTCCTTTCAGTTGACCCCATGTTGAAGACACTATAATTTTTAAAAACATGTGCCATGAAGTTAAAATCATTGGGAGGCACTATTGTGGTCTGTTTCTTGTGTAATATGGACTGCCCTAATTTAACATCAAGCGTTTTTCTTCTTGATGAATGGGATCTACATCTTTACATGAATCCTTTAATGGAAGTTTTGTCTTCTGTTCACCTGGATAGTAGGATATTCTCCTTCTGGCTCGCTCTCTCCCCTCATTCATGGATCGTTTTTTATTAAAAACAAATAATTTCATGCATTCATTCCAGTTTTCTTCCTGACTTCCAATCTCACTAGCAATGTGGTATTATTTGGTATCAATTCACTCACTAAGTATTTGTTTTTTGTTTGGAAACAGGAGAGGGTATGGGGCCTACTGGGGAAACCAACTTATCTTGGTCTGCCTTGGACATTTTTAGCACTGAAAGTCCCATGCACTCCCTCTTCAGTCTTGGGCTAACCAGGATAATTGGTCACCCTAGCCCTAACAAAAAAGTAAAATTGTTGTCACAGACAAAATAAAAAACCCTTCTTCATATGGACAGGTAAGTATGAAGAAAACCAGGGGAGAGTTTCACACAAAATAACCTCAATTTTTAGTAAAAAAAAAATGATGTAAGCTCATTTGCTGGAGAGGAAGGTAACAGATGGTAGAGAAACTGTCACTCAGTGAACTCTCTCCCATATCCTAAATAACAAACCTAGCTTAAGTTATAGTTACTCACTCAAAATGGAGGGAAAGTGGCTATTCTGAATGGAGGGAGGACCTAGTGTGAACCATAGCCTCAAAGACCCAGTGGCAGTCAGGCTTCACCAGGCTGCAGGAGAAGCCAGGAACAGGGCAAGTGAAACTCAGTGCATGACCTCATGGCCCGCTGTAAGTGTGTAAGTGTCTGTGTCCCGGGCCTTTATATGCATATCCCCAAAGTTTCACATGAATTCTAGAATCCTAGCACTTTTTCAGGGACTATAAGGGGAGAGAAACAGCTACAAACACACACATGCACACACAAATGTTAGAAGTCTTTTGTATATGAAGCCAGGGAAGAGGCCAAGGGGCTCTGCAAAAAACTAGGATTATTTCTAGGATGGACCAAGCCCTGACACACTGAAAACCATGCAGCACCCTACAAGTTTTCGATGAAGGAAGTCTCACACCCCACATCAGAAACGAACTTCTCATTGTGTACCTTTTCAACTTAGAAAATATCACTACACAGAACAAGAGCTTGCAAACTGAGAATTATTTGAACAAAACACTATTTAATTTGATCCTCACACAATCCTGAAAGCAGAGGGCAGAGTTTCTATTCTCTCCATTTTACAGATAAGGAAACGGAGTTTTTAAGTAGGTAAGGTCAGAAAGCCAAGTTTTGGATTCTGTTTTCACGAATATTTTTAACACCTATAGAGAATGGGGGTCAGTGGCATCTTATCACTATGCAGTCATTTCAGGAGTGAGAGCCCTGGGCAAGAGCGTTAGGAACCCATGGGACCTACTGTGCCCTCCCCAGGCTAGAGCCCAGGACTGCGGTTGTGAAGGCCATGGTTGACCTGCTCTGGAGAGGATTACTCTTAGATTCACCAAAGAAATGTCACTGTAGATTTGAGGGTGCCTTGAGCGGGCTTTACGCTTATCCTCTGCTGGGGTTGTGTCCTTATGGTCACACCTCTAATCGGGTTGCTGCTGGGGTCTCTCTCCCTAAATGTCTGAGTGCCAAAGCTGTGGTGCTCTGGAAGGCTGTGGGGTTGAAATGATCCGAGACTGTGAGGATTCTTGCTTTTCTGTTGTGTGTTGATAGCCCGATGCTATTATACCACTTCGGCTACTATTTAGATTTTTTTGTCCATTATAGATTATTATTCCAAAAATAGAGATTCCTGTACATCTGAACTTAATTAAGAACCTTCTTCTCAATGACATGGATGTGGTTTTACTGCTTCTGGCCAGACCAGACATGGGTGTCTGAAGACAGATTTCCGAATTGTGGGCTAATTTCTCCGATCTTTTTAACCTAGGGCCCCTGCTCGGAGATGGTGACTTATGACTTTGACATGCTGACTTCAACCACTCACTGGTCACTAGGGAGTATGTGAAACATCACAGAAACACTGCTCCCAGAAGTCAAGACTGTCCCTTCCAACCTCACCTTGGTCCTCATGGGATTCAAATGATCACTTAGTGTTTAGTATTCTGGGGACTGTCAGGATCACCATGGCCTCACCTAATCATTTCAATACTTGAGAGGGTAGGGATGGGCTTAAATCTTCTGTAATGTTGTCTATTTCTGATGCGTTTGGCTCATTGAGACTCCAAGGGCATTGTGGATTCCGCTTGGTTTCCCAACAGGAAACACTAGAAACTCATGTACTATTTTGTTTTGTAGTTTCTCTGCTTAGCCATACCTCACCTATGGAGCTGATGCTGCCTAAGCAATGAGAGGAGGTGCAGGAGAACTGGCAATTCCTACCAAGTACACATCCCACCCCCTGTGCCCGTCTCCATGTGTGAAGGTCACACTGCCTGCCCCTGGGGGAGTAAAAGACTACATCCTTTAATCGCCTTGCAGGTGCTCACCCCAGCTGTGGGCTCAGTTCCCAGGGAACACTGCCTCTTTGGCATATGTCATAATCAGGAGATCATGCCTCTCTTCATATTCTGGGGTTCACACTATTTAGAGTAGAGAGTTGGAGGAGCAGAGATGATGGGATGGCAGCACCCACCCATTCATTCTTACCTCCATCCAGTCTTCTGTCACATAGTTATTGAGTGCCCAGCGTGTGCTGGGTGCTAAGCTGGGTACGGGGCATTCAGCGGTGAACAGAGAAGTCATAGTCTCAAGGAGGGGAGTCTGTTTCAACAGAACAACCCAAACGACTTCATCTGTTTTGCTTCAGGTGTGTTAGTTACTGTCAAGAGTTTGTAGGTGTATAGGAGCCTCCTCGTTAAGTTTGGGAAGCTCTGGCTGCTCTCTGCTCCCCATGGGGCCTGGCCCTTGGTTGGCCTTGAATGCGAAGCTGGGTCCTCAAAGTGCCACCGTCAGCACTCTGCAGATGAGTGCTGTGCACGGGGAGGGGCCAGGGCGTGGGGCCCTCTACAGGCTGTGTCATCCCCAGCTCCAGCCACAGAGGTTACATCATGAAGGGAAGCTGAGCTGTCAGCATGTTGCTAGGTTGTGGTTATTTATTTTTATAAATGAGACTTGTGCCTAATTTAGAATCTGCTTTTGCTTTTTCTTTCTTTTCTCCAGCATCATCTGGCTGTCTGGCACCACCAGAGAACTGCATTTTTGACCCAACAAGAGCTTGTGGGTGGATGGGGGTGGGAAGGAGGCAGGAGGATGGGGACTGATGCCAGCCTGCTGCCTCATGGAGAGCTAGACACACGTGGCCATGCCATTAGCCTCCCGTTCGGTTTCTAGATGGGTTTCATCTGGGACACCTACATAGCCCTCGCTTGGAACAATGCAGTATAAAGCTGCCCTGGTGCTAACTCCTCTTCTGAATAACCACACACCAAATAAAGCAGAACAGAAGACAGGCCACAAAGAGGACCACAGTCAGGTGCCAGAAGCAGGTGACATCTAGATTTTCAGTCCTTTGGGTGCAGCTATTTAAAAAAAAATTTTAAGTGTATTTATTTTGAGAGAGAGAGAGAGAGAGAGAGCTGGGGAGGGGCAGAGAGAGGGAGAGAGAGAGAATCCCAAGCAGACTCCACGTGGGGCTCAAACTCATAAACTGTGAGATCATGACATGAGCTGAAACCAAGAGTTGGACGCTTAACCAACTAAGCCACCCAGGTGCCCCTCTATTTTAACAGAGCCACTTTACTGCAGCTATTTGACATGAAGATGTTTAGATTTGGCCAAAAAAATTCAGCCAATAAGTGTTTTGATTTTTAAAAATAAATGATGAGTAAAATGGACATTTTATACTCCATTTGTGAACTTCCCTCCAGCCCAAATCTTTTTAAAAAAATTTTAATGCTTATTTATTTTTGAGAGACAGAGAGAGAGAGAGAGAGAGTTAGTTGGAGTGGGGCAGAGAGAGAGAGGGAGACACAGAATCTGAAGCAGGCTCCAGGCTATGAGCTGTCAGCACAGAGCCCAATATGGGGCTCGAACTCATGAACCATGAGATCATTACCTGAGCTGAAGTTGGATGCTCAACTAACTGAGCCACCAGTGTCCCCAGCTCAAATCTTTACCTTATTGCCATACTCACCTGTGGGCATTAAGGTGTATGGATTAGGAACAGGTAAGGGGAAAGGGTGGTAGAGAATCAAAACGGAAGTAATACTGAGGATCGGGTAATGGTCAAGAATGAAGTAAATGTCAGGACTGAGGTGCCTGTCAGAACCGGAAGTAGGTCAGGAGGAAAGAATGGTTGAGAGGCCTCTATAGTCAGTAACAGTGTCACACTGGGATGGAACAGAAGTCACAGATGGTATGAGGGGCAGGAAATTTGTTATAAACACAAAGTACAGCGAGTTTGCATTTTGGCTCACCTGGATGAGAAGAGCTGCATGAGAATACAGTCCACTTAGGATTCAGAGTCACTCATTGTAGCTCTTCCACGAGCAGTGTCTGACTCATAAATGTCTACACATTTCACTTGAGGGCTTGTTTGGGCCTCAGTTTCCCCACACAAAATGCAGACGATTATGTCTACCCTTCATCCTTCCCCACCTTTGGCTCTCCCTGCAGGGGACATGCTGAGCATGAACCAGCAGCTTGTCAACCGCTTCCAGCCACTTGGAGAAAGGGGCCCGTGTGAAGAGTGGCTATTAGTGTATATGAGTGCTCCGTGAGTCAAGGCTGTTGGAGCTGGGCAAGTGCAGTCATCGCTGCCTGGTGATTCACGCAGGCACTGCGATGCCTCTAGCTGGAATGTACAGTGTTTGGGATGACTTTGTTCTTTCCACCTCAGAGAACTTCACCTTTACCTGAATGCTAATACCTGAGGAGTCTGCACACGGGCCCTGGGGCGTTAGCTGTGACAAGAGGTGAACGAAATCTGCCCTTCCCGCCCGCTATCTACAGTCAGAGTACAAACAACTACAGCAGCATGGCTGTGCCCAAGCATCCACTCCTCTTTGCCAGCAAAGAAATTCTTCCAAAACCTCCTGTCATATGTCCAACTTGCCAAAATCCACCCGGGGCAGTTCCAGGAACTGAAGGTGGAGGGAAGAGAATACTGCCTTCTGGGCTGACCTTTTGCGTCACAAGGTGAAGTCTCACTGATTTGGTCCTGGAGTGTCGTTCAGAATTGGTGCAAGGAGGCGGCTATTCTAGGGCCTCAGCTTCCAGAGAGAGCCCTGACCTGAGGTCGCCATGGCTGGACAGGGACCCTCCGCTGCGCCCTCAGAACGGAGGTGGAAGGACGCACTGCAGCTCGCCTTGGCCCAGCCCTACGACCAAGTGCATCCCGTCAGCAACCCTATTCTAGGAGCCAAGACGTCATCTCCTTTGGTACCGTTAATCTTTGTTCCTGCCACCAACTCATCTTTCTTTGTTATATCTCACCATGTCCCTGCCTTCAGATTTCGTATGGATTCCTTTCCCAAGCATCATGTTTTGATTCCCTCCTCACATTTACTTCCAATTGCCAAGAACAACTCTGTTCCGGCAGGAAGATATTATTTGGCTTAAAGGAGAGCGAGCAGTGGCTTCTCTCCACCAGCATTCTTTGAATTTACGTGGGAATTTATTCTGGGAACTGCTCAGCGTCTCCCGCAAGTCTCTCCCTCCCCATCAACATGTTTCCATCACAGAGTGGCTTTGCTTACATTGTTTTTAACTGGGTAATGATAAGAGCTTTCCTTTCGAAGCCTGGGTGCAGGGCTCAGTGCACCTCCCCACACTGTTACTCCCTAAGGACCTTGGCGGAGCCCACACTGAATATTACAGTGGGTTTTGTCACCGTTGTTACAGACCCGAGCATTGTCCCCAGTGTTTGCTTGTGTGATAAACTTTCAGGCCTCTTCCAGAAGTGTTCGTTTTTCCACCCCTTGGGCATCGAGTTCACCCTTTAGGGCAGCCCATCCTGAGGGACTGACAGGCATTCCCTGATTTAGCTGGACAGATTGGGTCCAACTGACATGTGCTTCTCTGCTAACACCACAGGGGCTTTAAAAACACATGTTAAGCACAGTGGCTGGTGTTCTCACTGGTCCCAACCCATGTGTGGGGGAAGTTACATTGTTCCAACCACCATTTTGTATAGTGATTCAGGAATTTGCTGTTTGACATAGAGGTAAATGAAGAGATAGGAAGGGCTAGGCACCACCCAGGCAGCAAGCAGGTCACTCCGCCCATCCCCAGAGGGTGTTCTGAGAAGTCCCTGGAAGTGTCCTGGTCTTGGACTTGGTCTATCTGGACCTACTGCAAACAATAGGTCTGGTTTCCTCTACACCAAAGGACATTCGGCCCTCCCAGAGCAGAATACTGCACTTGGGGGTGAGGGAAAGATCCCTTTGAGAGATCAGTCAGAAAGACCACTGCCTCAGGGCCCAAAACCAGTATAAAAGACCAAGGCTGAGCAATGAGCATCCCTTCCATTTGAAGGTGCTTCCAGATACATGAGTGGCTTCCTTTGAGTCTGCCTACAACTTTTGGAGGTGAATCAGGCAGGTGATATTACTCTAATTTTACCAATGGGGAAACTAAATTCTGTTGGTTACTCCTAAGACAGTGGCCCAGCTCCTTCCTCCCAGGAGCACCTCATATGTGGGGGCTTTCAACACAGCCAGATTCCTGCTCACAGTGGCAAGGGTGCATTTTCTGGTTGGGTACTGCTCCTTATCAGCCACTGGACATGAAGACTGCGACTCTGGTAGTCATAAATTATAGTTTTTCAGGTTGGAAGAATCTCTTCTCCTGCATATCCAGGAGGGTCCCTGCATCAAAACTGCAGGGGTAAGGGGTAAGGAATAGAGAACTGAGTTCACTGTCCTTAAGTTTTTTTTTTTTAAGTTTAACCATTTATTTTGAGACAGAGAGAGAGAGAGACAGTGAGCACAAGGCAGGGAAGGGGCAGAGAAGGAGGGAGAGAGAGGATCCCAAGCAGGCTCTGTGCTGTCAGTGTAGAGCTCGATGTGGAGCTTTATTCCACCAACTGAGAGATCATGGCCTTAGCAGAAACCAGGAGTCAGACGCTCAACCTACTGAGCCACCCAGGCTTCCCACCCTGCAATGTCTTTAATAATGATGCCAAGTTGAAGTAAGCCTAGAGTTTCCCTATTCTGTCTTGTTTTGCTGACCACATGGACTTCTGGGCAGGTGTGGGGTCAGCCACTCCTTATTAGCTTTTGGGCCTGGAGAGTAGCACTGTGAATGCTCAGTTTCTTTGAGCATGCTTGCATTGATTTGCTCCATAAATTCCTCTGCACGCAGCAGCAGGAGAATCTCTGGAGCACGGGAAGGTAGAGCCAGGACTCCCTGGGATGGGAGCAGCTTCCTGGATGCCACTTCCCCATCAGTCCTCCTGGGTTTCAGCAGACAGCACGTTGGACTTGCAACCGAGTAGACACATGAAAGCAAACGTGCGCTTCTAACATTTCGTAACCTGCCTCCCACAAACCAGAAGGCGCTCTTCCCCTTGCATTATTCTCTGCCTTGTTCTTGACATTTTTAATGTGCTGAGTCTACAGCCGACTTTGCATTCCCGACACCTCCCACTTAAACTGGCTCCTGGTCCCTCTGGGCCTGAGGATCCTGGTCACATGCTCTACCCCACAGAACACTCCTGACTCTCTTTCTAACCAGGCTACACTCCTCACCTTGACATTTAGGACCAGCTGTTTCTTTTCCTCTTCTGCTCTAATAAATCAGAGTCAGTCAAGATTCGCTGTTCCCGGGCAGGGCTTAGAGAAACCACTGCTGGGAGAAGGGGCGTTTTCTGTGTGTGCTGGGTGGAAGCAAGCATTGCCTTTCTTTATTTAAAAAATTTTTAAGTTTATTTATTTATTTTGAGAGAGATGGACAGCACAAGTGGGGGAGGGGAAGAGAGAGAGAAAGAGAGAGGGAATCCCAAGGAGGCTCCACACTGTCAGTGCATAGCCTGATGGAGGGCTCGAACTCACTAAATCTCAAGATCATGACCTGAGCTGAAACCAAGAGCCAGATGCTTACCGACTGAGCCACCCAGGTACCCAGCAAGCATTGCCTTTCTGCTCTTGTTCCCTGGCTTTGCAACAGTGTGAAACCCTAAGCAGAAAGCCTAGGCTCCTTTTCCCTTGTCTGCACAGAGCTGAGTGTGTCTTTGAAGTTCTTCAGCTTAAACTGGAAAATGCCATACTGTCCATTTCCTGGGTCCTTCTTTGTTTATGACCCAGGCCGAGCGGCTGGCTCAGCTCATTCCCCTCAGGGTGTCTGGCATGGAATGGAGCCGTCTTGAGGGACACAGAACCTAGACCAGCTCTGTCCCTCCCCTCCCCTCATTTCACATTCTGCAGTTTGGGTGTAATCCAGCTTAGGAATGAAGGTAAGTCAAGTGTCAGATGCTAAGCCACACCTAAGGGTACCTATGAATGGCATGATAAAGTCATCCAGAAGAGAGAAAGGGGGAGGGAAAGGAAAGATAGCAAACGGGAGAGGGAAAGAAGGGAAAGGAAGAAAAAGATTACAAAGTGATAGTAATGCGGCGAAGTGGCTGAGTGCCACCTGCAATGCTTTGAGTGGCACAAATGCCATCTGTCACCCATCCCTGTTTCAAAAGTGGCATCAGGAACTGGCGAGCACATATACGTGCTCCAGAGAGGACACACAGCTCAGATTTTAGAACCATGTTGCTTCCCAATGGATTGAAACGAGCAAAACTCTACTTACCTGACCATGTATGGTCTTGACCAAAGGATTCTAAAATGCTTTGTAAAAAACATAAACTACTTGTGTAAATGTAAGATGGTAATTTTTTTCTCCTAGTAACCCCCAAACCTGAACACACACTATTAGCAAGACCCTTTAAGATGCTGGTTTAGAATAGTTTTCAGGGAAGAGGTCATGAAAGTTGGATTGAGCATACTGCCTGGCACACAGTAGGTGTTCAATAAGCATCTGAAATTGTATTAGTGAACAAATGAATAAGAGAAATATAAGGAACAATAAAGATATTTGAATATTTAACATTACTTACGTTTCAAAATACTTCATGGCTTTTGTTCTCGGCCCCAAAGATGAGTGAGCTTTCCGCACACATAGTCCTTAGGTGATCTGTGATCACATGCACACACACACTAGTGCTCGTGCGAGGAAGACAGGGACAGGCACAGTGACAGAGGCAGCGGACCCTGCCTAGGAGCTGCATAGGTCTCACCAGGCCCTGGAAGACAGAACAGGACAACAAAGGGATGAAACGGTCATTCTGTCAGAGAGCTGCAATGCCTGGGTATGACTGGTGCAGATGAAAAGGGTGTGTGTGTGTGTGTGTGTGTGTGTGTGTGTGTGTGTGTGTGTGTAGGAGTGCTGGGGTATAGGGAAAGTAGGGGCCTTGGTGTGAGAAAACAGACAAGATAGAGAGATTTGAATGGTCACCATAGGGCTCAGAGTGTCCTTTATATGACCAAACACTGGCAACACGTCTCACTTCCTTAAATCTTCCTGAGGAGCTGAAACTTTTTGTATTAACTATAGCTTGGTCTTTGGGGAGTGTGTGGGTGTCTCCATGTCTCCTCTGAGCCTCCAAGCCGATGAGAGAGGAGAATAATCTGATGCTTATGTGGTTTCTGGTCTGTATTCCTCTGCTGTGAGTTACCTCAGCACAAAATCACCCTGGTGTCTGAGCAGACTGAGCACAACAGAGCTTTACTGTTCTCGGCCCCATGTGTATAGATGCATATGTGGATGTATAGATTTAGGATGGGTAGACAGACAGATGGATGGGTAGATGGGCAGGTGGATGTCCAGATGCCCCATCACTCTCTCCTAAGGGGCAAAACCCATCATTACCCCATACTTGTTTATCATTAGCTTTACAGTCTCCCACAGGCACAGAGCCCAGAAGAAATCAATCTGGAATGAAAGGAGACAAGGGTGGAGCCTCCAAAGGACTTAGAAAGGAGCCTGGCCAGGGCTTATCAGAAGTGCACCCCAGCACAGACCCTGAGGTCCACGAGGAGAAAGGGCTAGAAGGCTCCGCAGACCCCTGGGCTCTCATGTGCCCAGCAGTGTTGGCAGAATGGGCCCAGTCCCGGAACATCATGACTATGTCTGCTACAGAATGCCTTGGGAGCCAAAAGATTTGATAAAGCCTGAATCAGAGTAGATAAAAGGCAATTATGTTCCCATACCCTGAGCTTCTGCCACCGTGCGGCTCCCTGGGGATATACTTGTGGCCTTTGGATTTTCTCTCACAAAGGCCTGGAGAGAGAAAAACAGCCACTCAACAACTAATAAATTATCCACATGTCACTGCTTCTGCTGGCCTCATTCTGACACTTCTCTCCTTCTGAATATAGACAATAATTATCTTCTAATTGCTTACATAATTCTGTTCATGGAGCTACAGCAATAACAAAAAGCTCTCGTTTGTTATTGCTTGCTCTGCGTGTTGATTCAAGCTGAATTATGCCTTGGTTATACATATGATTCTCTTCTCAAGAGCAGAGCACCCACACCCCTCCCCTACTAAGCAAGGTCTTTGGAGGCTGGGAGGGGGCGTCACAGCATATTTCTTGCCTCTGTCTTGGCCCAAGGGCTGCACCTGACTTCTGGGAGGCCACTAATCAGCCTTTCCCTGAACAAGGAACCAAAGTGGGGTCCATGTGTAGGTGAGGGCAGCCCTCAAATACAGAATAAGTGCAGGAAGGTAGTGAGTGTATCCAAGTCCCCAGTCCGCTAACAGTGGATATTCCTGGAATTCTGAACCAGCCTTTGACCTTGCATGCCATTATCTCTTTTATTCCAGAGCACAGAACTGAATGACAGAAAAATATCATAAATTGTTGACTTAAATAGTATTCACTGCTTGATGCTGGATGTGATATAGTCTTTGCAATGACTGTATTATTTCCTGCAATCTGAGTACAGATTATGCATTGAAGGCCCCATGAACATACAGAATATATGGAAATCTGAGGGAGTGGTACAAGTCTGACACAGCAATGAGCATGGATTTCCAGGGCAACGGTTGGATAGAGAACACTTGAGAGAAATACCAGAGTGTGAGCTGAAGGTCAGGGAGTCAGGCTTGGAGATCTAAGCCGCTGGACGGACTACTTGGTTCATTTGTCCAACTCTATTTATTGAGCACCTATTAAGTGACAAGGACCAAATAAGCCAAAGAGAGTTTTCAAAAAGAATAAAACACTGCTGTGGCTTTGGGAAGCTCACACACTAGTGAGAATTAAAGTATGAATGTACTGTATAAATAATGAGAGTACAACAGCACACAGAAAGGAGGAGTTAATGGAAAGCACTGAGGAAAGACAGATGGACTCAGCCCGGGGAGGTGGAACCCCCATTTGAACTGGACCTGGAAGCGTTGGTGAGCTTCTGAAAGGTTTGCTGAGGGCATTTCAGGCTTGGAAGCTGAAAGAATGAGTCATTAAAAGAATGTGAAACCATACCACGTGACCCAAGAGAATGTGGAGGGAGGCATAGAGTGGGAATGTGGCTGGGAAGAGACTGGGATTAGTTCTGGAAGGTTCTGAGTATCCTGTGGTGGATGTGGGCTTTTACTTCAAAGGCTCTACGTGGGGGAAAGGGCATTAAGAGATTCACTCTGGCCAGTGTGGAGGAGAATCCATGGAAAGAGGGAAGGCAGGAAGCAGAGATAAGTAGGAAAGGGGCAGAATTCATGGGGCAGAAGAAGCCTCCAGAGACCCTGAGATGGAGGCTATTCCACCCTCATGTTTCTTCCTCTGTCTTTTCAGTGCTTTGGGGGCACTGTTACACAGAGATGTTTACTTTTTTTTTTTATTAAAAAAATTTTAAATGTTTATTTCTGGGAGAGAGAGAGGGAGAGAGAGAGAGAGCGAGAGCCGGTAGGGGAGGGACAGAGAGAGAGACACAGAATCCGAAGTAGGTTCCAGGCTCTGAGCTGTCTGCACAGAGCCCGACAGGGGGCTCGAATTCGTGAACTGTGAGATCATGACCTGAGCCAAAGTCGGACGTCCAGCCGATTGAGCCACCCAGGCACCCCCGCACAGAGATGTTTTCTTATTTGATTCTCTGCAACTGCTTATTCTGGAAACCTGCCCCCATATTTTTCTTGGGCCTCAAGATCTAGCCTGTATTCTCACAATGTCAGAGTGCACACTAATTTTCATCCTTGGCCAGGAATGGGAGACCCCAGGGTGCACATTCAGGTTAATGGAAGTTTCATATCACAGGTTGGACTCAACTTGAAGTCTCTCCCTTATGATATATAATTATGCTTTATCTTTTCAAGTTGACAACTTCTCACTTGAAGCTGAAGTTATCTGTATAAGGATATGGAACTCTCTTTAGTTTCTCTATCAAGGGTATTAATCATCCAGGGATCAAGTCCCAGCTGACCTTTGAACAGTGATTTATTGGACATCTGCTGTTTGCCTTTCACATCATTATTATGGGTTGTGTTCAAAAGAGTCTGAATATTGTTCAATAGCCAAAGGAAAGTTCAGACCATGAGGAAGGCTCAGATCAGGGGTTCATAGCAATAAGCAGCCCCTACCTGGTGCTGAACTCAGACAACCTTGAACATCTGTCCCTCTCCAAAGTATTGCTCATTTGCTTGGAGGATCTCTGATCACTCAATATCCTCAGACTTCATACACACAAACACCTGCCTGGGATAATTGTCATGTTGTTTCCAAACAATTTCTGCGAAAAATAATAAACAAAAGTGCTCTCCAGGAGGCCTTGAAGAGAGCTCTGCTCTGGATGTTGACCTTTCTGTATTTTCTCCACCAAGCGTGTTAATAATCCAGGGGTTAACAACCAGTCTGTCTATGATCACAGATTTATTGGACACCTGCTGTTTACACATCACACCACTATTCCAGGTTGTATTTAAGAAAGTGCCTAGACTGTGTCTCAGCAAAAGCCCCTTGCAATTCCTTCCACTGCCAGCAATGCTTGTTCCCATCTTAGAACAGCTCATGTGCTGTTGTGCAAAATAATCTCTCTTTAAATGCTTGCAAAGCCTGACACAGACCAGTAATCTGCTCCCTATCAATGGCCAGAGAAACAAGAGAAGGGCTAGTCTTTGAGATGGTTTTCAGATATAAATCTCCAACTGAGAAGAACCTCTCCCTCAGAGATGATACACTGATTTGCCTCAAAACACACGAACCTACATTTCTCTGAGCCTGTTTCCTATTTCCCAAAGGTAACATATTCTGGAGAACAAAACAAAATGAAACTATAATGATGCAGCATGTCCTGTGTATGTGAGTGTCTATTAAGCACCGTATAGGTACTGTAGAGTGGGTCACACACACACACACACACACACACACACACACACACTTGGCCTCTGAACTTACAGAGCTTACATTTTACTTGGGGACACACAGAACTGGATTAAACCTTTATAGGTCCTAACATGAAAAAATATGGTCCCTCCCATCCATATACAGATCAAAATTTTAAAGATCCCAGCAAAGTGTAAAACACAGAACTGCATACATAGAAAAAGTCTGGACAAGTTAGTTGAATCAAAGCTGAATTTTTCTCATGTTTTTGTGCCCCTGTGTTATTGATTAAAGTATGTGCTTCATCTGCCAACTAGTAATCCAGATGGGGGCCTTAACTATCCATACCACAAGATACAAGACTGATCCTACCAGACAATATTACAGAAAAAAAGGACATGGTGGGTCCCTGTGTCACTCAAAGTTCTCAAGAAAAACAGAACTAGTAGAAGATTATATATAAATGCTATATGTAGTATATTTATAGTACACATATATGTATATGGATACATACACATATGCATATGTATAGAAGACAGAGATTTTGTATATACATGTGTATATATATACACACATTTACATATATGTATGTATATGTATATATACATATGTATATATGGAGAAAGACAGAGACAAAGAGAAAAAGATTTATTTCAAGGAATTGGCTTAAGGGATTTTAAGGTCAGCAGCAAACTGGCAACTCTCAGGCAGGGGCTGATGCTGCAGTCCACAGATGAAACTTTTTCTTCCTTAGGGAAACCTAAGCTTTGCTCTAAATGCCTTTCAACTGATTAGATAAAGCCAAGATTATCAAAGATAATCATTACTTAAAATCAGTTTAGGTGGATGTTAATCACATCTACACAATACTTCCATAGCAACACCTAGATTAGTGTTCAATAACTGACTATAGCCTGGCCAACTAGAAACATGACTCTGACCATAAGAGTTCCCCACAAAGGATGTGGCTGTGAGCAGAGTGGATGATCAGAAGGTATCCCAGGCTGTGAGAGCTGGAAGGAGATTTGGAGACCACCAACCTCAATCCTTCCACACACAGGGAAGGGGCTTGGTTTGTACAAAATCTTGAAAATTGATTTTCCCGACTCAGAAGTATGTTTTATGTGAGGAATTCAAGGGGATTGCTACAGAGGCCTGGGGTCTAGATTCTTTGTTGATCAAGACCTGATGGAGGAGAAGGTACACAACAGGTGTCCAAACAATATTTTTAAATGGGTCACATGGGTATTAGAACTGAGCCTGAGGCTTAGTTCTGTCCTTTGAGAATAGGATCCAAGACTATCAGTTCACTGATAAGTCCTTAGGGCCTAGCCGCTCAAAAGCACTGGTGGAATTCATGAATTGAATGAATGCATGGAATTTAGGCCAGGTGGATAGGCAAAACCTGATTCTATCCATAGGAATGTAGATGCAGAAAGGAAATCTTTTAAGTGTGAAACATGGTATTTTCTGAGTCTCCTCATCAGTCCACTGGAAATGGTAGTATATTACCTATTTAAGAGCTGTATTCTAAGGACTATATGGGTAGATAGATAGACCAATATACATAAAGCATTTAGCACTGCACTTGATGTTTGGTGGGTGCTTAATAAATGGTAGTGGTTACTGTCATCATTATTTCACACTACCCAATTCTAGTGGATGCTGTTGGGGCCGTATCTAGTCTACTCTTACTGGCCACTGTGCCCATCCCCCAGCGCCGGGAGCTTAGTACTAACAGCTCACAGCTGCCCCCTTCTCCAGAGAATTGCCTTCCATTAAAACAAAAGTTGTGTTCACCAGGCAGTTATGGTTCCCTCCTCCCAAGGGGCAGCTCACAGCCAGTGATTGACGTATAGGAAAAACAAAGAGTTATCTTCCTTGTCTTAAGATGGTACCAATCCTAAAGCTCACCATAATCAAATTGCAGCTGGGGTCACATCTTGGCATTTTCCATACCCTTTTCTTCTCTTCTCACTCCCTTTCTTCTGAGAGCATGTCCTCAATAAATCACTTAGACAAGACTCCTTGTCTCAAGCTCTGCTTCTAGGGTATCCAACTTAAGACATAAACAGTTACTTGAAGAGCACTCTTCTTCCTTGCCGAAGCAATAATGAGCCATTTTGCTCACTGTGATTCTGCTACTCAGATCCTTGGGTAAGTTACGTGATATGCCAGCCAGAAGAGTGAAATGACTTTGCCTCTACAGCTGGTACCTGGCTTATCCATGTCAGACTTCCCCTGTCAGAGAGGCCGAGTCCTCTATACCTTACATTTTGCTTAATTCTTCCTGGCCAAGTCTACACAATTAGCTTGGCTTGCTCTTTAAGCCAAATAATGACACTTTTGACCACCAAACTTGAATTTCGGGGAAAATATTCAATCATCCCCATCCATCCATCCATCCATCCATCCATCCATCCATCCATCTATCCATCCATCCATCCAATGATTATGGAGGATTGTTCAAGTAGCCAGGTACTGTGCAAGATGCTGGATGTGGCTTACAAGCATATATAGGATATAGTACTTTCCCTCCAGGAACTTATTCTGGAGGGAGAAATGGATAAGCAAATATGTGATTATAAAAGAAGTTTATGATCCATGCTCTAATATGATGCTAGGAGAACACAGGGAAGCTCCTAAATCAGGCTGCAGTTTCAAAACTGCTTGGCTTTTTTATTGTGGTTGACTTAACAAATAAATAGAATTGCTATCCCCAAAGAACACTGCACACCAGAGTGGTTACTTCAAAGGATAAGGTGTTACAATGTAGAAAGATGTGTAGTTTTAAGCACAAAGAATGGTTGCCTAGTGATGGGAAGAATAACAAGATATAAATGCAAAGGACGCTGCCTGCTGTGTTATTACTGCTATAGCTTTGCTCCCACTCAAATGCTCACTTCCTGGGGGCACAGAGAAAGGGAAGCTGAATTATGGTTTCTGCCTGGGGACTGGCTAGATCAGTTGTATTCAAAACCAAGTTCCCCCACTGGCTTTCCACCAACGTCATGGCTGATGGCCCACAGACAGTCAGGATGCAGGGGTCTCGTTGCCCAACTGCCCTATTGTTGCTTATTCCTCCCAGGCTATCCATCAATCTACTCCTGCAAGACATGTGGGGGTTATAGCATAACTATGAGGTTGGGGACGGTAATTGTTCCATGTTGATATTAATGTGCCTGGTGCCAATGTGAAAATAATTACTACTCTGTGCCTTTATGGCCATTTTCATTGCCCTCTGGTGGTTATGTAGTTATTTGGCTATAGATGGTAATGACATAATGCATGGCGGTGAAGATTGCTTCAACTATACAACTCGGGGGAGCCAGAATAAAGGAGATGTTTGGGAGAGGCTGGGACTTGATAAATAATTTATTTTCTTGAGACTTGTTTTTTGTCTTTGCAGAGACTTTTCTTTGGCCAGACAAATATAAAGTCCTAAGAATACCAGTGATTTGGTGATCAAGAAACTCAGAGTCTTATGCACATGTCAGCTCTTTTGGTGATTATATGCTGAAGTCTGAAAAATAAGTAAGGAATGGTCCTGGTCTCTCTGAATGCCTCTTATTACTCAGTTTCCTGAGTTGTAAGCCTTGCAGTTGGTCTACACTCCTCTCTCTCTCGTATTCTCCTGTGTAGTTTCCTTATTGGCAATAGAATAAAATAAAAACCTCTTTCTGAGATACTTCAGGATCTAATTTCTACCCACCCTTCTAAGTCACCTCCCTTGCCATTCCCTTGTCATTCCCAATGACTCATTGTTCCTCCGTGGCTACATCATGCTCTTTCCTCACAATCTGCTTTTACTCTCTGGACTAGCGTCATCCTTCAGATCTCAGACAGTTCATCTGAGAGCCATCTCTGATTCTCCCAGGCAAACATGACCATATCACTCCTGTGCATTGGGTGTTTTACCTAAAGCAAAGAAACAACTACGCTGTTTTATAATGGTGTGTTGGTTCACCTGTTTCCCCATAAGGCCATAGGCTTCTAGAGGTTCATGAGGTTTCTCTCTCTTTAATTTCCAGTGCCTGGCAAAGTGTCAGGCACATAGCAATTGTTTAGTATGCGCTGGAATAAATGAATAAAAGTGGGTTTCCTTCTCATGTGCTAGGTTCTTCTGGATTAAAATGACAGACAAATCACATATATTTTATAAGGATCATATGAGATGTTTTTATCAATGTACAGTCACAGTCATATCATCACCTCTGTTAGAAGGCCAGCTTCCCCTCTTCTTGGTCCTCACATAAGCTGTTCCCTCTGCTTAGATCACTCTTAACATCCTCTCCATTTAATTCTAGCTTAAATGTGTGTTCCTTAAAGAGACTCTGATTGAGCACCTTTCTAATTGCTATCAGACTT
>NC_043703.1:52973147-53051636 GCF_006229205.1 Suricata suricatta | reverse complement strand
CAAAACAAAACAAAACAAAAAAACCAGCAGCTCCCCCTCGTGGATAGGCGTGGTTTGATGTGGTAGGTCTTGGAGGCTGCTCTCAGAGGCTCTGCATTGGTGTCTGAGATTAGATAGGCAGCACGCCAAGCTCCACTGAACTAGGAACTGTAGGCCACTCTAATGAGTCTGATCTCCTTTTGCCGCGGTTGAGCCGAGTGTATTTTCCTGGCCCGCCTCGGTTCAAAGTTCCAGTCCATGCACTTTTTATGCTACCACAGATGAGATGTTTTTGTTTTAGTGGCTGGCTTCTTAGGGGGATTAATCGGTTTGTCTTGGCTCAGGCTGGGATTTCGGCTGCCCCTGCCTGAGGCAAGATGCGCAGCAGGAGGGGAAGTGTGTGCACACCCAACCTCCAGCGGGGATCTCATTAGCATTGGGGGAGGAATGAGTGCTCCTGCAGCCTGCGCACACCCAGGTCTCCACTGCCACCAACTCCCTGCCAGGATCACACAGAGGTGGGGGCTATTTTTTCCCTGTTGGCACCTGGGATTCAGGTTTCGCATGGCCAATGCTGGGAGTGAGATGTGCTGTGGAAATGAGGTGCGTGCTCCCACTCCCAAAACCGAGGTCAAAGTGAGCACTCCTGACACCGCCGCTGTAGTGGTCGCAGACTCCTCACCAAGATGGCGCAGGGCTGGAAGCTGTTCCTTCCCTTGTGCCACCTGGGTTCGGGATTTAGGCTACCCAGCAGTTATCTATGGAGTGAGCTTCTCTCTCCAAGTGCGGTTAAGCGTTCTTTACCTCTTCCCAAGGGCCAGTACTATGAGCGTGTTCAGTCTCTCTGTCTCTTCCCTTTGTCTCTTGGGCTCCGTGCGCTTGCCCCGCGTTGGGCTGGGGCTCCCACCTCCCCTGCCCGCCTCGGGCTGGCCTGTTTTCCAATCTCCCCAGTTCGCACTCACTCACTCAGGTATCCTTGAGGTTCTCTTCCTTCTGGAGTCTGTATTTTCTCCTTCCTCTCTTGCAGATGAGAGTAATGTCCTTCTCAGTTCGATTGATGGGGCAGACGGAGTTTACAGAGCTCCCTTCCTCTCCGCCATCTTCAGATTGTTTCTTTAAATCATGTGGTCAGATGTGCCCTTTTCTGTGTGGAATGTTCTTTCCTGCCTTGACCCTTTGGTTAATTATAATTCTTCTCTCCTATATCGAAACCTTTTAATAAGATCATATCCTCAGTCCCTCCTTCATTCCCTCCTCTCTTTCCCCAGAATCCTACCCTCATAGCTCCTTCTCTGTGCTGCTCTCATGTTCTCCCAGGCCCACTTCCCATAACACTGTGCATTGCCTCATCCTCACCCCTTTACTCCTATTGTGTGTGGTCTTCAGGACAGGGACCATCATTTTATTGTTTCTAGCACAGTGACGGAGACATAGGAGAAGCTCAATCATTTTTGCTATTGTTACAGTGAATGAGTAAATGAATAAAACTAGTGTTTTTAATGAGACATTCTGCAAGACCATTTTTAATGGATTGTTTACAATTAGGAATATTCACTCTACAGAGATCTAGACCCCCAAAGTTCCTCAGTCCTTTCCTTCAGTCAGTTAAGCTAAGCACACCCTAGTGTGTCCAAGATTCTGGAAGATTTAGTCATAATAAGTTAAAATTGTTGTACATCAAAAATGATTGAAGGACGCCTAGTTGGTTAAGCATCTAACTTCAGCTGAGGTCATGATCTTGTGGTTCGTGAATTCAAGTCCTGCATTGGGCTCTGTGCTGACAGCTCGGATCCTGGAGCCCTCTTCAGATTCTGTGTCTCACTCTCTCTGCCCCTCCCCCATCTTTCAAAAATAAATAAACATTAAAAGAAAACAATTGAGTATTCATGCTTCAAATGCATCAACCTAATACTTAGAAAATCCACTTGCTAATGATGGTGCCAAGGTGAAAATCAAAGTGTCTATATTTAAATGTTCCAGATTCCAAATGAAAGAACTGTTTTCCTTATCTCGCCCTGGGTCTCCTTGGCTTATGCCTTTCAAGCTATTCAGAAGGGTCTGCTAAGCCCACTGCTTCTTACAGCCTCCCTTTCTAAGATCATAAATGCTCGGAATGCTGTGCAGAAATAATTTTTTTAGGATCACTTATGAAAGGCTAGCATTTTATAGCCATTTAGTAAAAGCCCAGCACAAAAGTAAATGTACACAAAATCAAGTAGGTGTATGACAAAAGCCCAGGAAAAAGTACATGTATGTTCTTTGAATGAATACTAAGCAACACAGTAGACATTACTTGTATCATGAAGAAAATCACCAATTTGTGAGGACAGAGGAGCTTGGGGGATGGTGGTTTGGTGAAGCCCCTTCATTTCTGGAATAGAAGTCACACTGACTATTTGTCCTTGGGCCTTTAACTCCTGTCCTTTGTCCCTGATCCTGTCCCATGTGTCCAACAGCCAGAGGCCTGAGCTCTCCTCTGAACTGTCTAATCTACAGTCTCATAAGACTTTATTGCTCATGCCGCCCTTTACTCTACTTTCCAAGCAGATGGTGTCATTAGCTCATAGCCTCTTGCCTCATCGGTCTATGCCATAATTACACTGCTAAAATTTCGTAACCAATATTTCTCTATCAGGATTGCCCTACATTTCCCTTTATAATAGTGACTGAATTTTCTCTGGTCATTCAGAATATCATCTCAGGATGTTGACAGAGCACTTGAGACCCAACCCACAGCACCCCCCACCCCACCTACTTGCCTGATGTTGTCTATGTACCTGTCTGCTATTTCCCAGCCCCAGAGATGGGTGATTTTTGCCCCACTAAGATTTAGATCGAAAAGGGGATGGGAACACAGGACCCTCTAAGGATATTCCTTTTGCTACCAGTCAGGTTCAAACGTCATCTAATATTGGTCAAAACGTAGCCTCCACTCAGCTCCCTCTTCATGCTCCATATTTCCTGGGCTTAGCAGGAAAGGTGGAGGAAGAGAAGCCCAGGGAGAGGGGTGAAACCCAAGACGTTGGGCATTTTTATTGGGCAAGAATCAAAAGACTGTTCTGGACAAACGGAAGCTGTGTGTGGAAGGGTATTTGTGTAGTTCAAGGCCACCACAGCTATAGAGGCCAATGTCACGTTAGTAGGAACCCTGACCTCGCTCCCTGGGAGAACTGTTTGTAGCTTTCCCCTGTAGGTATTATTCCCTTTTGTCCTCTAGACAGTCCCTGCTCCTACCTCACAAAATTTAACCTTCAGCTTGAGTCTTTGGTTTCCTCCCAGCTACCAGCTCCCACCTCCCTCTCAACCTTTTTCCTAGTTCTGTGATCCCTGCTGAATGAGGCACACAGGGTTTGCAGCCACTGCAGTAAACCTTATGATCATGAGGTAATTGGATAATATTACCACCTTCTCAGAAAGTCTTCAAAATTATCGTGAGGATGTGAGGCATTCCTCCCCTGGCAGGTATCTGTGCGGTCAGATAAGATGGCTGCTACGTTCCATTCCAATCCTGTCATTCGGCCATTCTTCCACAGTGGGCACGTCGTGGAGACACTGAGGGATGGGACAGTCCAAAGCATTCGGCTGAAATGGAATTCCAAACATAGCATCTGCATGGGAGTTTCTAATAATCAGCCCATATATAGTCTGTTCGCAATCAAGGGCTTAGTTAGGTGCCTCTCTTCGTTTTGGCTTTTCTTCCTCCTGCCCTTTAGGAGTTTTAAAAAAGTCAGAGGCATCTTGTAGATGGTGACAAAAGTATTCATTCTCAAAGACAGATCTTGTCACAACCCCATTTTGTCATACATATTGTAAAGCACAAACATTAGCATGTGCGGCTTTATGAGCTAGATACGTTGGGTATAAATCTCAGCTCTGGCAACTTTCAGCTTTTTACACATGAACTCTTTAAACTCTCTCCGTGCCTCAGTCTCCCCTCTATAAAGTGAGAGTTTTAACAGGATGTAACTCACAGGCCATTGTGAAGAGTAAACAAACAGGGTTTAGAATAGTGCTTGGCAAAAGTTGACAATAAATTATAATTAATAGTAGTTGTAAAAACAATGTTTAGTTTCCGCCTCAGAGTAGTGTGTTTTCCTGCGGTGTCTCTTCTTTGTGAGAACCGAATCCCTTAAATATATTCCAGCACCCTCTGAGTTCTCTGGATCTCTGAAACTGGTTTAGCACAAAGAAGTTTCGGACTAGAAGTCGGAAGACCTGGGAATTTGGGGAGCTTACACACATACATTCACGAACAACCTACCACAGGCCAGTCCTTGCACTAGATTCTTCCCCTGCTCTTTTCTGTATTCTTCACACCAGCTTCACAAGGTGGCTATTATTTTCCCCATTTCGCAGATGAGGGTTCTGAACAGTGAACCGACGTTGCGAAGGAGAAAACAGGGGTCTGTCTGGGACTATTATTAAAATCCCAGCACGTGGTTCTGTGGAGAGTCACTCAACTCCTGTGACCCTTACTTCTCCCGCCTGTAAAGCTGAATTATCCCTGCCGTGTCCATTTCACGGGGTGAGGATCCAAAGAGAGAGTGTTCATGCCAGTCGGCAGGCGGCGGAAACGCTTGCAGGGGTCGGACCACTACCGCAAGTTAGAGAACCACCAGGAAGGCCAACCAGGAGGCGCCCACGCTGTGGGGAGACTCGGGATCCCGCCTTCCTGCGACCTTGGGGGCGGGCGCTTGGCTGAGTGGCAGGAGCGTAGGCCAATAGGGATGCGGAGGCGAGGGGGGCAGGGACTCGGGAGCGGGCTAGGCGGCGAGAGACTCGCCGCCGCAGTTTTCGGCCCTGCCCAGTGTTTGCTGAGCGCGCAACTGTGGGCGCTCATCATCTACCCTGCCTCGTGTGAAGAGATGAGCAGAAAGCCGTTAGCGAGGACAGCGGGTTGCTGGCGAAGTCACGAAGTGGATGGCTTAGCCTGGCTCAGGGGCTCTAGAATCCGGGTGTGTCTGGGCAATTGGTGGTTGTGATAGCCAGGGGACCCCGGCCTTCTGAGTCCACTGTCATTCCTGAATGTCCCAGGGGCTGGGAGCTGCGGAAGGCAAGAGAAGGAGCAGGGATGATTTTCCTACAAGAAACACATGTGCTGTCATTCCAAGAACAGAGAGATTTGGGGAAAGAACACCTTGGTTCTCACGTTTCCATATGATCTATTCACTTTGCTTCTTACTGTTGCCACCACCATTCTCTCACATGTTTCTTTAATCACCATAATTCTGACTGGACTTCCTGATCCAAGATTTGCCTCTTCCTGTCAGGCCCACTGAGACCCACAATGATTGGTATTAAATGGTCAGGACATTCCCCTGAGTAAAACCTTTCTGTGATTTCCCACTGCCTTCAAGATAAAGGCCTAAGGTTGAACTTGGCTTTCAGGGTGACAGAGGTTCTAGCCTCCTGCCCCAACCCCATCTCCAGACACTTTCCACTCCTTTCCCCATTAAGGGTTTGTGAAATTAGTAAAAGAATGAGTTCTTTCTAGAATTAGTCAGCAGTATTGTCAGAATAGAAGTCCTCCATAATTTGAAAAACGTTGTGTTCAGTAATCACCTGAAATGGAGAAATCAACTCTGTCTGGAATCCAAGAAACCTCAAATCTAGTTCTTGCTCATCTGCTGATTTTACTATGTAATCTGCCACATGTTGCTTCCACTCTGTGTTACTTTATTCATAAAATAGTGACAGTGAAGTAATGTCTTCTATTCTTTCTTTTTTAATATTTTATTTTATCCTTTTTTTTGAGAGACAGCAAGCGCACAGGCATGCAAACAAGCAGATGAGGGGCTGAGGGAGAGAGAGAACCTTAAGCAGTCTCTATGCTCAGTGTGGAGCCCAAAGTGGGGCTCAATCCCAAGCCCTGGGATCATGAGGTAAGCTGAAATCAAGAGTCCACGACTCAGTTGACTGAGGCATCCAGGCACCTCATGTTTCTTACTCTCTTATTTTTACTTTTTCAAGGTACTTCAAAGATAAATCTAACAATACAGGGAAAAGGACTTTATAAATTCAAATTATTAACATATGTCCACTATATGGATATATACACCACTAATTACCTTTAAAATAGTTTTCTGGGTCATATAGAATCTGTACTTTATATACATTATGTAATACCTAAGGTTTCTCTTTATATCAGGCACATATCAGATTTAAAGCACCCCACAGATACCTTTTCCTATGGCTGGATCTAAGGAGCAGGCCTGACCAATAAGCCTTGTCCACTTCCGCTCGCTAGTTATTGTACTTAACAGAGGGACCCAGAGAAAAGGTGAGATAGAAGACATTAACAAGAGTCTTCGCTGGATAAAATAAAGGTGGTTCTGTCTTAAGAAAACCTTGAAAATTAATTCTTTTTGTGCAACATGTAATGATTGCTTTCAGAGGAATTAGAATCGTATGTAAAAATATTAGAATGTGGGATTACGAGCTGTTGTAGGTCCTTGCTCACTCTATGTTCTTAATCACCTCATTGTCTCTGCCTTCAGTGCCCTTTCCAAATCTGGGATACATCTCTCCTTCTCTTCCCCCAGCCTCCTAACATATATTTTCACTTAGTTAACTATCAGAAGGTATAATAGATAATGAATGAATGAGTGAATGAATGAATGAATGAATGAAGAAATGAAAGGGTGATGGGTGGAGGGTGGAATGGATGCATGGATGGACACCAATGGACATGAAGCCGGAAGATCTGGGTTCTCGTATGGATTAACACAGCAACCTTTTGAAGTAAGTAGACCAGCAATATTGGTTCTATTTTACAAATGATGAGATGGGAGGTTCAGAAAGTGAAGTGACTTGGCAGAAAGCACACTGTTAAAAAGTGACAAAACTGAGTTTAATTTTTACAAAATTTTTCTTCTCACAACATAATCATTCTTGAAGGTAAGAAAGACTTAATTTCCACATTTTAGGCTGAGAACAAGCTGCCTTTAGAGAAAAGAACATTTATATGCCGGTCTCCTTCACCACCTCCTCCTCCTCTAACCAAGTGATTTCAGAGGCCAGCCGGTACTCACAGGCTGATTTTAAAGGCAGGTCTGGAAAGTGACACCTGTTAAGAACATGGTAAATAAGAACTAGACATAATGAGATTTAAGCCCATTTTGGCACTGACTTCTAATGGAAGATTCGGTACAGTTCTCTGCTTATGAAAGGAACCTGTTTCCATGGCAGAGGAGGAACTGAGGGAGGAAAGAGAGGAAAAAACTGGTAAAAATGTATTTTCTCAGACTCATTTCTCCAGATACACTTAACAATTCAAAGGGCACAGGCAGTTCAGTGACAAGGAGTATGCCAGTAGGTGAGCTCTGAGAAACAGAATAACTCATAAGATGTCATCCAACGGACAAGATAAATGAGGAACTTGGGCTTGGAAAGGTCTTACTGAGCTCGTGAGCCTGCCCTGTGTCACTTAGTGTGGCTCACATCTCTTCATTTAAACTGTGAAGCTAGACTTCCTGGGTTTTAAACCCCTGCTCTACCACTAAACTAGCTCTGTAATCAGGGCATGATTCTTAACCTTTTTGCCTATTTGCATCTGTAAAATGGGGATAATAATAATTAACACGTCCCGTCTGGCATATTGTAAAGGCTATTGTTACTAACACCACTGCGGCTGCCTCTTGATCATTGAAGCGGGGCATACACTTTAAGAGAGTTATTTGAAATTGCATTAAAAATGGAGGAGGGCATCTGGGTGGCCTAATCAGGTAAGTGTCTGATTTTTTATTTTGGCTCAGGTCATGATTTCACAGTTGTGAGATTGAGCTCCACATTGGGCTCTGTGCTGGGCATGGAGCCTACTTAGGATTCTCTCCCTCTCTCATCCTGTACCCCACCCCCTCTTGCAGGTGCACACTTTCTCTGTCTCTCTCTCTCAAAATGAAAAAAAAAATTTTAAGGGAGAAAGCAGTAGTGAGATCACCTGGGGCACTCTTACACATTCTAGGCTTTCTCTCCATCTCCTACCTCCAACCTTCTGGAAATGCAGATTCTGTAGGTGTTGGGTAAAATGTAGGGTAAAACTTATTTTGAAAAAGCATATCTAAAATGCTTTCTTTCATTTTATCCCTCAACCTAACATCCCACTGGAACCCTACTCGAAGGGATTTCCCTGGAGGATAAAAGATATTTTTACTGCATGAGGATTACCAGGGTAGTATAAACGTGGGCAGGGTATGTACATATTATTAAGTCTATCTCCCCAGCTAGATAAAAATCAGCCTAATTTAGGATTCAATCTTCTGCTGCATTATGAGAAGCTGATGAGCCTGCCTCAAAGTCACAGATGATATTGTCATGATGGTACTCTTTCTGGAGAAACCAAACCCTGGTGATGTAAAGTTTGGTCATCTAGTATTATATGCCTTGGGCTGCAACCAACTTTTTGTAACTTATTGATCTATGTGGACCTCTTTCAGGGTTCATGCACATAGCTCTAACTTTTTCTTTTTTAATGCCTGCATAATTTTCCATATGATATAATTTCCATGCTTTCTTAAGTCATTCCCTATTGCAGGAAATGCAAATTGTCTGCTACCATATTTTAACCATCAAGTATTATGCTGCAGTAAACACCCTTGTGTGTTACTTGGGCATTTTTTTTCTTTCCTCTTAGGATAGAATCAGAAAAGGTAATGGTTGGATCACAAAGTATATACATTGTTAACTTTTAGATGATACCACCAAAAAGGTTGAACTCTTCACCACCGCCCCTCCCATGAGCTTCTCCAGCATGAGACTCTTATGTTTACTGTGGGAAGGGGCAGCCTGACTGGGATCCACCTTCAAGTGGATACAGTTGTGAGAATAACAAGACTATGATTTATGGTTTATAAGGTGTTTTGGATTTTATGGATTGGCTAAAACCTCTTCAGATCACATACTACCTTCCCGTTTCTGACCATAACTGAGTCTGTGCTGTGCCTGAATTCACCCCCCACATATAGTCACAAATATCAACCTACCTTCCTTACATGTTTTTAGTTTTGTATGATACCTACTTGAGGGACAAAGGGAGTGGGCAGAAGCAGGTGCAAAAAAAGTGCAGTGGCAGAGATTAAAGGAATTGTGCTCAACCCAGGGACCACAGGACAGAGGTCAGATGACAGGATATAATCAATTTCCTTATTTTCATGCTCAGAAACATTTTCAGCTTAATAGCCAATGACTTCTATAGCACTCTTCTGTAATCTGCTGCAAATCCAATGGACTCCGTGTTGTCACACTTCATCAACTGTGTTATAATTCCCAATAACTGGCACACAATTGATGTGCTATCCCTGAAAAGCTGGCCCCAAAATAAATGGCTTCAGAGGTTATAATGATAAATCAGAGGCATTGTGAATGGATTCTGAAAGTATTCTAAGTCAGTACAAATCCTCCCTGGAATCCAATTTGGCTGGTTCATTACCAGTTCCATCTCTGACATGCATAAAGGTAATAAACAATATTGTAAAGATGTAGATGAGATCAGCTTCTGTGACCTAATGTTTCTGTTGAAGAGAGAAGTACATGTTGTTAAAATGAGAAAAACGCACACAACCCACTGGCAATAGATTTTTATAAGCTTCATTCTGAACAGGAATCATTTGTGATTTTATTACCTTGGAGACAAAGACCTGGCTGCTTCTGCATTTTATTGTGGCTTAATTAACCTCTGTGCACAGAGATCTGGTACACCTACTCCTCGAACTTAAAAGGTGCTTAAAAAAACTGAGAGCCACCGGCTATTTCTGATAGATTCAGACCGAGATTCTGAGAGAGTATATAGCAGTAAATGCAAAAGTTTCCAGGACCAGGCTCTGGGGAATAAGTTCTAGCAAGTTACCTAACTTCTCTGTGTCTCAGTTTCTTCCATTTGGAAAATGGGCTGATAGTAGTTTGTACCTCATTTCTTTTAAGGGGCACTAAAAAGAATGAATAAATAACCAAATGAGAGAGGGATATGGTCAAAGAAGGAAAAGTTTAATTAATAAATCTAACCTTAGAGAAATCATTAAGGATTGTTGAAGTTCGGCTGTCTCTTCAGGTTAATAAATCTCCATGGAAGTGTTAGAATTGACTGTATAGTACTGTGTTTCTGTTCATGGCGTTTGGAGTTGGACAGGCCTGGGTTCAAATTCTTGCTTTGCCACCTCATAGATGTGTGATCTCAGGTTCTTCATTTACCTTACGGGGATTAACTAGAGGACTGTGTGTTACACAGTGCACACCCAATCAAGGGTGCGAGGCATGGTCCTGTGTGACCAAGTAAAGATTTTGTTTCTGTAGTACTGAGTTATCATTTCAAACATAAATAATGATCCTATACAGGTGACATAGCTTAGAGGTGAGGACCCTGGATCCTGGACCTGGTAGCCTGGTCAGATCCCAGTAGTACCCTGTACATTAGGTGTACCCTTGGGGAATTTGCTGACTTTCTTATGCCTCAGTTTCCTTATCTGTAAGTGAATACAGTTAGGGTACCGGCCTCAAGGGGTCCCCATGAGGACTAAAAGGTGCCCAGCTCACAGTTAACACGAGGTTAAGTGTTAGATGTTACCATGCGCTTCTGTGCAGAGGTGGAGAAATGATTGGGAACCAGGTAGAACACTTCCTACATTTCAAAAATTAGAAATCCCTACCATCTGCTTCTTCCTTCTGATTTCATTACTTGCCCCTAAGACCATTATGCAGAGAATGTTTTGGTTAACTGAGAACCACGGTTCACACTTATAAATTAAGGTTTTCTATTTAATCATGTGCACTGCCTTCGCAGATGTATAAAAGGGCAGATCCAACGTGGTGGGGACTGAAACTTACATAAGATGGAGGCCCTCTTGATGAAAAGGAAGGCAAATCACAAATACAAAAAGAGGCACAAGAGAGACTATTTGCTCATGATGAGAAAAGAGAACACACCAAATCACTGGGTTCCAGCCAGTCCTGCATGGGAGGTGAGTGAAACACAGATTCCAGGCGCCAGCCTGTGCACAGGTTGATGGTCTAGGTGGTAAGAACAGCAAATGCAGAAGAGACAGAGTGGGCGACTGCATCGACAGTCCTGTCCTGGGACAGAAACCAATAAAATGAAACGCACTAGCCAATAAAGGAGATGTATTACATGTAAACTAAATGCAACTTATTTTTCTTTTTTAAGATTTCACAGATAAAGAACTGTCTAGATATGTCTGAACCAACATTCCCATTTGGGATTGGAAAATACAGTCCTGTGTTTTCTTTTAAGTTCTTAGCCTTCAGCTAGAAAAAGATTTTCCTTCAGATCTTACCTGGATAGAAGTGTGTGTCTGGGGCATGTCAAGACTGCACTGCCTTCTTCCCTTTCATTTCTCCTATGTGCTGAATTTCCAAGTGCTCTGAGGTTGGGCATCCATTTATGAATTTGTATGGTGAGTCTTGACCTCCCCACCACACACACACACACATTCATCTCTTCTCAATATTTTGTCTGGACAATTTTGGAAGACCTGAGGGTGTTCTAGGAAGTATTATCCTATGCACACGACTCCTGGAAGGGAGACAAAATCTGTCTATCACTTTCTCTCTCATTTCTTTTTATTTTTTGTCCTCCTCACCTATCCCCATGTCCCTCAGCATTCCAAAATCCTACACAAATACCAAGTTATGAAATCACTTTCCAATTAGAAGCTCTGAAATACCCCAAAGCATTAATAAGTAATGATGATGGAATTTTGGATACAGCGACAGGAAAGAGGAAGCTCAATAAGGGGGGCTGCAGGAAGGATCGGCTTCCAGGCACTTGCCAAATGACTCAAAAGCCATGCATGCCCACTTCTTTTACTCACAAGGGCATTGCTGCTCTTGGAGATAAGCTAATGCCTGCACTGGGCAGTGCACCTGGGCCAGCTCTGCTGGACCCAGAGAGTGACATGCTCACACCAGCCTGTCCACACCTCTTCCTCTGCCAGAAACTAAAGGACATCAAGGAATGTGTGGGTTCCATTGTGGGTCATCACAGAACTAATGCTTTCTGAAGTTCAGGGACAAGCAGAGAGGTAGGAACACATCTGGCATCAGGTCCTTCATGATAAATAAGACTTGACTCTGATGAGTGAGTTGGAGTTCCAGCTTGTTAACAAATGTGTTTAGTAGCCGTCTACTCAAATATTCATTCAACACACAATTCCTAACACATGCCCATATTTTATAGGTAAAAGATACAAAGAAAAAGTTTACCAGTTTAATGATAAAAACATACAAGTATGCCACACATAATATAGTATAATGTGATAATTGCTGTAACAGTAGATCAACAGAACCTCAGGGAAGCCAAGAAATAGGAATGATTGTATTTTACATGTGTGCACACGTCTATGGGGGGTTCTCAGCCAAAGCAGGGAAATGTGATTTGTTTCATATGTAACCCAAGGATCCATATGTCTTCTGATAGTATATCCCCTTACCCGGTAAGAACTAGTTTCCCCTTCCATCTTCCCATCAGGGTCACCTTCTAGGACACTTTCAAAAACCAAGGTGACTCTGATGACTTTTCCTTTAAGGAGCTTCTCCCCTAGACACAGAACAGCATGGTCATTTTGTTGTTGTTATTAAGTCAATCTGGTTTTGCCCCCCTTAAAGGTGAGAGGTGGAATAAAATGAAGTCATACATATCTAAGTCTTTCATGGAGTCCCCTTACCCAAGAAGGTGTGGGGATCAATATGGAGGCCAGGAGGACAGGTCCCAGAGACTGATGGCCGGGCTAAGTTCAGGTTTTGCAAATCTGTCAGTCAGGGGCTGTGTCCTGGGCAGACTCCTTGAATCCTACCTCTCTTAAGTACCATAGATTTCATGTTTTCTCTTGTACTTCAAGGTTATGATTCTAAGCCAAGAAAGTAGCCCTGAAAGGATCAAAAGGCTACTTCAACAAGGCAGTCTCTAGCTTTTGTGTGGACAGCAGCACAGCCATGTGGGCATACCCCTTCTCTCCTTGCCAGCTCAGTCTGGCCAAGTAACCTGGCCATGATGCCTCAGATAATTCAGAATGAGAATTAAATGAAGATTAAAAAAACAAAGAAAAAGAAAATCTTACTTTGGCGTAAACAATCTAAGCAATGTGAAAAAACAACTTTTAACTTCATATGTGTTTTTTTTTTTAAATTTAGATCATCCAGGACCTAGGTATTTTTGAATGTCTTCTAGTAATTTCTTTTTTTCCTTCTTCTCCAAGAGACTATGTATAGCCCATCCTGAGGGCTATGGTTTTGGTCCCAGTGGCTCTGTCAGTTGGGCTCCACCATCATGATGATGCATCTGCACCTTTGCTTTCATTGTCCCCTCATGGCAGATCTGTGTGAAGCTTTCTTGCTGGTCAAAGTCCCCTTCCCCAGCACTTGGCAAGAAGGGGTTCTCCTCTGAGGCAATGCTTGGGGTCAGGCACAGTAGTCCCCGGGCTGCCTCCACCACCGCACAAGGCCAGGGACCACTCTGGGTTGAGTGGGTAAGAATGTTCACGGTAGTACTTAGCATCTGGGCTGTAGTTTGGCATCTGGGACAGAAAGATGAAATAGAGCAGTCCTGAGCAGGAGGGGGCACATCAGTGGTGACTCAGAATGTGTTAAACACCACCTCTGAGGGAAAGGGGACAGGGAGATACGGAGAGCGAGAATGTCATTGCTTCTGAGCTTTAGGAAGTCACCAACAATTCCCCTGTTGGAGAAATGAGTGCAAAGAAAGAAGCCTAAACCAGCAAGAGGCAATGAACCCAAATTTCTGAGACTGATAGGCAGCTCTTCCTGACTTGAAGCCCGCAGCCCTGCCCCCAGTCCTCACAGACTTCCCCTTTCCTGAGCTCCTATCACACTTTCCATCTTATTACATGTTTTGGCATTTATACCATACTCTCTCTTCTGTTGCTTCTCAACTATGGTTTCATGTTTATACATGATCTCTTCCCAACTTGAATATAAACTCTTAGAGGGCAAGAACATGCCCAATGCTGGCAAAAGGTATGAATGAAACCAATTTTTAAAACTTGTAAATAGAAGTGGGGTACCTGGGTGGTGCAGTCAGTTGAGTGTCTGACTCTTGATTTCTGCTCAAGTCATGATCCTAGGGTCATGGTATGGATTAAACCCTACATCAGGCTCCATGTTGAGGATGCAGCCTGCTTGGTAGTCTCTCTCTCTACCCCTCTCCCCTGCTCTCTCTCTCTAAAATAAAAATAAATAAAAATAAAACTTGCATATATAAGAGACACAATATAATTAAGTTATATTGTGCATGGAAATAAATTAAATAATAAGTATTGTAAATAGGCAACCTGGCACTATAAAAAAAGCATTCTTTACCTAATTTCCTGGTCCAGAAACTATTTTTTAAGGATTTTAATAACAATAAATCTTAAACACACACTCAAGTAGAGAAAATAGTTTAATCCCTATATAACTGTCACCGAGTTCAGAATTTTCAAATTTTTACCTCTCTCATTTCATTCATTCCTTTTTACTGAGAGTAATTTAAATTTTTTTATCACAAATTCCATTTATGTTACTTATCTTTATGTACTTCAGTATGCATCTAAAAAATATGGACCATTTTTTTCATTCATAGCCACAATGTTTTCATCAACCTGATTAATATCAACTTAAAATTAACAATTCCTGGATATTCTCTCAATTTCCTTGATAGTTACCAAAGAGCAAGAACATCATTTAAAAGAAGGCCTCCGTCTCAGCCCATCACAGAAGGTCATGCTGGGAACTGACAAGAGAAGGCGGCAATTAAAGTCAAGGTCAATTCTTATTTGGCCATACTAGCCAAGTCTGACAATCATAGTCACAAGCTCAAGCAGGACTGGCTCACAGTCCAGCTTTCTGGAAAGGGGCTGGTGGGTCCCAGACAACTAATGCTGTGTAGAAATGTGTATATGTGTGTCCAGCACAGTGGCCATCTCTGGGGCATGGAGGTGGGAATAGATTTCAAGGGGGTGTGATGGCATTTAGGAGGGCTACAAATTTAGATGGGAACCTTTAATGGAAATTCAAAATTTCTTTCAACTGTAAATATGGACAACATACCATAGAAGTATTAGTATCTATAACTTTGTCACCAATAGAAATGAAAATATTTAAAAAAATAAAAAAAATTAATATCACATTACAATTGTTGTAGATGTCATCAAATTTTGTAAATACCTATTATTATTTTGAAATAATGTTAACTTTTTCCCAGCCCTAGATCTTGTTATGTTCAAGAAGAAAGCACACATATTACTATATCACGAGTTTGTTTTGTTTTGTTTTATTATTTAGGTAACTACATTTTGATACATTTTATTTCCTTTGTATGCCAGCGCATTTTATTAAAAATTTTTTTTAATGTTTATTTTTATTTTTGAGAGAGAGAGACAGAGCACGAGTGGGGACGGGGCAGAGAGAGCGGGGGAGAATCAAAGCAGGCTCCAGGCTTGGAGCTGTTAGCACAGAACCCAGTTCAGGGCTTGAATTCACGAACCATGAGATCATGACGTGAGCAGAATTCCAAGCTTCACTGACTGAGCCACCAAGTCACCCACCATGCATTTAATTTTATACGTTTTAAATCCATATTCTGGGAAAGAGTCCATAGGCTTCACCAGAGAGCCAAAGGAAAGCACGGCACAAAGAGGAAGGTGAGGACACCAGAAAGCCTAAGAGCTGAGATGCTGTGAGTGATGTTTAGGGGCGAAAAGGGAATTACCTCTTGACTAGGTCATCAGGTTTTTGAACTCTGACCATAATAACCAGGGATGAAATATCAGCCCCTATAAGGAGTCCGGAAGTTCCTGCAAGAGCCATACATACGAAAGCCTGTCTCCAAAACGACGTTTCTTCAGTGCTGGCATATGAGTCACAAACTTTGGCCAGCAATTGTGAAAGAATGCTCTAAGTCCTCCAGAGGCAGAGTACTATAAAAATCTCAAGTATTAATAGAATTCCTCCCACCGTAAGGCTGTGGCTCCGCCCACGGCCTTCCAGGCAACATGAGGGGCATCCTGCCAGGCTGACTGTGTGGAGGACCAAGGAGACAGCTCTCCGCTCACAGTGTGATGCCAATACTGACTGTCGTGAATGGTGCAAGAAGGAGAGAAAGTGATTTGCCTAAACTCCCTTTTCTGGAAAATGGGAACAATGCCACTTGCCACCTACCTCGCAGAGTTTTAAGTCAATCATCATGGTGTTATGTTAAATCCGAGGAGTGTCACATTATCATAACATGAAAAGCTTACCAAGCTTTGCTAAAGGCAGAGGGTTTTTAAAAATAGCCAGCTATTCCTGGGACCACATAGATCCATATTCTTTATCTGCAAATTCACCAACCTTATTTGCTTCTCACTGATTATGACAATTAGGATTATGCAGTGAATTGCATATAACTGCCTTATTCTGTAACCATATATTGAAATTTTCCAGGCAAGGAAAAAACTCTTTGGCAGTTGTATTTGCTTCCTATAGCCATAGCAATTTATCAGCTCTGGAATTTCACATTCACATCTGGTGTGAATTTTGGCAGGAGGATGTTAACAACCATCAGACGTTAAAAACGGCTGGCGACCATTCACTTTTGCTCCAAACTGGAAATAACCCAAATGTCCACCAATAGTAGAATGAATTAAATAATTTTTAGTACTTGCCTACAAGGCCATACTATATGGCAGGGAGAATGAATCAACTATTGCTAATTGGCAGCAACATGTATCAATCTCACAAATATAAGGCTGAGGGAAAGATGCCAGACAGGAAAGAGTACACACTGAATGGCTTCATTTACGGAGTTTATAAATGTCGGTTTATGACTAAGCGAGCCTGGGGCATTTGAAGTTAGAGCAGTGGATGTCCGTGGATGGCAGGTCGTGACTAGAAAACATGAAGGGATTTCTGGGAAGTTAGCACTAATTCCTTTTCATGACTTGGGTGCTGTCTACTAGGATGCACTCATTTTGTGAAAATTTACTGAGTTGTATGCTTGTAATTTGTATATGTTTTATACTTCAGTAAAAATTCAGGCTTAAATAAAGACATGAACAGGGCCTCCCAATTTTTTCAAGACATCTTCATCCAGAACACATACCTGTTTTGAGAATTGGTGATATTTTAAAATAATGTTAAGAGGGGCACCTGGGTGGCTCAGTCGGTTAAGTGGCTGACTTTGGCTCAGGTCATGATTTCACAGTTCATGAGTTCAAGCCCCACATTGGGTTCTGTGCTGACAGCTCTGAACCTGGAGCCTGCATCAGATTCTCTCTCTCTCTCTCTCTCTCTGCCCCTCCCCTGCTCTCTCTCTCTCAAAATTAAATAAACATTTAAAAAATTAAAAAAAATAATTTTAAGAAGCCTGAAATTCTCAATTGGGGTTTTTGGTAACATGCAAATCACCAGAAAATAAGCTATCTTGACCATCCACCCCTGAATTGGGTTATCATTCTTTTTATTGAGATATCTGTTCATCTTAAATGATAGATATCATAAAGCCAACTGTGTTCCAATGACTTGTTAGAGTGGCCGTGACTGGGACGGCCTTATCGGGAGCTCCTCCGTAGCAGGCAGCGAGGTGGTGTAATTTCACCCTGGCAAGGCCACCAGCCAGGTCGATGCTCTGTTTCCAGGGCAGCGCATGCAGCAGGAAGAAGGGGAAACTTCCATTTGGTCAGCACAGAGGAGGCCTTTTTCCCAATTGGTGGACCTAAGTGGGTATCAGTTTAGAAGGAGGATGAGGCAGGGATGCAGCTTGCTCTCGTCCCCCACAGGGACGAAATCATCACTGTTGATGCAGGGCAGTGTCCCTCCCTCCTCCAGTTGCCTACCTTCTGTTTTCCCTGTTTTTACACAGGAGAGCCTTTGGAACCATCTCTTTTCTTGTACGTCTCTCTTTCGTTCCACCCCATGCTCCAGAGCAGAGCTTAACTGGTTACTCAGTAGAGATAAAAAGTGGGAGCCCTGCTTAGGAGCCGCTGAAACTCGGTCCCTAGGATTGATGGCTAGGGGGAACTTCATAAACACTTGTTCAAAAAAGGAACTACAGATTCCTGGTATTTCCTTTGACCCTTTTACATTTTTGTCTTTCCCTTATTCGGGGCCATTTGTTCGGGTCATCAGTGCGGTACAGTGGAAAGTGAGCGGGTATCCGTGTTGGACAGACCTGATGCCGGAATCCTGCCCATCACTTGTCACTTTTTAAACCCTGGGCAAGTTATTTATCTTCAGTTTCATTTTCCTCAACTGTAAAATCGGGATGATACTATCTTCCTTGCAAGGACCTAGGGAGGATTATATAAATAAAGGTATATGGTCCTAACAGTGTTCGCACACAGCATTGCACATTTATTCATTTTTTTTCATTCACGCGTTTGATAAACAGAATCCTGGAGAGGGATGCAGTCATAATCCACAAATGTAGAAAAGCTTTTTTCGTTACGGGCATTATAGTAGAAACATATGCTGGGTTATCTATCTATCTGTTCATCATCTTTTAGCTGTCCAGATCCAGTCTTTTCTCTTTACATGTATGTGATGGTTCTATCTGTATCCATTGTGATAATATCAAATACTATATGTGTTTGCTATTATTATTAATGATAATATTATAACTCTGTATATACAGAAAAATGTCTATCATTATATACATTGAGATGTATACATGACAATTATTTCGAGGGCATAAGATTTGAAGTGGGATTTTCAATTTCTCCTTTCAACTTTTCTACATTGTTTGAAATCTTTAGCAGTGGTTAACATTTTCCAAAAAATTAAAATAGGAAAAGACGGGGCACCTGGGTGGCTCAGTTGGTTAAGCGTCCAGCTTCGGCTCAGGTCATGATCTCACGGTTCCTGGGTTCGTGCCCCGCATCAGGCTTTCTGCTGACAGCTCAGAGCCTGGAGTCTGCTTCGGATTCTGTGTCTCCCTCTCTCTCTGACCCTCCCCTGCTCATGCTGTCTCTCTCTGTCTCTCAAAAATAAATAAAAAACATTAAAAAATGTTTTTAAATATGAAAAGTTTTATGAACTAAAAATTTTGAAAATCTAGAGAAAATGGAAAAATATTACATGCCAAAAGTGGTACAAGAAATAGGGATTTGAATAAACAAATAAGTTTTAAAAAAATTAAGTGACAATTGATAACTACCCCCTCTCAAACCACCGCAGGCCCAAATGGGTTTTCAGGTGAGTTCTATCACAGTCTTGAGGACCAATAAATTTTTATCTGCATTCCAAGTTATTCCAGGAGAGACCAAACCAAAAGCTGCAAGCTCATTTCATAAACTTGGTATAAATGAGATGAACACAGTATAAAAGGAAAGAAATAAATGTATCCCCTTTTCTCTGAGGCAGCTAGGTGAAAAGTCTTCTGAAATATTAGCAATTTGATTCCAACAGTATGTTTTAAAATAATACAGCTTGATCAATTAATGGTTAATCATCAGGGATTTTGTCAACATAATTCAGAAAATTAATAGATAAAAATTTAAAAACTTATGATAATCTCAATGGGTGCAGGAAAAAACATTCAACAAAGTTTTTACTTATTTATGATAAAAACTCTTAGCAAACTAAGATTAGAAAATGATTTAATTCCCTTAAATGGATGGTAGTTATATTCCAAAACCATTTTTACTTAATGGAAAAAATTTAAGGGCATTCCTGCTGAGGCTGGAACAAGAGAGATATTGTCCAAAACCAACTCTATATTACAACCAACACTGTAGTGCTGGAAATCACGGCCAGCACTGAAGAAAAGAAAGAAAGAAAAGAATTAGAAAGAAAGAAGCAGAATTACCGGTTTTTGCAGGGGATCTACTTTCCTACTGAGAAGAACTAATAGAATCAACAGGTAAACTGTAAGACCTTGACGGGCATATGATCAAATTATGAGAGCATTTCCAACAGCAAACAACTAGAAAATGTTATTTTAAAAAGGCAAGGTACCATTCACATAGCAACAACTGAAAAATGTTGGATAATTAACTTAACCAAGATGACATAAGGCCTATTTGAGAAAACTCGAGAGTTCTTTAAAAAAATTTTTTTTAATGTTTATTTATTTCAAAGAAAGAGAGAGAGAGAGAGAGAGAGAGAGACAGAGACAGAGACAGAGCATGAGCAGGGGAGGGGCAGAGAGAGAGGGAGGCACAGAATCTGAAGCAGGCCCCGGGCTTCAAGCTGTCAGCACAGAGCCCAACACTGGGCTCAAACTCATGAACCATAACATTATGACCTGAGCTGAAGTCAGATGCTTAACCAATGAAGCCACCCAGACACTCCAAAAACTTAAGAGTTCTAATAAAGGACATAGAAAAAAAAAAGAAAAGACCCAAGTAAACGAGTAACATTCCTTGTTCTTGACCCAGGGGACTTAAAATTGTAAAGATATCGACTCTCCTCACATTTATCTAGTAAATACAATGTAGTTGCAACAAAACTCCAGTTAGATCTTTGAGATCCATGATAAATTTATTTTAAAATGCATCTGATTTGGAGGCAGTGGAGGACTTTTTAAGCAAAAACTTCCAAGAAAACCCCATGTGGGATAAAGTTGATTAGAGAGTACTTCAAAGTTAAGGATTTATGTTATGCAAAGGGAACATGGATAATGTTAGAAACATACCTCAAAATGGGAGACGAGCCTTTACAATGTGTCAGCTGGATAGGGGATTCCCATCTAGAATACGGAGGAACATAAATCAAACAAGGAGAAAAAGACAGTGACCTCAATAGAAAAATGGGCAAAGTATATCAACAGGCAACTTACAGAGCAATGCACTCAGAAAGCTACCACATCATAAATACCTCAGCAAGCCGACATAACAATGAGCTATAATTTTATACCCAGTTGACTGCAAAAGTTCCAAAAGCTGAACTACACTCTGTGTGGGTTGGATATGGACTTAGGTTCTGCTGGGAAGAGTAAGGACCAGCACAGTGATCGGAAAGCACAATCGGTACTACTCAGGCAAAGTAAGAACACCCATGTCCTATGGGCTGGTAAGATTGAGAGGAGGGTAAGGAAAGGAGAGTAGAGAAAACAACAAGGCTTTTGGCTTAATTGAGTTGGTAGATTCAGGTGACATTACCCAAGATAGAAAATGAAGAAGGAGGAAAAGCTGGTCTGGGGGTAAAGATGATGTTTCCCAATTTGGATCTGTTAACAATTTTGTTAAGAATTATGAACTCAAGAGGATACCTGATGAGAATAGTAGACACTCATTGATATTAATTTCTCCCCCATCAAATAAGTTCCCTTTTCTCTCTGTAAAGGAAAGATTGCATCTTATTTTGTAATGTCCTCCAACTTACATGCTATTAGTTTTGTGTTGATCTGACCACTGTTTCCGTCCCCCCCTTGTCAAAAATAAAAGAATAAATAGATGACACTGATTTTTTAGATCATCACAACTTTTAAGCTGTTGTTAGGAAGTGAGTGGGAAGATGCTCCTACTTTCTCCAAGTCACCAAAAGTCAGAATCCTCGGGCATCTTGGAAAATGCTTATTTATTTATTTTGAGAGCGGGGGGAGCAAAAGGAGGGAAAGAGAGAATCCTAAGCGGGCTCCACACCCAGTGTGGAGCCTGACCCGGGGCCCAAACTCAGGGACCATGAGCTGTGACCTGAGCAGAAAACAAGAGTCAGCTGCTCAGCCCACGGAGTCACCCAGGCATCTTTTGGACCTATTTTTTAAAGTGAGGTAAAGAATGGTTAAAAGGCATCAGGTCAGACTAAAAAGCTCATGTGTTTTGGTACCAGAAAACCTGAATTTAAATACCAGTTCCGCCATGAGCGAGCCATGCAATTTGGGGGAAGATACTTAGCTTTCCAATAAATGGAACTAATAAAAATTACTTTTTTGTAATGTTATTAGGGTTAAATAAAATCATATAACTCAAGTGTCAGACACATAGTAGATGTGTCATAAAGGCTACTATTATTAATCATTAACTTTTTCATACCATTGACAACCCTTATCTTCAATTATTCTGAATTTCACAGAATAGTCTACATTAGCACTGTCCAATGGGAACACAAGGCAAGCCATCTATGATGTTTAAAATTCTTAGTAGCCATATTGAGAAAGTAAAAAGAAACAAGCCAAATTGACTTTAACAATATACTTTAGCCCAATATGTGAAAACTATAATTTCAACATGTAACCAGTATGAATGTTATTAATAAGATATTGTACATTTTTGGTTTTGTGTTGTTTTCAATATCTGGTGTGCAAGCTATTATACATAGAACATAACCTCAGTTCTGATGAGCCACACTTCAAATGCCTAAAAATCACATGCGACTGTCAATGGTTACTGCGGTTAAATAGGTCTGGATACAATGTTTTAAGTCCTGCATTATTTAAACATTCTCTTTAAAATCAACAAGTGTGGTTGATTCTCTGTATGGTTCTCAGATAGTAAGAGTTTGTCTAACAAACAGCATGGCATTTCCCCCCACCTCAGTCATTAGAAATAGACTCTTTGGAATAGTCATTAGGCAGTTAGAACTCCTGGGTGGCTCAGTTGGGTAAGAGTCTGACTTTGGCTCAGGTTATGATCTCATGTTTGGGAGTTTGAGCCCTGCGTCGGGCTTTGTGCTGACAACTCAGAGCCTGGAGCCTGCTTTGGAGTTTGTCTCCCTCTCTCTGTCTGCCCCTCTCCCACTCGCATTCTGTCTTTCTCAAAAATAAAAATATAAATAAACATTAAAAAAAGTTTATAGAACTTCTGGCAAGAGGTCTTTGCAAATCTCCCCCCTTTCCGTCCTGGCGGCTGGATGGCCTTGGAAGGACCCCATGAACCAGTCCACAGTCCACAGAGCAGTTTTGGCTGCACTTTGAAGGGCTGCAGATTTTCTGACTGTTCTAGAGGTTCAGAATATTAATTCTAAAAGAAATCTTATTCCCTTCCAGACCTGGGAATATCCAAACCGCAGTAGCCATTAAACCAATGGGAAGGAAGGAGTCAAGGTTTTCCATCTGGGGCTCACTCACGTTCCAGTGCAATCAAGCAGACCATTTGTCCTGTTTGGAATTAGTTTGGAATGAGACAGAGAGGAATGAAACACACGTTACATAAACTGACAGTAACCACAAACTGGATAAGAGAAGTATTAACAATACTTGAAACAAATGAAAATGTATGAAATTATTACCTTTCCCTCCACTATCTAATGGAATCCCGGTGAGAGGGTGACTGGGTGACTTCTCTCAGATCCATTTTAAGCCTATTATTCTCTTGTTTTAGAAATAATTATGTCAAGAACTTTTTTTCCTAACTTGTGGTACAAACACATAACATGAAGTTTCCCGTCTTAACCGTTTTGAAGCATACTGTTCAGTAGTGTTAATTATATTCACATTATTATGAAACAAATCTCCAGAATTTTCTTGAGCTGTAAATCCAGAACTCTGTCCAGATTCCATGAAAACTCCCTCCTCTCCCGTCGCCCCCCAGCCACCAGACAGCCACCACTCCACTTCCCGTTTCTGGGAGTTTGCCTGCTCTAGACACTTCATATAAATGGGATCAAATACTGTCTTCTTCTGACTGGCTTATTTCACTCAGCGTCATGTCTTCAAGTTTCATCCACACTGTGGCAACATTCTTTTTAAGTTTAGTTTTCCAGATTTATCCTTTTAAAAAAATGCATTTGACTTGATTCACCAAACTTTTATTAAGCAACACCTATATCCTACATGCTTTATCTATTTTCATGTTTAGTGGCTCGAAAACTGGAATCTTCCATCTCAAGTTAATGTAGCCATGGTTGGGACTTACTGCAGGGAGCTCTGAAGAACGGGCCAGCGGATACATCGCATTGTGTTGGATTTAAGTTCCCTCCATGCTCCTCAGCAAGGTGCTTCATTACTCTGGGTTTTCTCACTCTCCTAGGGGCTGATTCAGGTTCACAGATTATGAGGAATATAGGTAAAAGTAAGCACAGAAGACGTGTGTGGCCTTGAATGAGGTGGAGATCAATTCGTAAGCTCATTATTTCATTCTCAGTGATCGGGGTGGCTCACCAGCGATAGAGAGGCTGGCCAATGGCACAGAACCCCACATCACCAGATTCTGGCCCCACCCTCTGTCTCCCCAGTCCCAACACTTGGTATCTCCAGAGCAGCAGGGAATGCAATCCCGCCATGTGCATCTTAGCTCAAAGAGAAAAGGCACAGAGCTCCGATGTGTGATTCCCGGCCTGAAAAGAACCAAGTGTCTTCTGATAAACAACACTTGAGGGTTTTTTTTTTTTTTTAAATGAAGGCATTAAACTGACCTTCTTTTGAAAGGGGCTAGACAGGGTAAACAGGAGAGGTCTTGTTTTCTCTTCATCCTGGAAAAATAACATTTCTCCCTTTCCAGCTCAGTACAGTTGACTGAATTGGAAAGGAATCTATTTTCTCTGGAAAGATTTATTTGCCCAACAGTCGTGTTTTTGTATATGTGTGTGTGTTGGCAAGAGGCGATAGATTTTTAGAACAAGGGTCGTCTTGTTCACAGTTTAAAGGGGCCCAAAAGTTGACTAAGGAATTGAACATTAGGGAAAGCTTTCACAGCATTCATTAATGCTATGTACAGACTCTCGGCACATCTATGGTTGGTCTGGGTGTTGGGACAGGGAGGTGGGGCAGTGACTCGGTGGTACCACTGCACTCATCTGAGAACAGTTAGCAATATCTCTACCTTCTTCACCTCAATCTCAAGACATGTGACAGTCAGGGTCTGTAGGAAAGCATCTGCCTTTCTAGTTGTTTCCAACAAAGTTAAACAATATTTGAATAAAGCCATGTGGACAAGTGAAGCGTAGAATTTCCTCCTTTCCCCACAACCAGACTTCTTTCCCCACCTGAGGACACATGTCCCAGGATCAAGCAAAGAAGATGTAAATTCCTTTCTGGCCAAATCAGAGATAAGATGTAGGAGTTATTAGCTGTCCCATTTTCCTCTCACCTCCCCCACTCATCTCTACACAGGACAGGTATCACGCTGAAAATTTGGGAGCAAGTATGTTCTACTTTATGAAGAATGGATTTCACACTTTTAATTTTCTCATATTCTATACCAGGCATTAATATCATATAAAATATTAATATATAAAATAAAATTATGTACTTTGGGATACTTTTTTGACATTTCTTTGAGGAGGTGGATGACCTACATCTGGTCAATTAAAAAAAAGTTGAATATATATATATATATATATCTCCTAACACTAGAATTGCACAGTACCTTAAGCTGATGGATCCTTTCCCTTGTTCTGTTTGTTTCTTTCTTTCTTTCATTCAAAGTCCCTGTTTGCTGAACTCAACTGACAGTTAGATTTTGCACCAGTGACTTTTCACTCAGCTGGTCTTTGCCTTGCCAGGTGTGGCTGGCCAACATAAAGAAGAAAAAAGGTGTTTTTCCTTTTAGCAGGAACATTAAAACTTTTCCCACATTTTCCATCACCCAGTGTCTGTTTTCAGGGAAGCGCAGATCAGCAGAAAACAGGAGTCTAAGATTGCTTCTTTATGGATGTTGGCTCTCAGCCTCTTAGTGCATTTAATTTAGCAAAGTCCACATCATGAAACACGGGCAAAATGTAATTTTTCTTTGATGGCATGGTTTCCATGAGGAGAAATTGGATGATGGTAATGAGTCTGGTGTTGCTGGAAGACTTCACAGAGGCTGGGCACCTTCCTCTAGTACCCAAGCCCTTCCCAGGGGCCGGCTGCACTCACTGGGCCAATCGGCCATCCCTTTAGCAAGTGTATACCTTCCTGAGGCATTTTTAACTTTTACCAATACCTTTCCATCATGTGCCTAAGTCCATGTACCTGGCAGAATTGGAAATTTCACCAGATCCTAGCGTGTTCATTATTTGCCTGGTTTGAAGGTAGTGGGACTGAATCTGAGCTAAATGGGTTTCGTACTTGCCTTCAAGCAGCCCAGCACAGCGACTCACAAAGACTCAGCAGGCTTCTCTGGGGAAGACCAGAAGTTTTCCAGGGTAGGGTCCAGCTTTTCTTCTTAATCTCTTCTCCAGATATCTACCCAACGCTTGGTGTTAAATAAATATTAATTGGAAATGCTGACCACAAGGTAGCAGAAATAGAAGAGAGGAGAGAAAGATGTCAGCTCGCTGCAGGTTAGCAAAGGATAAACCAGGGCTGATAACCAGTAGAGCTGGACCTGATTTTCAGTCTCTAAGTTACTTTTGTAGGACTTGCAGCCAAGAGAAGCTTCCAGGCCTCTCTCTGCCCTGATCCCTTCTCTGATTAACCTCCAGTGGCGCCCCCTCTACTCTGCCCATCAGTCCTCCTTCAGCACCCTTCCTTTCCCACTCCAAGGTGCTGAGAACCCTCCAGGATAAGTGCTTCCCTTATCTCACATCCTATCTCTTCCCTGCCCCCTCCCCCCCCCCCCCCCCCCCCCCCCCCCCCCCCCCGCAGCCAAAGGCCTGGGGATGGGGGAGGGGATTAGAAGCAGGAAATCTCTGGGATGGGGTATTATGCAGCTGGTTAAATCTTGCCCCCAGGGATTCCACATGTAGGACAAGAGACAGCTGCCTGAAGTGGTAAGAAGGAGATTTAGGGATGTTAGCACTTGCCACCTAATTGGCAAGGTGGGCTGTTCACAGAGATGTGTTCTTCCCTTGGGTTGTGGATAAGCTGAATGTAACAGACAGGGAGAAAATGGACTATCTCAGCAGCTGGCTTCCGAATTTCTCCTATCTTGATGAACCAGCCTGATGTGAAGAGTTGAGCAGGAAGGTTAGGCCCCAGGAATGTTATGGAAGGAAAAAAATAGAAGAGAGGACTGAATTGCTCCTTAGAAAACAATGAAACTGTAATATATTTTGCTAGTGAGGATGGGCATAGAGTGTTGAACTACAAAGTAGTAGATCTCAGTTGATGGAAAAAATATTTATGTCATATCATCTTTAGTTGTTTCATTTGTTTGCATTGGTATGATGTAAACTCCTCTAAGTAAAGCATAAAGTACATATAAATTACAATAAAGTACATATAAAGACTGTGTGTGTGGTGTGTGTGTGTGTGAGAGAGAGAGAGAGAGAGAGAGAGAGAGAGAGAGAGAGATTGAGAATTGAGGGATCCTTCTGGGTTTTCTACATCCAGATCCACATGTTAGAGAAAGCCCACAGCAGACAATGAGATGATACACAAATTGAGACTCAGAGTCCATAAACCAATGGAAGGAAGTGGAATTTGATCAACAGTATCAAAATGCATATCTCAAAAGACAGATTTTGTTTTTCTCTGATGCCTTGGTTAAATGAAGAGCACCTTTAATAAAGTAGGGGAGAGGAGTGGGCAGCCATTTACTGACTTGGTTTGATCTAGCAGTATTACCTGGGAAAAGACACAAATGAAAGGAACATTTAAACTTCTATCTAGCACTTTGACCCTATTGAAAGAGATCCTTGCCTTCTTTCACAAAAATATATAGATCACAGATATATGGAATCATCCAAAAATGTTGTCACGAACCCAAATTTGACAAAAGCCATAGAACATATGAATCCAACATCTAGAACCAGTTACCTGGACTTGAACCCCCTTTACTTGTAGGTGACCTTATACAAATTTCTTAATCTCCTTGTGCTTCAGTTTTCTCTTCTCTAAATTGAGGATAATTATAGCCTCTAGTTCATAGAATCCTTGAGAAAATGAAGTGAGTTTGGGTGCAGAAAGCACTTAGAATAGTTCTGGCACATTGAGAACCTTAATAATTCAGAACTGAACTAGAAAATTCATGTACATATTTCAATCCTCCAATAATTACTTTTCATAACAATGGGACCTTATTTTCTCAGCTGAAGACCTGAGACCAAGGAAAACAAGTAAATTTTCTAAGGTCACACAACTGGTTAGAAGCAGATGCTTTTGTGGGTAACTCGCTTCATAAGCTTATATAGCAAAAATTATAATTACTGATTACAGCTCACACAGAGAATAGCACAATATCTTATATAGCATTTCACTTGAAACGGAAATCCAAACAGGAAACAGTTCTGTTAAGTGCACTAGCATAACCACACACCATTTTAAATGGGAAAGTGTGAAATGTAATGAAATCTTTCCAATTACTTTCTGAGCAGAAACTACACAGGACAAGCAGTGTGGCTGAGCTAGTGGGGTCAGAAGAAGACTGCGTTTCTCAATTTCTGGTCTTCAGTTGCTTGAATTTTTTAAAACAATAGCAAGAATAGAATTAGCTAACATTTCACATACTAAATACATTTGTGTTAGCTGAAAGAAAAATAATTTTTCTCCCTAACGTTATGCCTATAGTAAAAGTTCCTTTTCCTCTTGGTAAGCAATTTGGGCAAGACTGGTTTACTGGCAGCCTTCACTCCCCTTCGCGACTTACAGCCTGATATTGACCTGGGTTCTGGGGGTGGCTCGGAGACCGGGAAGAATCCTTCTTCATGGAACACCTCCTACTGCCAGTTCCAATCTGACACTTGGCAACCACCATCCCTTCCAATTCTGCCTCCCGTCTCCCGAGGGTGGCGCTCTCATCTTCTTTTTAGAGATAAGGAAACTGAGGAACAGAGAGGTTAGGACTTACTTTCTTGCAGCTACTAAGTGGGGACCCCCAGCTTCAAACCAAGGATGGACTCCACAGTCCATGCTTTTATTATTCAGAATTTGCCCCTGTTAGTTAAAGATGGATCCAGGCCAGGCTGAGTTTTTGTAAGACTCAAATGATTCATGTACATGTGTGTAAAAAAGTAGAAGTTCAGCTACTTCTAAGTAATTGCTAGATGGACAAACAGAACACAAAGAGCCCGCAGATCTGAACAGCTGAGGAAGGCCTATGATTAGGTCAGATTGTTTCTCACGTGTTTACTCAACAATCTTTGACGCCATTCAAAGAAATTCACAGGCTCTAATCTCTTAAACCAGTGGTTCTTTTACTTTTCACATGTGAAATAAATGGGATGTTTTGTTCTAGGGAATGATGCGCTCCCACGGGGGTGTAGTCTGGGCTATGACAAATTTGCTACATCTCCATTACTTTCTCCTCCCCTTAGGACAACCTCTCCGAATGTAAGTGAATACTGCATGGTTATTGAAGCCAAAACTTCGAATTCACACTTATGTGTATAAATTAGTGTATCATTTGCAAACCTCATGACTTCCACTTTATTGTAATAAGCTATATTCAAGATCCCAAAGAGCTGCTATTCGACATATCTACAATATGAATGAACAGGCATGGTGCATGCATATTTCAAAACATCTCCAAAGAAACAATTCCACATGTTCCTCTCATTCTCATTCCTTTTTTCTGTGATGCTCTTTTCTGTGCTCTGTTTCCATCAATAGAACTAACTTACCTAAAGTTGTCCAGACTCAGGACCTCAGGGCCATTTTGGTGCCAGCCTCACACTCCATGACTTCCCTCAGACCTGGTCTCTGTTCTCCATCCATAGTTACTTCTGGACTAATCTATCAACTTGTTTCCCTGCTTCTTTTCTCTTTTCCCTATAATCTTTTCATTTCACTTCTGCTAGATGAATCTCCCCAAAATACAGTTTAAATACTATCATTTTATTGTAACAGAACCTTAAAAAGCAGCAGATCCAGTGCAAACTCCTCACTTGAGCTTCTAATAAACCTTGTTGTTTGAGCCCAGCAAACTTTCTACTACCTGTACCTGATGCCCCAGACTAAACGTCATTGGAGACTGTGTTTCTCTTTGCTCATCCATTCTGTAGTTTATTAAAATGTTACCCAACCTTTAAGTCATCCTTCTCCAAAAACTTCTCTCCTGATTCTCTCAATCAGATGGAATCATTCTTCCTTTGGACCCTCTGTCATAAAATGAACAGAAATCGCTGTGTTGTGCTGTGATTTCTATTATTATCTCTAGTTCTCTGGTCTTTTGCACCTCCCCTCCCCACCCCCATGTCCCAGTAAATTCTCATTCCTTTCTCACTTGCGAATTCGTATCCCCTATAGTTCCAGTAGGGTCTTGCCCATGCAGTGGTAATTGCAATTGTGATGTTGTTGTTGCTAATGAAGGAGGAGGAGATGGAGGAGGAAAAGATGGTTAGAGAGCTCGTTTGCTACTTTAATCATCTAGGTTGAAAACCTCTAATTGTTGAAGTCTTTTCCCATTTTCATCTGGAACCTGTCCCACTGAAATTCCCCCCCCCCATAAATATTTACTGAGTGATTACTATGTGCAAATTGCACCATTTTAGGCACAAATCACACTCATGATTCCAATATAGCCTCTATGCTCACCTTCCCATGATCGGGTATCAGGGACCTTCCCCTCACACATTGAGGAGGAAAAATGCTGTTCCTAAGTCCACACTCTTAGCAGCTTCTCCAAATTTCTCTCACCTCTACCTGGAGCTCCTGCTTTCCAAGTCAGTTTCTTGAAAGTATCTCTCTACACTCATTTCTGAGCTATAACATTGTATGGGGGTGCATGCAGGGTTGCTGAGAGATTTATTGGATTTATTATCATCATGCATAGCAAATCCCTGGGGTTTGGAGGCAGAAAGCCTTGTTTTGTTTATGCAGAAAAAAGTAATGGCCTCATGGTTAAATCTTGAAATATTTGAAGATCACTACCCTGTATCCCATAAACCTTATTTGGAAAGATATATTTACTTTGGAAACAAGGAGTGGAGAGCTAGGTAAAGGTTTGTAGTTAAAATGTCAGGAGATGGGCTTAAAAGGGGTGTATTTAGAAAGGACACTCATTTATGTGGCACTGAATGGATAAATGACAGTCCATAATTACAGCAATGGGGAAAGCGTTGTGTCTGTTGAAATCAGACTTTGGTGGTACTCTTGCTTGGCTGGTGGAGAAACAGACCACCATGGTTAATTGTGTGAATCTGACATTACTATAGGCAGTGGCTATGCTGTGCATGATGATTTGATTTGACACTGGGACCAACAAAAGCCACTGATATCTTTCTTTTCATCACTGATGTCCATTACCCTCGTTGTCTCTCTCCTAGAATATGTAATGACCTCCCAACCAGGGTCCTTCTCTCCAATTGCTCCTCTCACTAAACCATCCCATCTGACCCAGTGAGGCTAATCTTGCTAAAATGCAGCTCTAATCCTATTCTTGGCTCAGCTATTCTGTTTCTTAAATCATAAATCTTAAACTTCAATGTCCCCTCCCACCTTGTTCCTAGAGGTACCCCTAAGCTCCATATAGAGTTGACCATGGATTTCAGTCATAGTACTTATGACATTTTACTTCTTTACATCTCTCTCCTACTTCTAAGACTGTATTTTTACATTTGTATCCCCAACATGTACCACAGTGCCTAGCATCCAATGAATGTCTAATAGCTTGCTGTAGGAATAATATAGGAGAAAATCTAGTCTCTCTGGTATAGCACTATAAGCATTCCATAATCTTGGCGGGCCCTCTCTGTTCAGTATGACTCCTGATGGCTGCTGTTCTTTGCAAAATTCAAAGCAAACCTTTCCCTTAACAAGGCTTGGATCTTCCCACTTTGGTGGGAAAATTCTCAGTCTAGTCTGTAGATTTCACCTGGATGACTCTTCTTAATTTCTCTAGTTGTTGAAATGCTACTCATTTTCCAAGAGACAGTCCAGATGTCCCTTCTTTATGAAGCCTCCCCATGCTCTGATAACACCTCGTTGATCTGTCTTTGACAGCATTGATCATGACCTCATTCCTTTTCATGTTCACCACAGGCATTAGAATTGGCAATTGCCCAAATCGGGGCTAAGACATTTGTGTGGAATGGAAATAATATGACTACATGCCTTAATATGGTAAGATTCTGCTGACTTTGCTGAGCATTCAGCCCTGTCCCACATGCCTAGATCTTGCTACTGAAAAAGTACTAGGAAATGGCACTGAAGGCATAGTTAGAACATGATCAGGTAAAAGCCTTTTCCTCTCCTAATTTTTTCTGGAGGAGTGGTGAGCAGGGCTGTAGAGCCTAGAGTTTCCCAGCCTGTATCTCCACCGTGATGGATTACACATGTATGGGGAGAGAGAGTCCTCTCACCCCTCAGGGTATCTGGGCCAAGCTGAGCCCTTAGGCCTGCCTCTGGGTGTTAACCCAGTGTGCCTCGTAGGCACTGTGTGTGTGTCTTGTTATTAAAAAAGTTGGGGAGCACTGGTCTTAGTCAAATAGGGCAAGATCATGAACATGTGGGCATACATACACTAAAGTGGGAAATGCCTCCATTTGGATTTGGTGTCCCATCTGTGGACACAACAGGAAAAGCCAGGAACCTGGAGTCAGGAGCTGTATTCCAAACCCACTCCTTATAGACACATGACTTTGAGCAAATCATCTCAACTTTCTAGATTTCTATTTCCTTGAGGATTTTTTTTCAGTTTTTTTTTTTCTTTTTAAGGTGGACTTAATGGACTTAATCGACTACGTGATGTCCACATTCTCTTTCAATGCTCATGTCCTTGGTAGTCTATGAAAACCTGTTTCTTATCACTGTTGAAAGTAAGTAAATAAATAACCTTTAGGCCACAACTATTTCACTCGTAAAATATATTATTTTTCTGGTCTGGTCACTTGATCATTTAGTTTTCTGAGAAAGTAGAGCCTCTGGGTGAGGTAAAAGCTTTCATGATATGGGTGTTAAATCTATCCAGTTGAAGGCAAAAACTATGGCCCCTCCTGGAAAAGAAATGTGAATATCTTGGGAGGGAGGCGCATCAAATACCATAGATTTCATTTTCAAGAGGCTTAATTCTCCCCCTTGCAATTAAATATGACATGACTGTCAACTATGGAAAAATACAATCTGTAGGTTTGTGTTATTACTTCAACAAACAACTGCTTATAGTAACCATACTACTGTTTGCCCTAAAACAGTCCAGGTTAGACTTTCTGTGCGTTAGATGATCTCTACTAACTATTTTCAACACTCCCTTTCACTCTGCATACTGAGTGCATACTTCACCTTCTCTCTGCCAGCAATCTGCCCCTCCAGGCTGGGTTGGTATAGATTCACAAATGACTCAGCTCCATCAGAGAACTGGGTCAAAACAATGTCCTGAAATCTCTGTGTCTAAACCTGATCAACTGCAGGAAGTTAGTAGTAAACAAAGGATGGTGGACTCTGGATGAATTACAGAATTTGAAATCAAACTCTCTAGCTGAGAGCACTGATTCCATCTTGGATATGAATTTTTAGAAGATTCTGAATTCATGCTTCCTCCTCTGTGTTTGTGTAATTGTGGATTATAAAAGTTTGATTTTCCACATCAGGAATTTTGTCGTTGGTGTGGTCCCTCACCAGATTTTAACAGAAGCCTTTTGCTGTGTCTGAAACCAACCCTTGAGGCAAGAATTCACTTAGTGAATGAGCTTACCGTTTAGGTGAAAGGCACCTCCTTCATCATTCACAGGTATGATTTATTCACTTGTTTCCACACAGTGGCTTCTGTCTTCATCCACGGAGCTAGAAAACAGGGTCTTGTTTATATAAAGGTGTTGTAAAATGAATCCGTCCCCACAAGCCTTCCCCATTGGCCACAGGAAGGACTCCCAGATGTGTTCTGCATGTATATAAACACACACTTTTCATCTATACCTGGCACACCTTCTCCGTTTATAGCCTGTGGATTCTCTTCCCTGATTCTGACCTAGTAATCCTTCCTTCTTTACTTTATAGTGTGATTGGGTTTCTGGGGTCTTCTCTCTATTAACACCATGCCAAAGCGTGGTAAGATCCTGTTTAGCCTTGTCTAGAGCCTTCACTGACCCCATCCCCCAACTGTGGAAACAAGTTCTTCTTATCTCCTATGACATTTCTCCATAAGCTTTCTTGCATTTATCACTTCATAACATGATCAGGGATCTTCACATCCCACCAGGGCTAAGACTGTGTAAGATAAGGGACTTGTGTCAGATGCCAAATTTAGGGGAAGGGGCCAGTCAAAATATTGTTAACAAAATGTTAATGTGACCTTAAAAAAACTAAGAATTAGTGAAAAACATCCATGGTTTTTCCATGAAAAAAATATCAAAATTTTCAAGAAAGACAGGATCAATATTTTCCCTTTTATTTGCCCTTTTACTTTCAGATTTTTTCCTTTTGCCTCAGGCTCTGCTATGGCCTAGCACTGTTCATTGATTCTGTCTTTATTGGAAATTTTGATAGTTTGTTCATCATAGATTTTTGAATTCATTTTGAATTTTTAAAATATATTGCATAAAGTGTTATTTATCTTGATTCCTAAATTTTTGGCATCCTCTTAAATGCTGTGCTTCAGGCCACTGCCTCCCTTCCCTCACCCTGACCCTGGCTCTGGTCACCATAGCAACAGGCACAGGCCTTTGCCCTCAAATATGCCCTCAATTAATATTTCATGAATGAATGAATGAATGAATGAATGAATGAATACTAGCAGACATATCTTAGATGCTCTTTGCTTTTCTTTTTCCTAAAGGCAAAATGACACCTAACACACAATTTAGCATCTACCATGACATTTACACAGATGATGACACAGGGAAATCACAGTGGTCTCGAGTGGCTGTCTGTAGTAGCAGGCAGCATTGTTCCTGCCAGTTAAAATAATTGATCCTGTACCCTTTTCACTGTCACAGAGCACCTCCTCCAGTCTTGCTTTATTTCATAAACACTTCTCTAAAAGCTAAATAATCGCAGAGGTACAAAATCATCTTTCACCTTCTTCTAGTGAACTGTGAGCCACTGACAATAAGAATTACTTCTTGGGAAGTCCAGAATATTGGGAGCAGAGGTTCTGTGATGGGTGCTATGAAGAGACCAGGGAGAGGAAAAAGGCAGAGGGCTGGAAGACCAAACATCAGGGAGTCTGCCCTTCTGACCATACTACCCAGTACCCAGTGGCCCAGAAAGTGAAATTTCGTTTCATTACAATATCACAGACACATAGGAGAGGTTCCCCTTTCTCCAGGGGAGAAAGACACAGATCATGTAGGTGTTGAGTCTGAGTCTCATGCAGGCCCTGAAGAGTATTCATCAACATTGATCTTTAAAATACAAAAATCATTCACAAATCCTCTCACAAAATCATCTCTAGGAAGTTGAGCCTGTCATAACAAAATTATTTCTATGCCCTGGTAGACCGCCCATGAAAATAATGGTTTTGATTTAGTTACAGGAATTCTATTTGGCAAACAGTGCTGCGAAAGTGTTTTCCCTGGGTTCTGTCCACATAAGAATTGCTGTCCCTGGGAAGGTGAATTTATTCTGTAATACTTATGATGATTTATACTTTTGTCCAGCTATCAAATGATCCTTGGCCTCTATTCTCCTCACTCTTCTAACCTTATGCAGTCCAACTGTAAAAACATTAACTAAATTAACTTAAAAAAAGAAAAGAAAAGAATAACCGACCCACCCCTCACCCCCAATCCAGAAGAGAGAAAATGATTCTCAGAGACTGCATTGTTTGTTTCTCTGGGAGTTTTCAAATCAGTTATTTTTCCATTTCGTTTCTTGGCTGTTCCCTGTGGAGTGACTGGAACTTCACTTCGCTATACCTCTGGACGTTTGGGGATCTGAGACCCAGCGATGTGTTCCTGCTGACAAAGCATCTTACTGGAAGAGTGTGTAGACACTTCCTAGAGTATGAATGAGCATCAGGAGCACACTGGGGTTCGATTTCACATTTCCTGAGGGCCTAGTGTGTGGCAGGCACCATGCTCGACAGCTGTCCTGGGTTGATTTATCTGACACTTTGAAGAGTCTAGAGGGAGAGCGGGTATGGTCAGGCTCATGCTAAAGAAATAAAAACCAAGGTTTTCAGAGGTCGTTATGTGTCTGGGGCTGAAAGACTAGTGAGGGGCGAGACTGAGGGTTTGGGCCAGGCCCCCTGCTTGTCCCATTACATACAATTGCCTGGTAATTGTCACAGAAGGGAACTATCGCACTGCTTCTCCAAGAGATGCATAGAATATGGTTATCCAACCTAGTTTATCATGTGGTTTCCATGGTGAAAAGAAATAGTCCTTGGAGGCTTAATACATTATTGTCACCTATTTGAAGGAATAAGCACTACCTGTTCAGCTCTCTAGACCCTGAGTATACCTGCTCTGGAATTCCATATTTTATCGGAGCAGCCTCTCCCTTTTCAAAAAGTCACCTTCTGAAGAGGCTTACAAGAAAGTTTCTAGATCACCTTGGAAGGGTATATGTGGGCATAGTTGTATGTGTGCTGGGGGTGAGGAGAGAATGTGTGTAACAGAAATTGAATGATGCTGAAAAATATATCCTAATTTCTCAGGATCATATTTTTAATTTTTCTAATGTTTATTTATTTTAGAGAGAGAGAAAGAGAGAGAATGTTACAAGGAACATTCTAAATACATATACCAGGGGCACCTGGGTGGCTCAGTCAGTTGAGTGAGCGACTTCAGTTCAGGTCATGATCTCATGGTTTGTGGGTTCAAGCCCCACATGGGGCTCTGTGCTGATAGCTCAGAGCCTGGAGCCTGCTTCTGATTCTGTGTCTCCCTCTCTCTTTGCTCCTTTCCTGCTGATGCTCTTCTGTCTCTGAAAAATAAACATCATTAAAAAATACGTATACCCACTAGGTGCTATGAATAGAAAGAGGTAGAACATAGGTGGGACATAGTCCTTCCTTCATGGAACTTAAATTCTGGTTAGACAAGTGGTGACAACAAAGCTTGAGAAATGTTAGCATCGGAAACTCAGCGTGTGAGGGGGTCATATCTTGGAAGAAGAAAGAGAAAGTTTTCCTAATGTAGTGAAGTTGAAGCTGAAAATGGAAGGATCCTAGGGTTAACTACACCCGAGAAAGTGCTCCAGGTGGGTAGAAGCATCAGGCTCCAAGACCTGGAAGGAAAAGAAGACTGGAGCTGAGAGGAGTCATCTCCCCCTGCCTGTAACTACTGGGGGTGGCCAGGTTCTGGAGTAGGCTTGGTGGCACCTTCAAATGTGAGGCTTGATCTGGAGAATGATGTGGAAATCACTGACAGGTTTCAAGTGGGGAGGTGAAATGATCTGATCTGAGAGTAGGGAGCATCATTCTGGCTGTTCCGTGAAGCAAGAGGGAATGTGGGGATCCTGGTAGGAGGCATAAATGCCTCATCTCTTGATGATTCTGGCCCAGACTTGGGCAGTTTGGAGGCAAAGTAATGGATAGATTGGAGATGAATTTAAATATTTGGCTTCAAACTAAAGGCTACTACCCCCCCCCCATAACCCCCCAGATAGGCATGGGATATGATGAAACCTTAACTTTTAGGCTGCCTTTGGCAAACATGCAAAACATATTTAGATTGGAAAAAAGAAGGGAACTGATAACCAAAGTGGAGCTAGGGGGTTGTCCCTGTCAATTATCTGAGCTAATCTGCTTGACCCATTGCTTCGGCTAATGAAGGGCTATTTGCCTTTCTTCCACCCCAATTATACTTATCATCATGCTTATCATCACAGGGCCCCAAAGAAGCCAGAAATAACTCAACACCAGTCCCTCTAGCCAAACAATCAGCAAACAAAGATAACTTTAAAGTGTCAAGCCCAACTTTATGACTCCCTCATAGGCACCAAGGGCATTGTTTCAACAGCCTAAGCTACCAGACAGGAGAGCCCGGGACTGCTTGTTGGTTAACCTGCTGGGACCAACTATGACTCATCTGTTTACTGCAGAGCAAAGGTAACGTGGGACGCAAAAGTTAACAGGTGCCTCCCGGGACACTGTCGTACCTGGAAATCAGGGCACTGGGTTTCAACTGGAAATGTTTTACATTGGCACAGACCCAGGAGGATAAAGTGTGCCTGATGAGAGGTCACGCCATGGGAGGTCAGTGAGCACAGGCACACATTTTAAAGGACTGGGGTCTTCACAGTGGACTGGCTGTTTCAGGTCGCTCTCATCAGTGCACGGAGCACTTAGAGGCTAGCGATCATCACTTATATGTGCTCTGCTATTTCCATTTGGATATAATCAGACTTCCCCATAACCAGAGTTTTTTCTTGGCAGGAGTAAGATTAAGGTCAGCAATAATAAATAAGTAATAATAGTGATATTTGGTATCATTTCTTAATGGCATATTCTAGGGGCTCTATGTCTTTCAGGTGACATATATTACCTCTACTCTGTCATCACAGCCTGGTGCACATATGAATCACCTGCTGAGCTTTAAAATACTAACACCTGGGCCCACTCGCAAAAGGCTATGATTTAATTGATCTGGGTGGAGCCCAGGCATTGGCATTTTAAGGCTCCCCTAGGAATTCTGATGTGCAGCCAGGGTTGAGAACCACAGTTTTAATCATCATGGCAGCCTGCAATGTAGGGATTTTTAGCTTTATTTTATAGATGAGAAAAAAAAAACAAGAGTCCAGAAAGAACAAGTAATTTGCCTAGGTGCAAAAGGAGGAACTTCAACCTTGAGTCTATCTGGCCACCAACCCTCCCTCTGAAGTATTGCTTCACACGCCGTTTAGGGAATCCTTGGGCAAAGAGTGAGCAGGGAGAGCACACAGAGGGGAAAGGGCAGCCAAGGGCTCCCCATGGGTGCCTCAGAACTCTTAGCAGGAGGCTCCACCCCATCCTGAGGCAGCTGTGCCTCCCCTAGGGTGCAGATCCATAAAGGAGAGGAGTTAGTGGGCAAACAACCCACCTTCCTGGTTGTAGCAGCCCTGGCCTCCCTCCAAGCCCCAGGGAATGGCACAGAGGAGACACTTGGCAGAAAGTTGAACAGGGCCTGGCCGGGCTGGGCCAGGCAGCCCTGTGCACACTCATTTACCCTTTGCCTTGCCATACTTCTACAGGGAAATGACCTTCCTTCCTCATCCCTGCCTTCCCACCCTGTGCTGTGTCTGCTCAGGGCTGTGCCAGTGTCCCCAGCTACCTCTCACTCCTACTTCTGAAACCTGCTAATAACTCATGGAGGTCACACTGATAGATACACTACTGAATGGAAAGGAAACATCCTCTGACTCTTGCTTCCCAACCATGAGCACCCTTAGCCATAACTGCCTGAAACAAATACAATTGAGTGGGAGTGTGAGGCCACACTTTTCTTTCTTCCTGCTGGGAAGACCTGGACTCGGCCTCCTAAAATGAAGCATGGACACAAAGCAAGGAGCTCAGCTCCTCTGTACCCACCTACTCCCTAGATGCAGAGGGATCTCCCAATGTATTTCTGATATCGTTGCTGGAAGTGGCTGAGGAAGGATCACACTCTGAGGGATAAAGGAAGGAGGGAAGAAGTTTCTGGAATCTGGGGCACCTGGGTGGCTTAGTCGGTTAGGCGGCCAACTTCACTCAGGTCATGAACTCACAGATCATGAGTTCGAGCCCTGCGTGAGGCTCTGTGATGACAGCTCAGAGCCTGGAGCCTGCTTTGGATTCTGTGTCTCCCTCTCTCTCCGCCCCTCACTTGCTCATGTTCTGTTTCTCTCCTTCAAAAATAAATAAACACTAAAAAAAAAAAAAAAAGAAGTTTCTGGAAACTGAGTTGGGCAGTGTCTGACCCTCTCTGTTCTTCAGAACTCTATTTTTATACTCCCACAATGGCTTAGACTAGCTAGCTTCATTCACTCGTTTACTCAGCAGGTGTTCAGGGTTTGTAATACTGGGAATTTTAGAGGAGGAACACCCGTCCTTGACCTTCAGAAGCTCACAGCTTTAGCAGGGGAGAAGTCACAGAAACAGCAACATAACGGCAGGGGGAAGCAGTGGTGTGGTGGGGACACAGGGAGAGGCCTTGGGCCCAGTCAGAAGAAGGGGTCATTGTCCTAGGGGACAACCTGTCTCTGGAGACTTAACCGCATGTCAGAAAGGTGAGGGGGGGTGGTCTAAGTGAAGCGGAGAGCTTCATCAGGGGAGCAGAAATTTTGTCCCTTGCTTCATAAAGGACATTTCCCTGTTGGAAAGTCACATTGACTTAGCTGCAGGAACTCTTCCCTCTGTACATTGCAGAGATTTGGACTTCTTTCTGTTCCTTCTCTTCCTTCAGGTCAAAGGGCTGAGTCGAAAGTGCAACTGAATTCCTCACTCAGATTTCTTCTCCACAGACACATGCAGTTCTGAAGGCCTTCCAGCCACACCAAAGAGCTTCTCCCAAGAAGGCCTGGGCCACGTAGAGGCAGCTGTGAAAGGGGAGGAGTGTTTTGTTTGGGACCTAAAAAACACAACTTAAATGAGGCTAACTATACACAAAGTGCAGGGACTGCATAGAGGAGTCATGGTCCCTCTATCAGGTTTCATAATATTAAATGTCATAACTGGTCAGACAGAAAGATCCACAGAGGGATATGTCACTGGATTTGAGTTCCTGGCTCTGCTCTGCAGGGTCTCGGATGACCTACTGCGGGTCTCTGAGCTTCATGGTTTCCATACGTAACATAAGGCTTGAGGGCCTCCCCAGATCCACTGTGGTGGTGAGAATTAGGTGGGATGACAGCGGAAGAGGCCTGGGGCAGAGAAGGGCTCTCAGCAAACGGTGGCTATGCTGCCTGCGCCGCTGGTGTGACCCTCTCCCTTCCCGGCTACTCACCAGACAGCCCCTCCCAAGTCATTCAGAAACCCAACTCTTGCCCAGAAATGTTGGCCTTTTCCCCAAAGTGATGGTTCTGGTTTGATCACTTTCTGTCTCTTGACACACCCCAACGCATTTATCCCCAGGCTCCTCAGTGGGGTGCTTGTCGACACACCTATTTCAGGTCCCTATATACAGAGTGCAGGGAAGGAGGGGCAAGCTGTGGTTCCATGAGCAGAGGTGAAGCCTGTGGGTTTCCCAGCTCCATTTCCTCCTCACCTGACAGAGCCAATGCTCTCACCGGGTCACTTCATTTCCCCACCACCATGGCCTTCGCTTGGCCCATTTTGGAACAATGCACTCCCTAATGTTGACAAGCCTTTGTTTCCTTCTGCCTGCACTGAGCCTGTCTGCCTTTTAAGAGAAATCGCAGAAGTTGTCATTGTTAGGCATTTTGCTCTCTGAGTGGCACAGCTCCGGCTGTGATGTTATAGCATTTATAATTATATTAGGCATCTCTCTTTGATGGTGGTGGCAGAGGAGGAGTTCTAATTCATTCCCTTACAATGTTTTGAAAATAAGCCCTCAGAACCAGGTCCGTTTTATTGTCTTCTACTTTTCAAAAGGTTTTTTAGTGCTCATCCAATGGAAAGCCTATTTAAACACCTGTACTCTGTTATATAATGGTGATGGGGGGAAAAATTCAAAAGAAGTGGAGGCCACAGAAATCTTTTAGAAGACGGTGCTTGAACATAAATCCTCTCCTTTCCATTCCCACAGTTGCCCTTGAGGTGAGGCCATATGAGCTCAGACAGGGCTGTAGCAAGAGCTTCGCACGGGTTCCCCAGCGTCCAGGCTGTTTGCCTGCAGTCTGTGCTGCTGAGTATCGCAGGCGTCACGTGACACGCCAGCTCCAAGTTTCCCGATAGCTCTTCCGGGATTGCAGGATAAATTCACCCTGCTCACCCAGCCATTCGAGTGCTTTACTGTCTGGCCCCTCCTGACCTTTCAGGGCCCCCACTGCTATCAAATGGGTCTACTTCTTATCCAATGATAGCCATGGAATTGCTTCATTTTGTGCCTAGAATTATTGATCCTTCTGTATTCCCCCTGTCAGAAATCCTTTCCCTCATCCTTGATGGGGGCAAATCCTACCCATGTCCTCTGACTCCTGGGCTGAAAGAACAGTCCCCCTGAGATATGCATGGGGTTATCACGTTGTGCTCTGCTTCCCTTTGCCCAATATGGGTGCCCCTTGTCCCCCTCTCTTCCTTTCCCTTCAGCTCCTTCATAGTCTGCTTTCTTCGCAAATGCAGAAAGGACTTGATGTCTCTGAGGTATTGCTGTCTGCTGCACCCTGTGTCCAAGCACATTTTTATATGGTTTCATAGCCTTGTCCCTGACACCGTGCACCTACCCACCCCCCAGACACATGTGGGCAGGTAAGGAGAGCAGGAGTCCTGGTGTTTACTGCATATTTACTGTGTGTTGAGCATGGACACATTTAGATACATTCAAATATACCTACAAATTTGTCTGGAGGTGTTTTGCGCCACACTTTCCAATGCGTGAACTGAAGCTCAGAGGGAGTTAATGACTTTCTCAAAGACAGTTTGATGCCAGATATGGTGCCAAAGGGAGGAAATAGTTGTGGCATGGAGCTTGTTAGGCCAGGCTTCACAGATGTGACAAAATCTGAGCCAGAGCCCGGTCTGGTGGGCAGGATGCAAGAACACTGTGAGCGTGACCAGCATCACAAAGATTTCAGACTCCACATGACAATGTGGTCATTTATGGCCTCTAGAGATTGTATCCAATTTCCCTTAAGAACGAAGTATTCAAGTTAATTGCCTGGTTTTGAGCATGCAAACACTGAGATGTGCTAGAAGGGCCAAAGTTCAGGGGTAAGTGAACTTTACCACAGCATGGTAAGAACGCAATAAATGCTGACAAAGAGGCAGAGATTTTTAAATTTTAACTGCAGGTCAAAAGAGGGTTTGGAACACATGATGGCTGAACTTGAGCAAACACACAGGCCCAGATGGTTTCAGACAGCGGGATAAAAATGAATAAGCCAATATGGGTTCATCGAAGACAACAAATGTACCATTCTGTGTGAGTATGTGTGGGAGGGAGAGGTCCGTAGGAACTCTGTGTTTTCTGTTCAGTTTTGTGTGGACCCAAAACTACTCTTAAATAAAGTCTACTGTAAAAAAATAAAATGAAACAACTTGAAAAAATTATTTTAAATGAATGAGTGCAGATCCCAACACTGCCCCCTGAGGCATTAGGGGAGGGGAGCATGAGCTGTCCCTCAGTATACTGGAGCACGGACGCCCTGCCCAGCTGTCGTGAGAACCATCACCTTTTTTTTTTTTTTCTAGGTCACTTGCTACTGAAATGCTTATGAACATCCACGGCCTCAAAAAGTAAGATATGGAATATAGAGAAGGAGGAAAGTGAAAAGAAGAGGAATTGAAGGATGCTTTAACAGCCTGACCATTAAAAAATAAGAAGCTGGTTGCATGTACAGGTTGCAAAAACATAATGATTTAAATATCTGAGAAGAGGGGTTTTACAGAACAGCCAACATATGGTAACTTTGGGAAGAGCCTCGCTTGTCTAATATTCCTTTAACTCTTCTCTAAAATAGGGATAATGATACCTGCTTCCCGTGCTTATGATGAGGATCAAATGACATAATGCATATAAAATTCGTAGCCCCAAAGTCTGCATTCATTCATTGAAAATAGTTATTGAGTTGCTGATAATGAGCTAGGTACCAAACAGGTGTGATGCCTCCTAGCTCATAACTGAGAGGTGGAGAGCTAGATGTTAAACAAGGAAACAAATTGGAAGGAGTTCTACAAAATAAAAAACTCAGTGTTGTGAGAAAACAGCAGGCCCTCCAAGCCTGTGGTCCATAAATAGTGGTCATTTCAAGACAGATAATTCTTTGCAACTGTGACAGATTAGTTTCTATCAGACTAAACCACAAGGAATAATTGGGAAGACTTGGATTAAAAAAATAATAAAAGAAGAAAGCTATTTGAAGGAACGCAAGGGCTGCCAAGGCTTCAAGGATGTTAGTAGACAAGATACTAGAACAGAGGTAAATGCGAAGAGGTCAGATTAATATGCAGCTCTACTTTCTCCTGGAGGCTTTGGCAAGACCATAAGTGCCTATGGAAAATTTTCAGAAATCTCATGGGACAAAATTGGAGTTTGCGGCCTGCTAAAGAGTAGGGGCACTAAGAAACATCCAGCTTTCAGTTGGGAGATGTAAAACCCAACAGTCTAGGAGTAAAGGCAAAGTAGATACCAGCTCTCACAAAAAAAAACAAAAGCAGCTTCAGTTGAGATTGGATTAAGGGGATTTGCTTAGCTTAATCACCTAGAGATTATCCCCTATGAAGAAAAATAACGTTATCCAGAACCTCAAGTCTTCCCTATAATTTTTGATACCATGATGTCCAATATTTAGAATTAAAAATGACCAAAAAACATTTAAGATGGTAGAAACAGACCTGTAGATTATTCAGATACTATACAGACACTGGAGTTATCAGACACACATTTTAAATACTATGTTAAATATATTAAAGAAAATTGACAGCAAGATGGAGAATTTCAACAGGTTACTATAAATCTATATGTGAATCTAAAAGAAGAATAAGAAGGAAGGGTGCCTGGGCAGCTCAGTCGGTAAAGCATCTGACTTTGGCTCAGGTCATGATCTCATAGTTCATGAGTTTGAGCCCCATGTCAGGCTCTGTGCTGACAGCTCCAAGCCTGGAGCCTGCTTCAGATTCTGTGTCTCCCTCTCTGTGCCCCTTCCACACTTGTGCTCTCCCTTCTCTCAAAAATAAATAAAAATAAAAAAAAAAAAGAATAAGAAGGAAATTCTAGAACTGAAAAAGAGAATAAATAAAATTAAAACTTAATAAATGAATTAAGAGCACAATGAACATAGCTAAAGAGAGAAATGAAGAACCAGACTGCAGGTCAGTAGATAATATCCATTACGAACCATAAAAAGAAGAAGGAATGCAAAAGTAAAGGAAAAGAAGGAGAGAGATATATGGGATATTGTAAATTATTATATATAAATGTAGAATTGTAGTTCCAGAAAGAGGAGAAAGAGAATGGATAATAGCAATATTTGGAGATTTTCCCAAAACTGATGAAAGGCATCAAGCCACATACACAAGAAACCTGATGAATTCCATGATGGATAGACATAAGTAAACTACAGCAAGGTATGCCACAATAAAGCTATTGCAAACCTAAGACAAAAATGATGTTAAAAGTAGTTAGAGGAAAAAAGACACATTATCTTCAAAAAGAACAAGATCTAATGCTAAATTCTTAAGAAAAATTATAGAGCCAAAGACATTGATGTACTGTTCTAAGGTGCAAAATACTCCTTCTAAACTAGGATTTAAAAAATTGTCCTTCAATATTGAATATAAAATTCACTAAATATTTATTTTTACTTTTATCTTTTGTTATAAAATAAAACAGAGATACAGAAACCACTCAAAACAAGCATATTGTTTAATACATGATTTCAAGGCTGACAGCTTTGCAACCAATATAAAGAAATAGAACTTTAACAGACACTCAGAAACCTTTTCTTGTGTGCTATCCTAATCATAATGCACTGCTTTTGCTAGGAGCAGTCCTTGCCCTTTCATACTCCTATTGTAATCTTTTCCTTATATCTATACTTTAATTATCCAAAGTATATATCCTACTACACTATAGTGTAGTCTTGCCCACTTAAAAAATTTTGACATTTATCTACTGGAGCTCCTTTCATTTTTCTTCTCCTAGACTTTATCTGTTGAAGGTCCTGGCCTGTTTGACCCATAGAATTTCCCAAAGTCTGGATTTTGTTAACCTCATAGTACAGTTCAGCAAGTCCTTTTCTTCTCTGTTTCTTGCAAGTTTTTAGGTGGATCCAGAGCCTTGATCACTAAATTTTTCTGGAAAACTTTGTCACTGATACTTGCATTAAAGGAAAGATACAAACTAGGTCTTCAGCACAAAAAAAGTGAAGTTAAAATGACAAAAAAATATATAGGAAAGAACAGGTAGTAGGGGAAAGATACATATGTAGGCAAACCTAAATAAATATTAACTATATGAAAACAATACTATCATGGTTTTTTAAATATATGTAGAGTTAAAATAAATAGCAATGATAGCATAAGATTCAGAAGGAAGATAAGTAAAATCAAAGTATATAAATGTCCTTTCATTGTACAGGAATTGATAAAAAATATACTATTATATATTGTACTTTAATAAAGTCAAGATTTCTATTGAATCTCTAAAGTAGCCTCTGAAAGAATGCCAAAAGATTTTGTAACTGCCAACATGTGAAAAAATGGAGTAGTAAAATCTACTTGACTAACCTGAAAGAAGGTGGGGGGGGGAGGAACAGGGAATAAGTGGGGTAAATCAGAAAAAAAATGATAAGATGGTAAATTTAAACCCAAGTATTTAAACAATTGTTTTTCTTTAAATATAACTAAGAATTATAAACAATTTTTAAAATATATATTTCCATACTTCATTAAAAATAAGAAGACCCAATAATATGATACTTATAAGAGAAGCAACTTAAATGAAAAAAATACAGAAATAATAAAAGTAAAGAATAAGGAAAAACACACACACCACAAATCCTAAGCAAAAGGAAGCAGACATTGGCACATTACAAACAAAGTAAATTGTAAGACAGAAAGGGATCATTTAAAACCAATAAAAAGATAAATCCTCTAGAATGATAGAATAGTCTTAAATTTATACTGTTTAATAATGTAGGTTCAACATATATAAAGAAAAACTAATAGAATTAAAGGAGAAATAAGTAAACCCACAACCAGTAGGAGCTTTTAAGCATATTTCTCACTGAAACTGATAGAACAAAAAATATAAGAGAAAAATCCCTGCTATATTGAACTTGCATTAGGCTAAGGGACACAAATAGTAATCAAACAAGCACACAAATGAATGTAAAATTGCACATTAGCTGAGTGCTCTGCAGGAAAGGAAGACTTGAACTGAGGGAATCAAAAAGGCTTTTGTAAAAAGTGACACTTGATTTCAGATCTAAAAGACATATAAGTGTTAATTAGGTGAGTGGAAGTGGAAGTTTGAAGCAAAGAGCTGACACAGTGGGCATCATGGTACCTGCAGAGATCCTCCAGTCAGAGAGAGCATGTGAGTTTAAGGAGCTGGAAGGAGGCCTGAGTGACTGAAGCATAGTATATGAAGGAAAGTAGCCCCAAATCAAACTGGAGAGGTGGACAGAGCCAGAACACTGAGAACATTGCAGACCATGTAGCAGATCTTGGCCTTCATCTGGAGAGTAATGGGAAAGCAATCGATGATGCTAAAGCAGGTTTATACTGTCATTGGATTTAGGTTTGGAAAGACTATTCTAGCCATGGCATGAGCATTGATTGTAGAAGGTCGGAGTCAACAGAAGAGGCTAAACATCTCAGCATTCCTCAGATGAGCAATGATGGTGGAGACAGTGGAGGTAAAGAGGGGTCAGATTCAAGAGACGCTTAAGAGGTAAAAAGCAACAATACTTGGTGAAGTATTCTACATGGTGCCTGAGAGCAAGGGAGACATCAAGAATGTCTTCTTGGGTTCTTTCTTGTACTAATGGGTCCAGCAGCAATGCCATTCTCAAGATAAGAATCCGGAAGAGGGCCAGGTTTTGGAGCAAAGACCATAAATTCAGTGTTGACTGTGTTGAGGGTGAGGTGTTTTTCTGTTAGAGATTGTTCTGTAGAACGTCTCCTGAAGGCTCCTAATTGATTTTTCTTTGTGGTGTTTAGTTTGTTTTATTTGCTTGTCTTACCTCCTCCAGTCTAACATTTCAAAAATGGAATTGCAAGTCCTAACTGTGGAAATTTATCATGTCACCACATCAAAATATTGACATTTGCCTAATTTGAACCTTCCCAGGGAGTAAAGCAAACAAGAGAGAAGATGGAAAATTTCTTGTGATCCCCAGGAGTGCTTGCAGGATGCTGGACACTGACCCCAGTTAGAGTCCAAATGTGTCAGGGAACTTTCCTGGCTCTGGTTGTCAAAGGCCATTTAATGTGGCAGGATCACTTTTCTTTAAAATGCTGCACAAGAATGAGCAAGCCAGGTTTAGGAGAATGGGCTCTCAATGCACAGGACAATTTCAGAGAAACATTAATGAGCTCTCCCTTCACTGAAAATTAAATCTGTCAAGGATATGAATCAAGTGTCATGTGAAAGAGAGCCCAATCAACTCTTTCAAAGCAATTTCCTGTTAGAACTCCAGAATAGAAGATGCCATTTCCCTCACTCCAAGGTGGTTGAGATCCTGTTGGCAAGTTGTTGTTTTTTTTTAATTCTTTCCATGAGAAAGAACACAGTGAAGAAGACAGCCTATATAATTACACATCCAGAAAAATGAAATATATATTCATGGCTATTTCTCTCTCTCTCTCTCTCTCTCTCTCTCTCTCTCTCTCTCTCAGCATTGACCAGTAACATTATGAGGGTATATCAAACCCTTTTCAATACATTTTCCCCTCTCCTTCTTCCCCATATGTCATTTAATTCTTTTGAGGCTTAACTTAAAAGAAGAAATCTAATTTCTATCTATTAAGGAGTTTGGTTATGGTATCTGATTGGAATAAGGTTTATAGATTATATGAGGTTTAAGTCATGTATTCTTTGTTAAGACAGCTTGAGTTTTAAGGTTTTGTCCTAAATCATTATTATCGAGTCTGCCTACAATTTCAACAACCGTCAAACTGGAAGCAAGGTCTTCTTCTTTGCTTGGAATAGAATGTTGAGTCTTGTAACTTTATAAAGAAGGTAAGAGGCAGATGACTTACAGCTATTTCGCAAGCTACTAACCTATGTCAATGATCAAAAAAGGAAAGGAGGTAGATGTTCAGGAATTTGTTATCTTATGCAGTTTTATGTATTTCTGATTTTTTTGAGGATCACCAACTTAAAAATGTATAAAATAAAAAGCTATGTACATGTAGCCTGGAACCAGGTCAAGGGGTTGTGACCTTTACCGATACTGTTCAACCAAAAAGCACCATAGAATTTTGAGGCACAGAGACACTTAAACCACATGGTAGTCCAGGGCCTTCTGGAGTGCCTGTGATTTGGGATCCTGGTTTTAATGTTCCCTACCTCCTATTACCCATAAAGGGAACAAATTCCCAGAGGGGAGGTGTCCCAGTAAAAGTTGCCTGACTTGTATCTCAGAATTCATCTTCTTATGAATTTTCTTCATAGAAAAGAACCAAGAACTTGAGCCAGTCTTTATTCTGACAGACTGATTAGGCATATTACACATGGAAAGTCTCAAAAGATAGCACTGAGAAGAGCTATCCTACATGAAGTCCCTTTCTGGGGGTCTGGGCTTTGGATGTGCTTAGGCCATTTTATTTCCATTTTGGATTCCTACAGACTCTGTAATTTAGAGGAAGCCATCAGGTTCTTGGATAACTGCTGAGTAGAACTGAGGGAAATGAGAGGAGGGAAGCACTTCAGAGCCTGTCTGGACCCCTCCTATACACTGATAACTGAATATGGAGTTCATGAGCTGATAAATAAGGGTGTTGGACTTGGGTGTTTTGCTTTCTTGTTTGCAAGCTTTGCGTTTGTTTCCTTTCCTCTAAGAGAACATTTGCTTACTCTCCTTATGGCCCCCAACCCCATATTGGAAAATATGGGCCAACTCTACATTTTAATAATTGATCATCTTGTTGCTTATTCTTGAATGGGATGGATGAAACAAATGACCCAGAGTTTGTGAATAATGGAATCCCATCTCCACTCCAACCCCAACTCCTGAACCAATGGCTTCTATTTGTACCTGACAGATTAACAAATATGTCAGAGGCCTTAAATCTGGAGCTAAGCTGGTGATCTCTGATTCATTCTGAACAACTATTTGATAGAGTGGTCTTAGTTTTCCCATTGGTAAAATGAATTCAATGTTGGAGACTCTATTAAAGTAAAATAACTTTAAGAAAATTGCTGGAGGCTGTGACATCTGACCCAGTGTATTTTTATTCTATAATGGAGAGTTTTACCTACCAAAGAGAAGAGCTATCAGCTTCTCTTGGTATTGCTGGTAGTTTATTATTCATGGTTTCTAAAAATTCCAGCATTGCAGGAAGCTTCAGCATTACTGCATTACGTTTTGCTTTTGTGTTAATGGACAGCTATTTTTCACTGTCACTTTCATGGGTGGCAAGAGAGCACAGATGAAAAATTTTAACAAAGGTAGAATAGTACAAGACATATTCCAGGCTCTGTTTCTTGTTATTAATTGAATAATCAAATTCAGCTTGATCAGAAGCAAGAATTTTCTGGAGATAGGCAGGTTAACTCCTATACCTCCTTCTCCTTGGTGCCCTTGATAGATCACACTCACTCAGAAGCAAGGGTCAGGATGCTGAATTTAGTTAGCACTTTGATGTTTAAAGAATTAAGAACATCTTTGATTTTTTTGCTTTTCGTAATGAAGAAGAAAAAAGTCATGGTTTAATTTCAGGCAGTGGAGAAGCTTCCATTCAATTCAAATTCTCTGTGAATTAGAGTAAGGAAGTCCTTTTGATGTGACCAAAGAGATTTCTCCTTCTAGAAGCAGAAGAGGATTTTCTGCTTTGAAGATAGCTCTTGAAGATAAGGACTCCCAGGATCCACAATCTGGAATTCTCTAAACCAAGCCCAGGTAACATGATGTAGAGGCAAAACTCTACCAACCCCTGATGTTACAAATGGAAACAGTTCTTTTCTGTCTAAATCACAAATCCCCCTCATACATCTCCAGTTTTGTAATTTGTCTTTCTTCAAATGTTTGTTCTCTAAGGATGGCTGTATCTGAAAGTGCTAACAATCAGCAAGAACAAAGACATTAGGGTTCTCGTTCTGTCTCTTCCTCTTTTCCATGCCTGCCCTTCAGTTAGCTGGTGCTGTGAACAAAGTTACAAATTTGAATGGCATATTTTCAAAGGGATGAAGAATACCAAGACAATAGCTTTCTGCAAATGTAGCACAATTGGAAGATGTAAAAAGTGGAGGAAGGAGATAGTCAGCATGTATACACTCATTATTAATAGCTTACAGCTTAGCAATTTCATATTTTGTTTTGATATCTTCTGACCCCATAGAGTTTTCCTTTATGCAGTCCAAGCATGTACAGCAAATACTTTTTCATCCAAGTACAGATGGCAGTGTATTTTTCCCACTTAAAGGGTCCTTGGGTGTGTGGAAACAGCAGAAATATGGACATCAGGGGTCTCATTCTTCACTCCTCTTATTTTCCATGACTGCACTTTGTTGTTCAGCTTTAGGTTACTTTGCCAAGAAACAGCTCTAGATGCGTCATTTTCCCACCCATTAATCAATGCTAATCCAAAAAAGCATGAGGCATGGATAGGAAAATGCGGGGGACCAACCCTGAGTAGGGGGTTGGTGTTGGCGAAATATCTATAAGAAAGAACACAGACAACATGAATGGTGGAAGAGACCACACTTTACTGTGAAACTTGGTGTCTTATATACCATAGGTGATTACATCTTTCTTTTAATGATTACATTGTTTGTAACTTCTTAGGAATCACATGTTTCAGAATAGATTATTGTTTTCATGGAAGAGAGAACAGAAAGTTAAAGACAGAAATGAAGTACAATACAGAAGATCAAAAAACATAATTTGTCACTAAAAATACATCAGCAGGAGTCTTATTTTGTGTAGATAGTGTAATATTAACTGAAGCTTATGACAAGGCTATTTTTCTTTAAAAGTTCAAACAATAGTCTGTGAGTAAGGTGCCTCTAACTAGAGGAGAAGTTTCAATCAGAAAATCTGCCCATTTACTGAAACCACAATTACCAAGTGGCATGAACAAGAGGAGAACTAACCCCAGTCTCTGATCCACTTGGGTCAAGCAGTCAAGCGCACACATTTTCAAGTAGGGGAAGCAGGGTCCCAAAGGCCACACAGCACTGCACCCCAGTCTCCCAGGACCTTTGTTCTTTTGTCCTGATCCTCAAATGGGGGGAGGGCCAACCGTGATCCAGGGTAGCGCCTTCCTAGACAAGACTAGGGACTTTGCGATTACATACGCTCCCCCCGGAGGCTTTGCTGTCACAGTGGAATCACCTCTGCAGGCTTTTTGGCTGGAGGGGCCCCAACAGGAAAAGTCTCTTGACTTCACTTACAAAAGAAGTCAGTGTTTATACTTGGAATCTATTCTAGACAAAGTAAAGGACAAAAGAGAATGTGCTGGCCATTAAGCATCATGATAGCCTGGCTGTAAAAATTCACAATTTGTTTGGATCCAGTAAATAGATATTGTGATATTTGTAATCTATGTTATGGTCCAGTGAAGTATTTCCTAAAAAGTACTTCAGGGAAGAGAAATCCCTGGAGATACTTCAGAGAAGGAATTCTGGATTTTAGTAGGTTTGGGGAGTGTGTTACACAAGACTTCCCTTTGTGAGACTCGCAATGCATAATAGAATTTTGCAGTGAAGACAACAGAACAAAGAAAAACACCATTGCACTTCGTATAACCTTAGCATTTCAGAAAACAATTTGATCTGAAATCACATTCTAAAACTCAATTTTTTGGAATAATATTAATATCTGAAAGTAACAAGTGAAGTAAATGATCCATAAGCTATAGCTTGGGAGCAGATCAATACTTTTAATCAAAAGAAAAACTTTCACATCTAAGGTGTGTTACTGATTTGCAGTACTTCACAAATGACCATTATATCCTGCTATATCCCGTTTTTTTAAAGTTTATTGATTTATTTTGAGAGAGAGAGAGGTAGAGAGAGGAGAGAGCGAATCCCAAGCAGGCTCTGCACTGCCAGCATGGAACCATGAGATCATGACCTGAGCAGAAACCAAGAGTCAGATGCTTAACCAACTGAGCCAACCAGGGACCCCAACTATTTTTACTTTTAAATGAAAATAATAATATAAGTAAAAATTATTAAGTTCTTATGATGTGTTAGGTGTTGTGATAAGTGCCTTAGAGGTCTTATCTAATTTATTCCTTTAAACATGTATTTATTTTTAAATAAACCCAAGTAGTGAAAGAATATATTCTCATTTCTAAAAAGTAAAAAACCACAAACCTATAAAATATTTCATTTTAGCATATAAATATCTATATCTTTTCCTGCACATTTAAATAAAAATATTTCCTTGCAAAGCATATACATTTCTACATAACCAGAATCATATTATGCATACCATTGTGCACCAGCTTTTTGTTTATTTGTTTGTTTATACTTTAAGGTATGTGTTAGAGATATTTCCATGTCCATATATACACATTTACCACATTCCATTTGGTGGCTTTATGATATTTATAGTGTATATGTACCTCCAATTTTTTAATGGTAGATATTCAGCTGATTTAAAATTTTTCACCCATGTAAACAATTATTTTTATTTCTTTTTCTGGTAGTATGGCAGATAGATAACTTTGAGTGATGCCCTACTTGAAGCAATCAGAATACTGAAAAGAATACAGGTACATCAACTTGTACATGAAGAAGGGCTACTCAAGGGTCAAAAGATAAAGTGAAAACAAGGGCCCTGTGGAGCAAGAGATGGCCAAACTTGTCTTTCTTTCTGAAGTTTTCTATTGAAGCCTGGAAAATTTGAGCCACTGCTTGGTGAGATGCAAGAGCCAGGAAGTAAAACTTAATGTTTTGCACAAAGAGCTAAAGCTAATAGAAAACACCCAACGCAAAGCTGGCATCCAAAGGACTACAGCTTCAGTGTGACCGTGTCCTTCAAAGGGACAATTCACTTGGGTAACTCTGTGTGCTTGGTAAGAAATGAGGATAATCTCTCCTGAGAGTTTAAAACCACAAGCCTGACTTCATGTGGGTTTGAAATCTAGTTCATGAAATCATTGTGTTTCAAAAAACATCAAGTCAAAAATACATACTTCATGCTGCATTAAGGAGGGCACTTTTAGGGATAAGCACTGGGTGTCATATGGAAGAGATGAATCACTGGGTTCTACTCCTGAAACCAAGACTGCATTGTATGTTAACTACCTTGACTTTACATAAAAAAGGATAAAAATTAAAGTAAATACACAGCTGACCCTTGAACAACCCAGGTTATGTGGGTCCACTTATACATGGATTTTTTTCCCAAAAAAGATGCATACAGTATATTTATTATATACATAATATATATTACATTATATTATATGCATTGCCTCCCCCAACAAAATTCACAAATTTTCTATTTGTGAAAAGGAGGAGTAGGTTGGATATTAGATAGGCCACTAATTAACTAATGTAGTTCGTAATTAACTAATGATTTATATTACAGTCAAGAATAAAGCATGAGTTCTGTCCTCAAAGATTTCATAGTCTGGCAAGAGAGATGGACCTATAAAATAGGTAAATGTGGAATTCCGGACATCTATCTCTATAGCTTTTTCTAGAACCTAAATGAAAAGGGTATTTACTACTATCATTTGAGTCTTTGTTCATTTATCATTCCATCAACAAGCCAACCAGGTGACTTTAGTAAGCAGGTTCATATGCTAGGAATTACACTAGGTGACAAGTACAGAGAAAAATCAAATGTGGTTCCTGCTCTGTAAAGTCTTGTGACCTCATGGGAGATGTCAGGTAGGAAAAAAATGGAGTAGCACAAGAAATTATCACAATGTAAATGGGGGGAAAGGGATATAGAGGACATTATAGGTTGAATTGTATCTGCCTAAGCTCATATGTTGAAGTCTTAAGCCCAAATACCCTAGAACGTAACCTCATATAGAGATAGAGTCTTTACAGAGGTAATCAAGTTAAAGAGAGGTCATTAGGATAGACCTTAATCCAATAGGACTGTGACCTTGTAAGAAGGGGAAATTTGGACAAAAGTAGAGGGAACACAGTGTGATGAGATGGGGGGAATGGCCATTTATAAGCCAAGGAGAGAGGCCTGGGACAGATCTACCCGCCCCCTCCCCCCCAAGACCTCAGAGACAGGTGCCCTGCCAACACCTTGATTCTGGACTTCGGCCTCGATCTGTGAGACCATCAATTCCAGTTGTTTGAGCCTCTCAGTCTGGGGTACTTTTTGTCATGGCAGCCCTAGCAGATTTATAGAAGAAGAGATCCATTCTCAGGGAAGCACAGAGAGTAAAATGCTTTAGAAAGGCCTTCATGGCTTACCTGAAGGTGGAGTTGTAAGATGAATAGACATTTGCCTGGCAGAGTTGAAGAAGGGGGAACCATAGGAGTTCCAGCCCAAAGGATGTGGTGAATAGAGGATGAGCAGTGTGATGAAGCATGACAAGACTGAGAAAACATTAAAGCAGGGGCGTAAGTTTGGGGTAAAGATGCCATGAGGGAGGAGGCTGGAATGGCAGGATGCTCACATTAAGAAGGACCTTTGATTTTACAAAAAAGGCATCTCTTTGAAAAATAAATATGAAGCAGAAAAGTCTTTGTAGCTGGATTTGTATTGGATTGTCTGTTTCTGATTTATCTGATGCTATTTAAATGAGATTTCTGCATGAGTTAAAACTGACAGAAGAAATTTGTGCCTCCGGCGCACATCCCCAGTGCATTATGCACAGTACCCAGGACGCTTGCAGGCACACGGTGTTGAGCAGATAGCTCCTGATGGAAATGTGGGTATCCAGTGCCCTGTACTCAGAGTGTGACGTAGCTATACAGCTTGACACACTTTCATGAAGCCAAGGTCTCAGTCCAGATATAAATGTGTTCTTTTGATTCCTCTGAGACAGATTTAGAGTTGGACCTTTGCTCAAAAACATGAAATCTCTTACTATACAAGATTATAGTGGCACCTGGGTGGCTCAGTTAGTTACCCGTCCAGCTTTGGCTCAGGTCATCATCTCCCAGTTTGCGGGTTGAAGCCCTGCATCAGGCTCTGAGTTGTTAGCTCAGAGCCTGGAGCCTGGTTGAGATTCTGTGTCTCCCTCTCTCTCTGCCCCTCTCCTGCTCACACTCTGTCTCTCTCTATCTCTAAAGAATAAATAAATATTAAAACATTTTAGATGATTATAAATCTAAGGATGGGTTGATATAAAACTGCTACAGTTATGTCCCTTCAAATCATTGTGAGACTCTTGTACCTTGCTAAGTTGAAATCTCTGCTCTTATTATATGAAACTTAATAAAAGTTTACTGCAGGAAGTGCAGTAAAAAATAAGAGTTTCATGTTCAAAACCAGGGAATAGAAGACTCTTGTATGTTTTAAAATAGAAACTTTTTCAATTAAACCAACTCCCTCTTGCTCGATAAAATTCATATAAATCAAATTTGATGCCAGGGCTTTCTAACTGTAATAAATGACTGTAAATAAGCATAGTCTTTGTTATAATGTTTGTCACACCTTGAATCAAGGTTATCAAAAAGGCTGTTTTATAAAAGACAGCAGCCATTCATTACTGACTTTTATTATGCCTGTGTTTTGAACCAATAGTCCATCTTTTGTATAGAAATTAAATTTTAAAAGCAATTAAATAAAACAATATATTACAAATCCTGTGAAAGGTATTATACATCAGGAAAGTCTAAATAACATAGTAACTGGGTTCTATTTGCGATATCTACTATCCGTTCATTGCAAAGCTTGGGTAAACCCTTCATCACTAGACTACTGCTTTTTTATCTGTAATATAAAAACAGGAGAAATAGCTGCATCCTCATCTAAATAAAGCACATTGGGATTAAAGCACTAATATTTAGTAGTCCTTGCTTAAATGTATACAAAAGAATTACAGCAAAATAAGCAGTTTTGCCTGAAAAGACTATAGCAATTTATAGCTAATGTTGGAAGACGATTAGATAGAAAGGCAGAGTAATGCCAACTTTGCTAATGCAGAAATTAAATTTTTTTATTCAGTGTATTTATGAATAAGGAGAAATAACTAAGTAAATGAAAATTCTTTAGAAGAATACTGATGTTAATGGAATATGAAAATTGATATCACTGGAGTTGAGCACTCCTGTTGCTTTGTGGATGGAAATGTAGTTCGTAAAAAGGACTTCATACCCATTCTCACATCAGAGTAGAATCAGTAACAGATTTAACATGGACAATGACCACTAACGGGGGTTTGTTTTTTTCAAATGCAAATGAGGTAGACATTTATAGATTTTATTTGTTTATTAACTGAAGTTCTGTTTGGCATAAAATAATTGTTGGCCACTCTGAATTTTACATACCTTTAAGAAATGATCTAGACAATAAGGATGATCATTAGGGAGGAGGGACACTCTTAGGATCAAAAGAACAGAAATAATTCTCTGGGTCTCCAGATCCTCTTATTAACAGTGTAGGTTGCTGAGACCACCCTTCCCTGATATCACTCCATTTTTACCACAGATTGAAAGGTGCCATACTTTTTATTTTTTAGAACATGTGTTCAAAAATCTACTCTGTCCAAAAGTTTTTTAATAGATTAGAAAATTGTCTTCAGTTTTTATAATAGTGCAGATCAGTTTTTAAGAAATAGATTGTCTATACTGTTTTTGGCATCAGGATCATGTAACTCGGGAGCATTTTCAAGTATTTTTTTTCAAATTTTCTCTATATAGCTCATACTTCCTCAAAAGCAGTTAATTTTTCATTCCTCATTACAATATGTGTGTTTATGTTTTTAAATACCAGCTAGCTTACTATCAGACACTTGTCATGGTAAAAACAGTAAGCAATTTTGTATCTTTCATCTTTTTATAGAAGAAAAACCTCATCTTAAAATTTAACAGCTCTTTTTATAAAAACTTTTTTACATTTATTTAATTTTGAGGGACGAAAAGGGACAGAGCACAAACGGGGGGAGGGGCAGAGAGCATGGAGGAGACACAGAATCCAAAGCAGGCTTCAGGCTCCAAGCTGTCAGCACAGAGCCATGGACACAAACTCACAAACCTTGAGATCATGACCTGAGCTGAAGGGGGTGCTTAACCTACTGAGCCACCCAGGTGCCCCAAACAGCTCTTTTAAATCCCTTGCTGTGAGATAAGCAGGGGGCCTTTGTATTGTACACAAGAACAGTCATGGGCACACGCCCATGTCAACTGCAAAATGTCAGAATACACTGAAAATGAACAAACGCAAAAGATGTAAACAGAAAAACAAGACACGTGGGTTTTGTGAGTTGTTTGGTGTCTACAAACAATTTCTCTTAAAGTTAAGAAAATGAAGGAGAAAGGGGGAAAGTATGAGGGTAAAATAGGAGAAAGCTTTTCCCTCTTCGTGTTAAGATTTTAGTCCTTGGGGTTTGACTCTAGTGCCTCCAATATAAAATCAATTAGTGTCCTGAAACATCATTCAAGTGGCTGCTGGCTCTTAATTCGAATTTTGTATATGCAGTGTCCACAGAAGTTTAGTTTTTCACTTGTATAGCTAGAGTCTTTAAATTGACAGGCCCTCGCTATATCTTAGCAGCCTTTAACATTTTCATTTGTAGCAAAAGTAAAATATATTAATTTAGACATTATTAATTTGTAACATTTAATCATTCTATGTTCACCTCTAGCCTAATAATTATACTTTTGGCATTCAACACTGAGAATATGTTAATAAAATCTTAATGGAACTTAAAATAGCATAACGCTGTGTGCAGCCTAAAATACCCACTAGTAGGAGATAGTTGTGTATCCAAAGCCAGTTGTTAACAAAATATTACGCAGATATGAAATGTTATATTTATAAAGCATTTTATAACATGAAAAAATCCCATAAAATTAAGTTTTAAAAGCTCTGTTTTAAATTGCACATAAAGTATAAATGCAATCAGGCCAAGCCTTTTATGTAAAAAAATTACTGGAAAGAAATATTACTCAATGTTATTTCTGATTGTGTGTGGGTGCCACAATTATGGAATTTTCTTTTCATGATTTTTCCCCCTAAATTATTTTTATTGTAGGGTATTTTCCAAGCTGCCATCCCCCATTACAATAGCACCCTAGCCAACCTCCCCATTTTCATAATTATATGTTTTGTTCATTATCTACAAATATATAGATAGAAGCCAGAGTGATCTTCTTAAATAAGTTGGATCTTTCTTAAATTAAGTTGGCTTTCTATTTCAGTTAGAATAAAACCCTAAATCTCTAACCTGTTGACAATAACCTGTTTGATTAGACCTGCTACATAGGTGCTATTTTATTGAGCACAAATTTAATGGATTTCTGATTTCTTCTGAAATTCATCATTATCTTACTGAAATAAAACTTACATCCTATTTACGCTCTTCAGTTCACTAGATTCCAACTAAATCCTGACTATGAATTATATTTAACACTCACAGCCAATTTGATAATTTCAGCAACATTTACTAATAGAACATATGTGTAATTTAACATTCCACACACATAAAAATAGATGCAAGTCAAGCAAATCACCTAAAACTGTTGCTAGTAATAGAGACCCAAGTAAGGGAGTATGAATGAATGATTAACAGGATAAATTCATGTTAAGCAGCTTTTTCCTTATTGATATATAGGAAGGGTGTGCTTTAAGTAGCAAAACACTATGATTATTTAAGAGAGATTAAAACATTTGCTCTAGGAATGGAGAAGTTCATTATCATTTATTGAGTTCTTGAGTTATCTATCTATGGTATATATTTGTCACCTCGCTTAAGTGTTAGTAAATACCTGATACAGGAAAAACAAAAATTGCCAAATAGCAGCCCGAAATAAGCTGAATCTTTTTCTTAGTTCCAGTTTAGTGGGTCTCCCGGGGTAGAAATTAAAATGGCTCGATCAGTGTTGTCTAATAGAAGCCTAATGCAAGCCACACAGGTGATTTTAAATTTCTGGTGGCTGTATTACAAAAGTAACAGTGAAACAAGTGAAATGAATATGAATAATCTATTTTATTTAACCTAATTTACCTAACTATTGATAATTCAATATGTAATCAATATAAAAATTATTAACAAGATATTTTACTTTTTTTTGTTCTAAGTCTCCAAATTCCACTGTGCATTTTGTACTTACAACCATCTCAGTTTGAACTAGCCCATGTCAAGCAATCAATAGCCATCTATGACTGGAGGCCACCATGTTGGACAGCATAGGGCTCAATAATAATCCCAGAGGAGAAAGTAACCAAATAGCAGGGAGTCTATGTTTAATTTTCTGGGTGGTTCAGGAAGCAAATTGTCAAAGCATCACCGGGATTGGTTGCCTTCAGTTTTTGAGACACCAAAGCTGGGAAGTCTGCATTTAATCAGTCTGAAATAGGCTGTCCAAGATCCCAGCCAGCCAAAGGTCAATCAGTAGATGCAGTTGCATACCACTGAAACTTGGCAAGATTTCTCTTTGCCTTCCAAACAAGTCTGCAATCCAGCACAGTTAGAATAAGAGTCATTTATTGCTTCATCAGTCACCTTGATCTTTAGTTAGGATGACAAAATGATTGATTATTTAAACAGGGATGCTTTTGAGAGAGAAAAGAGGTACTCTTAATAATTACCTTAGGACAACAGGCATACTATGAGACTTTCTGCTGGAAGATCAGGACACATGGTCACTCTACCTTTACTCAGCATTTTTACCTCTTAAAACAACCAGAGTTATGGCCAGTAGGCACACACTGCTTCAGAATTTATATAACTCGATAAACAGGAGCCAGTTCCCACAGGAGCCTGGCACACAAGGCCCTAAATTTCCCCTATAGGGTTCTAGGTCATATCCCAAGAACCAGCATCATAAAGGGTCTCTCACATGCATCTCTAATAACATTGCTTTGATGCAATTTGCAGCTTCCTGTTTTGCAATTTTCCACTCTGGGTCTTTCTTCAATTGGGGGTTTAATGAAAAATGGCTGTTGTCAGCTGAATGGAGCTGCTTCTTGGCAGGGTCTCCCAAAGAAACTAGAAGACCAGTAAACAAAGCTGTGCTTGCGGGTGGCTGGGGGGGGGGGGGGGAGGTCGAGTGCACATCTTTTTTCTTGTTTCCTTCTCATCCCTTCCCTTCCCTTCCTTTCCCTTCCCTTCCCTCCCCTCCTCTTCCCTTCCCTTTCCTTTTTTCTTTCTTTTTCTTCTATATAAAAAAAGAAATAGAACAACCAGCAATGACAGCTAAGAGAAATGTTTCACGGAAAGTAACAGATGGTTCAAAGCCACCTTCATTTCTGAGTGAGAGGGAGAAGGCCGTGGGCCTGGAAAATTGAAGGTTTGGAAACTAATTTTCTTTGACTCTTTAATCCATTTCAAACATGGACCCCAAAATGGAAGATTAAGGGATTTTACTTTTGCTGCTGAGTATATTCAGCTCAGGAGGGTAAAAACCCAGACGTAGGATGTCTGTGGTTGGAATAGCAGGAGACTGAATGGGAGAAGCTCATCTTTATTAGCTCCAAGGTAGTTGGATAAAATTCTCAAATTAGAGTTTTGTTATTGTTGTTTGCATTAAGATAGAAGTGTTTTACAAAATTGGAGGACACGCAGTTAACAAAGGAAGCTATGCTCCACACAGAAACTGCAGGTCAGACTACTCAGAGCAAAAAAGCAAAGTAAGATTTAGAGGTTGGTTAGCATGAGCGCCCTAGCAAAAGTAATGAAAAACACAAAAAGCTCAAGCCCATTCAATCATTCATCTAATCATTCGATCACTGAGGACCTCCTAAGTGGCGGGCAGTGTTCTCTTTTAGGATTGGGGATCAGCTGTGAAGAAGGTGAAGTACTCTGTCCTCTACATTATAGCAGCAAGAAATTGACAATAGAGAAATAAACGAATAGCAAGATAATTTCAGATATGCATAAACATGTGAAGAAAATGTGAAAGGGTACTATTGGGAGAAAAATAAGTAGGATGGAAGGGGGAAACTTCAAATAGCATTGCCAAGAAAGACTTCTCTATCTAAAACCTGGGTGGTAAGAATGAGGCTTCCAGATGGCAGGAATAGTGTGTGCAAAAGTAGCTTGGCCTATTACGTGACAGGCATCATTCTAGGTACTAGGGATATAGTGCGAGCAAATCAGGCATGATTCTTGTCCTTCTAGAACTTACATTTTTATGGGAGTAGAAAAGTAAGGACTAAATAGAAGAACTAGGGTGCTAGGTAGAAAAACCAATCAGGGAAGGTGATAGGTCATGGCTCAGAGAAGTTTTCACTGGGAAGTTGACATTTGAGCAAGGACTCGTAGAGGCAAGGGAAGGAGCCATGTAAAAGTATGGGGAAGACAAATGCTCTGGATGGAAAGTTCAGCCAGTGCAGATGCCTTAAGCAAGAATCTGTGCAGCTGACTTAAGAAACAGCAAGGAGGCCAATGTGGCTAGAGTTCACCCCTGAAAAGAACAAAAACAATTTTTCTTAATAGTTAATATCAGATGTATGCCTCAAAGGCAGAGTCTTTCTCGGAACTATTATACCTGCTACACAGAGAAACTCTTTCTCTGACTGTGGAAGGCCTATGTCTAGCTCTGGGGAGATAATACTCACTTTAGATAATATCTTTTCATTTTCTTTTTTAAAAAAGTATTTTTTATTTATTTTGAGAGAAAAGTGTGTGTGCACAAGTCAGGGAGGGGAGGAGAAAGAGATAGGGAGAGAGTGGGAGAAAGAGAGAGAGAGAGAAAGAGAAAATCCTAAGCAGGATCTGAGCTATCAGCTTAGAGCCCAACGTGGGCCTCGAACTCACAAACCCTGAGATCGTGACCAGAGCTGAAATCAACAGTCAGATGCTTAACCAATTGAGCCACTCAGGCACCCTTCGTTTCATTCTCATATATTTCACAATTCTTTCCAAATATATCATAAACACTACAATATAAAATATGTGTTCAGAGGTATTTGCTTCCATATTTTCTTCTTTTAAGCTTATTTATTTATTTTGAGAGAGGGGAAGGAAAGAGAGGGAGGGAGAGCGAGAGAGAGAGAGACAGACAGACAGAGAGAGAGAGAGAATCCCAAGCAGGCTCCACATTGTCAGAGTACTTCCTCTTCCCCATCTTCTGTGTTACTGATGTGGTCAATTTTTCTTCTACATATTATCAAACCACAGTACAGTGCTATTAATTTTGTTTTAAATAATCAGTTATCTCTTAAATAGATTAAACATAGTAATTATTTCTGACACTTCACTTTTTAATGTAGATCCATATTTTCACATAAAACCATTCTTTCACTTCTCTTTCTTATATCATATATCCCCTGGCAGTGAATTCTCTCAACTTTTCCTTAAATAAAAAAAGTCTTTATTTCCCCTTAATTCTTCAAAGATATTTTCCTGGGCAAAGAATTCTACTTAGGTTTTTCAGTTTTTTCTTTTTGTATTTCAATCCATGGTCCACTAAGACTTGTATAGATGCTCAAAAGAATTCTTCTATAATTCTTATATATGACCCTCACTACATAATGTCTTTTTCCTCTTGCTGCTGTTAAGATTTTCCTTGAACAGTGATGTTCTGAAATTTAGTTACAAAGGACTTTATGACTTTGTGTGTCTTTAGGTTTATTCCTCTGTAGCCACTGAGCTGCTTTGACCATTGCATTATTTTTTAAATTGATCCACCATTTCTTAATTTCTCATCTACCTTTTTTTTGAATAATCAAGTATTTTTATTATTTTATTTCCCCCATTCATTGGTTAGTCACCATTTAAGTGATTAGAGGTTTGCAATATGCACATTAAACATATTAGTCTATAATAAAATTAGCCTTTCCCGGATGATGCAATGAACTTAGAATATTTTAAATGCATTTACTCCCTACTGTCTTTTGTGCTGTTGTCATATATGTCATCGCTGCCTGTATTTTCAACCCCAGAGGATATTCTTTATATCATTGCTTTATTTTATTGTTTTATACAAGTCACTATATTTACTCACATACTTACCCTTTCCAGTATTCTTCCCATCTTTATGCACTTCTGTGATTTCATTTAAAATCACTTTTCTTCTTCCTGAAGAATGATTTTAAATGTTTATTATTGTGTACTTTTGCTGATACTTAATTCTCTAAGCTTTTGTTTGCATTAAAACAATCTCTATTTTTCCTTCATTTTTGAATAATACTTTCTCTCAAACATAGTATTTTAGGTTGCCAGTTATTTTATTTCAGCACTGTTTGGATGCTACCTAATTGTCTTCTGACTTCTATTATTTCTGTTGAGAAGCAATCAATTTGTACTCTGAAAGTAGTGTCTTCTTTTTTTCCATCTACATCTAAATTACATTAGTTTTTGCTTTTATCTATAGCAGTTTGACTACATTGTACCTCAGATGGTTTTCTTTGTGTTTAATAATTTTAGGATTCTTAGAGCTTTTTGAATGTGGGCTGATATGTTTCATCAGGTTTTGGATATTCTCAGTCATTATTTCTTTAAATATTGCTCCTGTCCTATTTCCCATTTCTCTCTCTTCTATTTTTGTAAACCCTATCACAAGTGTTAGCATTTTTTCTTTTTTCACTATATTTTGGTGCTTATATGCCCTTTTTCTGTATTTTTGGTCTTCTCTTCTTTCTGTGGTTCAATCCGAATTTTCCTTCACTTACCCATTTTCCAGTTTGTTAATTCCTTCTTCTGCTCTAATTTTCTATTAAATCCATCTATTGTATTATTAATCTAAGGTGCCTTATTTTTCAATTTTACAGTATCAGATTCTTTATTTAAGGATTCCAGTTTCTTATTCTCCAGATAATATCAGTTTCCTCAAAAGTACTGATTACCGTGAATCTGATAATCTCTCCAATAACTCAGATACCTGGGTTGCCTGGGGATCCATTGCTATTATTTTATTTTGGTCTGCAGGCATGTCCGATAATTTTCAACTGAGTAAAAGGTATTAACTATGAAAAACTGTAGAGGCTCCTGTGATATTATTTTCTTCCATAAAATGTTTATTTTTCTTCTGGCAGACAATTAGAGTAGGAGCATGTAACCTTGATTCAATGGGGAACTGGGAGACATCGAGGTGGAATTTCAGTATTTTGTGAGGGCTTGCCTATTTCTAGTCTGCTTTTACTTTCCACATGTAGTTTTTCATGGGTTATCATGAGAGTAGAATGGTTATCATTGCCGCTCATCCTTGGTTGGGAAATGAACTCCCATTTGTGCCTCCCCAGCACCATGATATCCACAAAAGTTTGCTAGGCTATTAATCTCTTTTGTGTGTCATTATGTTTATCTTCTGTCTTTTCACCTTGCACAGTTTTGCAATGGCAAAGTGTCTCAAGGGGAAAGCAGCAGAGAATGTCAAATAGTCTCATTGCATTTTCTTTCTTTCCAGAATATTTATCTCCAACTCCTTTTCCCCCTTGATTGTTCTCTAGTGCCTTCAAATTGCTACATTTTAGTATCGGTCCAGCTTTCAATTATGTTATGAGAGGGAGAGTTGATTTGACATAAACTATTCTGATTCTCAAATACATAGACTAATGTAATTTTAATTTTTTTCTAAATATAATTTTCATTAAAACAATTATTTAGAGATCAAAGAATCACTATATTTCTGCCAAGTAAAATAACAACATGAAGTTAGGATGCCTATTACTTGACAACCACATTTTAAAAGAATGACTATGTTGTAGTCATGCTGGAAACCAAATGATAGGAGGAAAGTAATAAACCATGAGGTCATAGTACCAGCAGAATGTTAGTGGAAACCAAAGGGAAAGATACTGGAAGACAAGTTCTACAATGTCATGGGTGTGTATGTAGGAGGAAGAGAACCATTAATAGCCTATTTATTTTTAGAATGTATCTTTTTCATTCTAAAAATATGACCATTTATCAGGTAGCACTAAGATCTTTCAGTATAACTTGATAAAAGATGTTGATTGAAAGGCAGGTGATATTAATTATTCTGTGTCTGCTGAAATAAGATGACAGAACTGAGTGTCCCCCTTTCCTCAGCTATTATGAAATCATAGCTGCATCAGTTTTTTGAGAGATAGCCTAACAGAGTAGTACTGGTGGAAAAGCACTATTCTGTGCCCAATCTATAGTAAGAACAGTTATGGAAATGAGTGAATGAGGGGAAAAAATGAAGAAACACAACCTCTAGTCCATTTCTTTGGGTTATCAACATTCAGCAAACTTCTGACCTGCCCTCCCACAACAAAAATGCTAAACCACTGGAGAGCGATGTCACAGTTTACCAAACAGGTGATACTAGAGAGTGTACAGAAGAAATCCAAGAGGAGAGTAGGAGAATGAGAAGAGATCTTGGAATCATAGTAACCAAGATTCAAATTTCCAGGTTCTGTCATTTCTTAACTATGCGGTCTTAGTCATGTTGTCCAAGTCTCTGATTTTTCATTTGTAAAATGAGGATCATGATACCTTCTTGTAATGCTGTTGCACAGGCTAGAATCATACTAGCAAAATGGCAGACATAAATAGAATGTCAATAAGTAATTGGTTTTCTTGTTATCTCTTTCACAAAATCACTAGGATAATAATGTATGTTTTATTACTCATTGTCGTGTGATCTTTACATGGAAGGTAATTTGCCTTAGAGATTCCTTCAGAATTCCTTCAATTTTTGTATTAAAAGAGCCATGTAAATTAGCAAAGGGTTAGCTAATGATATCTTAGAAGAGTTTATAATAATCATCCTAGGAGCTTTTATTAATTTCTCATGGTGAAAAGAAACAAACACTGTAAAGTTGAGAATAAAGGAAATCAAAGGAATGCCTTTGTCATGATAATTCATTTTCCATTTATCATTTGAAAACAATTAGAATTCAATATAGGTTTCTTTGTCATCCATGATTGGAAACACAAAATTAACTTGTGGCACAATGACCTTGACACTAATCGGTGTACTTTTTCTGGTAGCACAACTTTGACAATTCTTCATAAACAAGAACATCTACTTTATTGCCTTTACCACTGCTGTTTATCACCTCCTTCATGTCCTCAACTTACTGCCTCACTGGGGTTAGTATCTTGGTCCATACTTATAATCACTCTATCTCCCATTCAATTTCCTTGCTCCTTCCTTCTCCAGTATGAAGGCATAGCAAAACATCAACCTTCTGGGGCACCTGGGTGGCTCAGTCAGTTGAGCATCTGACTTCAGGTCAGGTCATGATCTTACAGTTGGTGAGTTTAAGCCCCACATTGGGCTCACTGGTGTCAGCCTGTCAGCAGCCCATTTCAGATCCTCTGTCCCCACTCTCTGTCCCTTCCACTCTGGCACTCTCCCCTGCCCCCCAAAACCATCAACTTTCTCACTATTGCCTCATTTCTCTTTATAGAAAAACTTGGATGCCATATCCTTGTTTTCTCTCCTCCCTCTGCACTCACTCACTAGTAAGTTCACCCCAAGCAACCAGACCTGTCTGTGCACATCACTCCTCTCAAATTGTTAATATCAAAGGCACCAACTCCAGTAGTCAATGGCACATCCTCATCTTACTCAGCAGCATGCTGAGTAATAATTCCCTACTTTATAAAAAAAAACCTTCTTTAATTGGCTACAGGGACACATAATTGCCCATAATTGTCTCAGGCTTCACAGGTCGCTCCTCCTCAGACTCCTCTGAGACTCCCCCTCCTCCTTTCCTTTTCCTGATTTCTGAATGTTGCAATCCACTGAGACAAGTTCTTAGACTCTTCCTTATCCATATTCACTCTCTTGATTATCTCATCAAGACTGTGGCTTTAAACAGCATCTTCATGGTTCATCTGAGATTCTGTGATAGGCTGAATAGTGTTTTTAAAGATATCCCAGCACAAATGCTTTGTGTCTGTAGATGTTACCTGGCAGAAAGGACTTTGCAAATATGATTAAGTTTTGGATCTTCATATGGGAAGATTGATCAGGGTATTCAGGTGGGCCCTAAATGTAACCATGAGTGTACATATAAGAGGGAGCAAAGATAGATTTGACTACAGAGACAGAAGGCAATGTGATGAGAGAAGAAAGCTCCTGGCTTTGAAGATGGAGGAGAGGGCCACTAGCCAATGAATGCAAGGAAGGCAGCTCTCAGAGCTGGAAACATCAAGGAAATGAATTCTTTCCTAGAGTCTCTGAAGGAATGTGGCTTTCATTTTCAACTAAATGAGATCATTTGGACTTCTGGCCTCTAGAACTGTAAGAGTAGAAATTTGTGTTGTTTTAAGCCATCAAGTTTGTGACCATTTATTATAGCAGCCTTAGGGAACAGGTACACTTTATTCTTTATATTTTAACATCTTTGAAATCAAGAGGCATCTAACAATCATGGTGGCAGAATTGCTGTCAGCCAAACAGAAGTTGTGCCCTCTTTCAAACAATTAGATAGTATTACCTATTGTGCAGCCAATCTCTAGAACTCTTCATCTTGCAAAACTGAAACTGTATACTTATTAAACAACAAGTCTCCACTCCCCTCTCCTCCCAGCCCCCAGTAATCACCCTTCTACTTTCTGTCTCTATGAATTTCATTACTCTAGGGACTTCATGTAAGTGGAATCACACTGCTTTTGTCTGGCTTATTTTACTTAGTACAATATCAAGGTTCAACCATGTTGTAGCATGTGTCTGAATTTCCTTTCTTTTTAAGAATGAATAATACCCCATTGCATGTATACCACATTTTGCTTATCCATGGGCCTGTCAATGGACATTTGGTTTGCTCCCCTTCACCCCATGGCTTTCCATCATGCTTGGAATAAAATCCGAAGTCCTTACGGTGACTTACGAGACCCTTTATGATTTGGTTCTTAGCCATCACCTTGGCCTCTTTGCCTATTAAGCTTCTCCAACCACCCCAGCCTCCATCACACCCTTGCTGGTTCTCTTTTTCCAGGACTCTTTTGTGCATTGCCCACATGGCCCCTCCCTCTCTTCCACTGACATTCAGGTAAATGTCCCTTCTGAGAAGGTGCTCTCTGACCACCACATCTCAAACAGAGCTGCTTCTGCTTGTCCTGTAGTTGTGTGATGCTGACTCATGTTCCTCCAGAGCTCTTACTACTTGACATTATTTGAGTTTTCACAAATTTATTTATTCTCTGTCTCCCAACCAGAATGAAACACCAATTGGGCAGGGATTTTGTGTCACTAAATGTTGAATCCTGAGTGCCTAAAATAGGAAATAGCACATACTAGAAATTCAATAAATGATCTAGAATATTGAATGAAGTAAAAGAGATCAGATTCAGTGATTCACTTTCAGAGTATTATAAGCTTTTCAGTGAAAATATTTTATTTCTTAGAGGAGGTTTAGGTTTTCAGAAAATTTGCACAGAAAGTGCAGAAAGTTCCCATATACTTTCTCCAGTTAGTTTCCCCTGTTATTAACATTTTGCATTAGTGTGACACAGTTGTTGTAATTGATGAACCAGCATTAATACATTAGAGTAACTAAAGCTCATGGCCTACATTTGGGTTCAGTCTTGATATTCACATTCTTTGGATTTTGACAAATGCATAATGTCATGTATCCACTATTATGGTATCATACAGAATAGTTTCCTTTCCTCCCAGATTTTCCTGTGCTCCACCTATTCACCTCTCTTTCCTTACCCCCAACCTCTGACAACACCTGGACTGCTTTAATTTTATGTGACTAGGTGGCTAGGCACTTCCCAGGACAAATATGAGAATGCCCATGTGTGAGTTTTCTGCTGCTCCTAACACACTGTCTTCAGGCTCAATGTTCTTGCCTTTCAGAGCTATTAAGAAACTGTGGCACATTTCTTGGGTTTAAAAAAAGAAAGAAAGAAAAAAAAAACCACTTCACCTAATAATGTTCCATCTTGTTCTCCTTTCAAAAAGATTGCTTGGCTCCTAATTATCACCCAGCTGTGGTCCCAGAGGCTGACGTCGGAAAGCTGTGATTAATAGGGGGACTCACTGGGAAATCGTTTCTCACATAGATTCATTTCCTCCTTCTAGGGTTCTCCCACTCCCACGTTTCCCCCTCATCTTCATTTTCTAACAAGCTTGAGTTATTGAGATTTTTAAAACTGTTTAATGCGATTCCACGTTAATTAAGAAACCACCACAAGCAAATTGATTTTTCTAGTCAGTTATGGGAGGAAGCTGTGCTTGAAAGTTTCCAAATCATAGATGCTCTAGTATGAGTACTGGGGACAGGCGGTCAGGAATATGGAGAGCCACGAAAGCCCAGGTGTCTTTCTGTGGGAATGGGGACAGAGGAATTGCTAAGTGAATGATTTGTCTATCCTGATAAGGAGAGGTTCTCTATTTTATTTAATACCTATGACGGGACTGAAATGTGGCAAGGGGGAGTAAGGCTTTGTGGTCTTCAGTTTGGCTTCTGGTGGGGGAATGGGGTGCCTCCTTCCTTTATTCATATGACCACCAGCATTGGATCGTTTCATTAGCCTTCAGTACTAGGCTCTCTCTCTGAAGGAACTTGGCAATTATAAAATCGCAGCTATTGCTAAATGCAGAGAAGTCTACTGAGTGCTAAAGTAGAAGATAATGTATTCATGAGAGGAAATTATTTATGTTCATTGCATAAATCAAGTTCGTAATAATGGTTTGTTTCCCCAAATTGCTTGCCAACCCCCCCCTCACCACTCTCCCCACACATAATTCTTTCTTTCACACACGTTTTCCATGTGCTCATCCCAATGTCCAGTTTCCCATTTCTTTCTCTGTCTTCTTTCTCAGTGGTATCTTGTCTGTGGCTGCAGGGAGTGAGTCACTCCTTGTTTCATTTCCCCATAGTTCCCTACATAATTTTAATATAAAACTTTTCACTCTTCTACGAAGAAGTTCTTTCCTAAAGGCAAGAGTTTCATCAAGAGCTCCACAATCCAGAGTTAGGAGCTCCAGAAATTATTGATTGCGAGAAGGAGCTTAGATCTTTTAACTATAGTACAGCAGGGGTCTTGGCATGGGTGCAAGCTGTGGGGGACCCTATGGCCACTCCGGCATGTCTGGAGGATAAGTGGAAACAGCAAGCTACAGGCTGTTTTTATGAGGATGGAGAGTCTCTGGGGAAAGAATTAGTACTATAAGACTCCTTCCTGGAAAGACCTAATCTCCCTTGCCTCCAGGCCACTACACATGCTGAGCACATGTTGTGCCTGAAACTCTTCCTCCACCTCTGTACAGGGCTAATTTCATTTATGTTGCAGAGATGAATTTAAATATCATTTCCTTAGGAAGTCTTTACTAGCCATCCAGACCATCAGCTTCCCTCATTCTTCCCTCCCAAAGCATGCTGATCAGTACCCACATCGTGCTTAGTTCTTGTCCAGTGTCTGTCCTGCTTGCTCATAAATTTCTTAAAGTCAAGACCATCTCTGTTTTGTTTACTGCTTTACCTCAGAAGCTGGCCCAGTTCCTGTGCACAATAGTGACTCAAAAATATTTGTAAAATAAACAAATGAGTATATGGAAATACTCCACTTGAGAGACGCATAAGCACATCAAACTGAATATGTTGCAGACTTCTGATTTCCCCCCTCTGAAGTCTATTCTTCATTTTCCTCATTTAAATAAATGCACCCATACTTATCCAGCTGCTTAGCCCAGAAACTTGGTAGTTGGTCTCCATTCTTCTTCTCTTTGACCAATGCCTCCATCCTTCAAGCCACCATCATCTCTCACCCAGATAACTGCAAATCACTGCCTCCTTGCACTCTGTCCCCTCCTATTTGCTATTTAAACTGCTAAATGACTACTAATTCCCCACAGAGCAGTCAAGATGATCTTTACAGGGGCGCCTGAGTGGCTCAGTCGGTTGAGCGTCTGGCTTTGGCTCAGGTCATGATCTCACAATTTGTGGGTTCGAGCCCTGCATCAGGCTCTGAACTGACAGCTCAGAGCCTGGAGACTGTTTTGGATTCTGCGTCTCCCTCTTTCTCTGACCCTTCCCTGCTCATGCTGTCTCTCTCTATCTCTCAAAAATAAATTAAAAAAAAAGATGATCTTAAACTGTCCCATTGCTCTGTTCTTTAATGGATACCCCAGTATAATTCACAAACCCAAACACAGCCCAGCCATTCCTTACTGCTCCAGTCCTACCTCTTGCTGCCTCTCTCACTCAGTGCTAGCCACGCTCACTGTAAGCTTACTTTAGGTCATCAAAGGTACCATGCTTCTCTCTTCCTTATGGTCCTTGCGATTCCCTTTGCCTGGAAAACTCTTCACCTGACTCCTTATTTCCTTCTCATCCTTTGGGTTTCAGGTTACACGTCACTTCCTGAATGAGGCTCCCCTCCTGACAATTTCATCAGCTCTTTTTTTTTTTTTTTTTTTAGAGAGAGAGCGAGCAAGCAGAGGTGGTGCAGAGGGAGAAGGAGAGACATTCTCAAGCAGGCTCCACACCCAGTGCAAAGCCCAATGTGAGGCTGGATCTTACAACCATGAGACCATGGCCTGAAATTAACAGTGAGACACTTAGCTTACTGAGCCACTCAGGTGTTCCCAGCTCTTGATCTTCATTAAAACACCTCAACCAGTGTTCATATTCATACAGATAGCCGTGCATCTATTAATTTGTCATGATGCTTATTTTGCACATAAGTGTTCACCATGAGCATATGGTCGGCATGTAATCGTTGTTCAATATACATTTGTTGACTAAAAGAACATGAACAAAGCTCAAGGGCAGTAGGGTAGGGATACAAAAAAAGAGCAGTTCTGAGGACAGTACAGGATCTGTTGCAACTAAATGCAGTGGCCCAGACATCGGTTCCCTCTGCCTTGGTCACCATTTGCCTTAGTGTGGGCATCTGCAACAGTCTGCTTCTCTGTGAGCAGTGTAGGCCAACCTCTCACCCGAGGCACAGGAGAGACAGATGCAGCACCGTGGAAGGCTGGACATACTGGGGTCCCATCAGGGCCAAGGAATTTAGTTATTTGAACGCTCGGGTTGTGCCATATGGGAAGAACTTGGGACCCAAATGGGAAGAATTTTAAGGGGTTGGAGATTCTACAGAGTGAGTGAGGGTAGAGCTAGAAAAACGACATTTTGTGAGCATGGTGGCCAGGTGCACGTAGGTTTTGACTCTTTTAAGCCTTGTCTCTCACTCAGTAACTTATTTGTGGTTTGATTTATACTTTCAAGACAGAGTAGGCAGCGTTCATAATCAAGTACATCAATAGTGGTGGAAGATGAGGTCTCAGGGAGTTAAACAAAACCTCAGTCCCACTGGTGGGAGTGGTTGCAATTTTATGAAGTCACTTTGGAAGTACATTAAAAAGCAGACACAAAAGGTCTTTCAGCCATGTCCCAGCTGCTGTAGAAACCCTTCAGGTATTTATGTCAATGAGTACATTAACAGTCGTAATAGGCCACAGGTGGCTGCATTTTATTTTTTTTTTAAAGCAGTCTTACAAGGCTATACATTTTAAGTACACATTTGGGCCAAATTCTCATCCTTTATGGCTCTATGGGGGCATGAATTCATTAGAGAAAAGGCATAGAGTTCTTTAAAAGGAAGAATTGTCTACCAGTTTATGAGTTGGCCTAGAATATTAGGAACTTTATATCCTGTTTCCACTCTGTTCATTGTCACGTTATTTCCTTCAGTGGGGGCTGGTTTTCCTCAGGGCTGATGTTTCTTGTTGTCCTCCCCAACAAGGATTCTAGGTCAGAAAAGTGAGATCACATGCAAACCAACATGGATTAGTCTTGCTCAATATCCAGCCCCTTCAGGCTTCCTCTCACTCTGGAAGTGAGGCTACCTAAGCCTAGGCCTTTCTGTCTCCTACCCAAGATCCAGTCTCTACTTCTTGGGCCAGCTCTGAAAATGGGCTTCTTCCTCATCCTGAGTTTGTGCCTGAGTTTCTGCGCTGGAAACCTGATGCTACCATTGTCTCTCTTTTTCTAATTTTTTCTTAACAATTTACTTTTTAAATATTTCAAGTTTTTATTTAAATTTTAGTAGGTTAACCGCTAGTGTAATATTAGTTTCAGGAGTAGAATTTAGTGATTCACCACTTACATATAACACACAGTGCTTATTGCAAGAAGGGCACACCTTCATACCCTTCACTCATTTAGCCCATCCCCCTGCCCACCTTCCCTCCAGCAACCCTCAGTTCATTCTCAAAAAATTCATTTATTATGATAAAATATACAAAATATGAAATTTCCAATTTGAACCATTTTGAAGTGCACAGTCCATTCACTTGTAAGTTCATTTGCATTGTGGTACAACTGTCACTACGGTCCTCCTCTAGAACCTGTTCATCATTCCAGCTGAAACTCTGTACCCATGAAACACTAACTCCCCATTCGCCTACACCCAGTTACTCCCAGGTAGCTCCTCTTTTACTTTCTGGACAGTCTTGCACTTCATTCCCTAGCCACAAGGACGGGTCAGAGACCAGAATGTTACTTTTGAACTTGGATATGAGAGATGAAGCCCTGCTACTTGCTAAGGAAATTTTATATTTTCTGCCTGAGTGGACTTCTGAGTATCCCTTCATACCCCAGCCTTTCCTGCCTTTATCTGCCGGTCTCTCATGGTTTCCCTACTATTTTGCTTTGAGTTCTCTACCCTTCAACACACTCTCCTACTTCCAACCCTCCTTTCTCCATGTCTGTGGCTCATTTCCGTCCATACTCTCTGAAGCAATGTCCTATCTTCCAGATTACACTTCTCTTCAGCACCTGGAGTTGGACCCCTCTCCCTACCCCCTTGTTCTAAATCTTCATCCCTCCCAGCATGCTCTTCCAAGGCTACCTGGCAGCCTCTTGAGGCAGGAGAACATTGCCATTCAGTGATGGTCACAGAGAGAAAACCACTAACTCTGCAATCTCCTGTAGTATAAAGCTCTATGTTTTCTGGAAGGACATAGGTTCAAGTTCAGAATTAGCAACAAAAGGCACTGAGAACTGACAAAGTACTACACAAGGAAAATGGCTAGCACTCAGGCAACACAAATGCAATGTTTTTTAATGGACTGGAATGAGCCAATATGAAATCTCATTTTATACATAGATTTAAAAGACTGACTTCAAATGTCATTAGCTCCATTTCCCCAGGCCCCTCACACCACTGTTTTTTTTTTTAATGTTTTATTTATTTTTGATACAGAGAGAGACAGAGCATGAGAGGGGGAGGCGCAGAGAGAGAAGGAGACACAGAACCGGAAACAGGCTCCAGGTTCTGAGCTAGCTGTTAGCACAGAGCCTGACGCGGGGCTCGAACCCAGGAACGTGAGATCTGACCTGAGCCGAAGTCGGAGGCTTAACCGACTGAGCCACCCAGGCGCCCCTCACACCACTGTTTGAAATGCGAATCTCTTTGCCAATACTCCCAATGAGGATAGGAACTAAATACATCTTCCAGTATCCTATTGTACCTCAACAGGTTAGATTATTCAAGTTCAAGGCCCTACTCTGAAGAAAAGCTTGTTCTTCCAATGTAGAGTATTATTCCTCTCCTCTATTAAGGACTGATTCAGCTAAAGAATTACTTTCTATGCCATTTTAATAGTAGGTATTTTTAGAGGTCAGTGAAATATTACTGTGAGATTGAAAATAATGACCCAATTCCTTATCACCTTCAAGAGAAATGACACATATTAAGACCTAGCTCCCTGAGAAGAGAGATGAAGTAGAATTAGATCTTCATAATAACTCTGAATTCTTAAGTACTTCATTTTTCAGTGAACCTTTAAAAATAGTTCAGGGAGCTTGTTTAAAATAGCATTTGGGTCGTCTATAACAGTCTAATACTCCTTGCTATGTATCACTCCTGGTCAGGAGCAAGGCAGAACAGGGACAGAAACAGGGACCAGTGTCTCCCCCAGGCAGGTGAGTAAGAAGTTTAAAGCAGAATTTTCAGCTGTAAGATGAATAAGGTCCGAAGATCTAATGTAAAACATGGTAACTATAGTTGGTAACTCTGTATTATGTAATTGGAACTTGCTAAGAGAGGAGAATTTCAGTGTTATCACAAAAAAAGAAAAAATTGTTTTTAAAAAGCTGAATTACGGTGTGGAAGCAGAATTGCTTAAAACATGGAGCAACTTCTCACCAGCTGAGCAGGAATCAGGGGCATAAAAGTCTGATGAGACTCAAACAGGAAGCAGAGACAGTGAAAGCCTAGACGCCTACCGTCTGCGGACATAAGCCATAGAACGGGACCAAGACTTTCTCAAAACATGTAGTGGTAGAAAAGGTGTTAGATTTTAATTTGCGAGACTAGGTTTTAAGTTCCAATTCCATTACGTTTTATATATGTATTTGGAGCAAATCGCCATATCTGAACGTTTTTCTTTCTCTAACAAAACAACTCATCTTCCAGAGTCCTTACGTATCAAATGAGTTGAGGCTTTAAGTACTGGAAGGCATTGTACAGTCATAAAAGCTAGATTTTCCTAAAAGAAACAAACCTGAAGGCTTTAAAAAGAAAAATGCAGCTATTTGTTCCATAGGAGATGTCAGCTGTATACAGAAAACAAAGTCGAGAAAGTTTGTATTTTCCTCTTCAGTTCGGTTCAAAGGTTCCATGTCATGTTTTTTCAGCTGCTAATCATGGATATTTCTGCCAAATATGTAACAATGATAGTGCTAGCTAAACCTTTTCTGGCTGCCACTTTAGCACTAAGCCAGCACAGAGCCAAATGGTACACATTTTTCTGGAACATATCTGTGTGATATCAGTTAATTTTATCCCAGACTTTCTATATAGATCTTCTCTGATCAGTCTTATAATACTGCAGAAAAGAAAGAGAATTTTCATCTTTCTAGGAAACTTCATTTTTTTCGACAGTTCTAAATTTATAGAGTTTCCATTTCCCCAAACCCAGTTTCCTCTGTTCATATATGTGTTGCAATTAATGAATCAACATTGAAACATTATTATTAAATAATGTCCATATTTAGTGAGTTTTTCTTACTTTTTACCTAGAGTCCTTTTTATGTTCCAGGGTCCCATCCAGGATTCCACGTTGAATTTTCTCGCTATGTCTCCTTAGGCCTTCCTTAGTTGTGACAGTGTTTCAGATTTTCCTTGTTTTTGATGGCCTTGACAGTTTTGAAGAATACTGGTCAGATATTTTGTAGGATGCCCCTTCGTTGGAATTTTCCGGATTTTTCAGACAAAGGCCATAGAGGTAAAGTACCATTTTTATTATATCATATTAAGGGTGCATTCTATCAACATGACTTATCATTGTTGCTGTTCACCTTGATCACCTGACTGAGGCAGTGTTTGTCAGGCTTCTGTACTGTGAAGTTATTCCTTTTCACATGGTACGCTCTGAAGGAAGGCACTATATGCAGACTACACAGCCTCACTTGAGGAATGAGGAGTTATGCCCCACTTCCTTGAGGATAAAGTATCTACATAAATTATTTGAAATTCTTATGTGTGGGAGATCTTTCTCCTCCAATTATTATTTATTTAATAATTTATATCAGTATGGACACATAGACATTTATTTAATACTTTGGAGTATAATCCAAAGTTTTGAGGTTTTGCCCAAATTGTTCCAGCTTTGAACATCGGGAGCTCTTTCAGTTGGCTCCTGAATCCCTTTGTAGTATCTCCCTCATTAGGGGATTTTATTTACTTTCTTTTGGTTTCTGGTTTTTGGATACTTCCTGGCACTATAAAATGCTCCAAGCTCATTTCCTGTTGCAGCCCTAGAATCAGCCATTTCTCCAAAGAGTTCTAGCTCCTCTTACTGGAGAATGGTATTTAGAAGCCAAGATCTGGGTGGTAGGTGTGCTTGTTGCTATGGAGTGTTGGTGCTTCTGGGACCTCCCAGATGACCAAACAAGGGAATATATGTGTATATATTAACCCATGTACTTACACATTTCTAAAAATATTTGTATATACAATCATCTTTATCTATATTAAGCTAAACATGACTTCATATTGCTATCTCCAACCCCAATCCAGTAACACATGGATCATTATAGCCTCCTCCACTTGCTCATTTGTCAGTTTCCATTCTAACAGTGAGAAGCCTGGTTTGCTCAGTTCCAGTATAAACTGAGTATAATAGTTTCAGAATTATTAACCCATCCCCTTATGGGGAACAACCTTACTAACAAGAGTACAATGTTTGTGTACAGTTTCTTTTGCTTTTAAATCTTATGGGCCTGTCCATTCCCTAAATTACTTAGGTCAACACCTTTCCCCCACCTCCCTTGGTGAGGTTGGTTCATGCACTGTAACACAGTTCAGTTCTCTTATGATAGTCTACATTCCTCCCTGGTATCCTTTGACATCTAAATGGTTCTTAAAATTTACACAAACTAAGTTTCACTCTTGTGCTATAAAATTCAATGAGTTTGGGCAAATGAATAGTGCTATATCCACAATTGCAGTATCATACAGAATAGTTTCACCACCCTAAAATATTCCTGTACTGCATATATTCAACACTCCCCCTCCCCCTCCATGGCACTCCTGAACCCATGGTGACCATTCATCATGTTGCCTCTTCCAGAATATTATACAGTTGGAATCATACAGTATATAGCACTTTCAGACTGTCTCTTTTTATAAAGCTCCATGCATTTAAAATACATGTTTTGCTTGTTGGTGGTGTTTGCTTATTTAATACATTCCGTCAGGGACAGAAATTACATGCTGGTTTTTTTTTTTTCCCCTAGGAAGTGTGTCTTGGGTTTTTTCCCTTATTATTTCCTTTAGGTTTTTTTTTTTCTCTTCTTTTTTTTGGTGGTGGTGGTGGTGGTTATGTTTAAATGAAGTTGCTTTTACAACACCAAAGAATTAATCATCCATTTCCTACATAAAAGGTAGCTACTTTTTTGCATGGACCTCAAGTATATTGTAGTATAGAGGTGGAATTTAAGGAAAGGTATTAAGCAGGCTGTGTTGTAGCTTATGGGCAAATAATAAATTGTATCATGTATTTTGAATGTATCATAGATAAGCTGCTATATAACGATTGCCACTTCAGATAGCTGTGAAATTAGGTGATTAACTAGTTGTTACTTAACCTTCTAATTTCTGTATAAGTCTAATAACATGAAATAGAAGTTGGTGTTTTGATTTTTTACTTTGCTTTTCTGTTTGGAGTGTCATTGTAACTACTGTATTGTAA
>NC_043703.1:52795352-52973047 GCF_006229205.1 Suricata suricatta | reverse complement strand
TTCTTAGCACATTTCTTATTATGGCAGAATAATATTCCATGGCATAGATTACCATAGTTTGTTTATCTATTCACCTATTGACAAATATCTTGGTTGTTTGAAGGTTTGGGTGATTATGAAAAAAGATGCTATAAGAGTTCAGAAACAATCCAATTCTCCATCAACTGAAAAAATTCCTTTGAACTATTGGTAGTCAAGCCCTGCTCTTTCCTTAATCCCAGGCAGCATTGTCCTTTTTAGAAATTATTTTTAGATATAATCATCATAGTCTAATGTGTCTGGCTTCTTTCACTTAGCATTATGTTTTTTGATGCTCAACCATGCTGTTGCATGCATCAGTAATCCATTCCTTTTTATTATTGTGCAATATTCCATTGTCAAGATTTACTACATTTTTAATGCACTCATCAGTTGATGGACATTGCCATTTTTGGGGACTATTGTGATTAGTGCTACTATGACCATTCATGCATAAGTTTTTATGTGGACATATGCTTTCATTTCTCTTGGGTAGATATCTAGGAGTGGAACTGCTGTTTGGTAAATTTATATTTAACTTTTTAAGAAACTATCGATTTCCCAAAGTGGTTGCACTATTCTGTTCCTACCAGCAATGTTTGAGGATTGCACTTTCTCCGCATCCTCAGCAACACTTGGAATTTTCAGTCTTCCTGAGGTTAGCCACTCTAGTAGATGTGAGATGGTATCTTGTGGTTTTAAATTGCATTTCCTAATGACCAATGGTGTTGAGCATGTTTTCATATATTTATTAGCCACTTGCATATATTCTTTGGGGAAGTGTATATTCAAATCATTTGCTCATTTGCTTTTCTTTTTGTTAACTTAAATCCAAGCTAGTTAACATGTAGTACAATGATAATTTCAAGAATAGAATTCAGTGATTCATCATGTACATATAATACCCAGTGCTCATCCCAACACGTGTCCGCCTTAATGCCCCTCACTCCTTTCTCCCCTCCCCCCACCCAACACCCTGCCAGCAACCCTCAGTTTGTTCTCTGAATTTAAGAGTCTCTTATGATTTGTTTTCCTTTCTGTGTTTATTTAGTTTTTGCTTCCTTATGTTCATCTGTTTTATATCTTAAATTTCACGTATGAAATTTGTCTTACTGACTTATTTCGTTTAGCATAATATATTATAGTACTCTAGATCTATCCATGTTGTTGCAACTGGCAAGATTTCATCCATTTTGACCACCGAGTAATCTCCATTGTATTTATATACCACATCTTCTTTATCCATTTATCAGTCAATGGAAATTTGGGCTCTTTTCATACTATTGTTGATTGTGCTGCTATAGACATTGTGGTGCATGTCATTTGCTCATTTTCTTAATTTAATTTTTTTAATTTAAATTCCTATTTGCTCATTTTTATGGAGGTTATTTGTCTTCTTATTATTGAATTGTAAAATGTATTTTTCTGTATAAAACTACTGTATCTGATAAAGTTTTGTAAATATTTTCCCCTAGTCTCCGGCTTGTCTCTTTATTTTCTTAGTGGTATTTTGTGAAGATCCAAAATCTTTTATTTTGATGAAGTCCAATTTATCAAATGGAGTGCTTTTGATGCCATATGCAAGAAATATTTACTAACCCCAAATCACATTTTTCTCCTATGTATTCTTCTAGACATAGTTTTAGCTCTTACATTCACATCTATGATAATTGATTTAAAATTTGTATTAGTTTGGGGGAGGAGTTTTTTGTTTGTTTATGCACATGGATGAAGCTCCCTTTGCTGAAAAAATGATCTCCCCATAAACTGCCTTGGCACACTTGTTGAAAATAAATTGATCATATATATGAAAGGCTTATTATAGGACTATACTGTTGACCTTTATGTCTATCATTATGCCAATATCATACTGTCTTGCCTACTAATACTTTGTGTTGAATTTTGAAACCAGGTTGCATGAATCAACTTTGCTCCTCTTTCTCAAAATTATCTTGACTATTCTATGTTGTTTGCATTTACATATACCTCCTAGGATCAGCTTATTGATATTTAATAAAGGAAGGGACTATTTTGAGCCTCTAGATCAATTTGGGAAAACTTGATATCTTAACAATATCAAGTTTTCCAATCCATGAACATAACATATTTTTCTCACTTACTAGGTCTTATTTCATTGTGTTCAGTAATTTAATATAATTTTCAATGTATAAGAGAAGTCTTATCTTTAACAAAAGTATTTCTATGTATTTTGTTCTTTTTGATGTTATTGTTAATGTCATTTTTAAATTAACTACAGTTTAGATTGTTTGTTGCTGGTATACAGGAATACATTGTTATTTGTATATTTATGTAGTATCCTATGACCTTGCTAAACTCTATTAATAGTTCTATAAGTCTTTTTCTTAGGGTCCTTAGAATTTTCTACACAAAAGATCATTTTGTCTGTGAATAAAACATTTTACTTCTTCTTTTCTAATCTATATGCATTTAGTACCGTGTTCTTGCCTTACTTCACTGGCTAGAGCCTTTAATACTATAAATTTCCCCAATCTAAGGAAGAAAGAATTTATTTAGTCTACTGTGAGGTTTTTTAATAGATACCCTTTATTAAGTTAAAGCAGTTCTCTTGTCTTCCTAGTTTGTTGGGAGTTTTTAACATGTGTTGGGGTTTTTCTTCTAATTCTTTTTCTGCATCTATTGAGTTAGGTTTTTCCCTTTATCCTCTTAATATTGTGTATTACATTGATTGATTTTTGATTTATTCTTGCAAATCCCACTTTTTCATTGTTTGTAATCCTTTCCATACATTGATGACTTTGATTTGTTGATGTTCTGCTAAGGATTTTTGTGTTTATACTCATGGGAATTATTACTCCATAGTTTTATATATTTTTCTTCTGATACCTTCATTATATCAATAGAAAAAGTATTTCTCTATTTCTTGAGTTTGTACAGAGTTTACATGCTTGACAGATTTTATGAGTAGAATTATTTGGGACATGGTTTTCCTATGTGGAAAGAGTTTTATATATTAACTCAATTTCTTTACTTGATATACATCTATTCAGTTATTATTTTTTTAATTTCTTTTAGTAATTTGTGTCTTTCTAAGGATTTGTCTACTAATTTATTAACTCATTTCATTTAAATTATCTAATCTGTTAGCATAAAGTTGTTTATAATATTCCCTTATAACTATTTTAATCTCTTTAATGTCTGTGTTATTGGGTCCCTTTTATTCTTGATTTTTGGAGTTTTGGTCTGTTTTACCTTCTTCCTTGGTCAGGCTAGGTATAGGTTTATTATTTTTGTTGATGTTTTCAAAGAACGAAATTTTAATGTAGTTAAAATTCTCTATTTTTTGCATTTTTCATTTTGTTGATTTCCATTTGCATCTTTATTATTTCCTTCCTCCTACTCCCTTTGATTTGCTCTTCTTTTCCTGGATTCTTCTCTTCAAAACTTAGATTATTGATTTTAGATCTTTCTTCTTCTTTAATATAAGCATTTATAGCTATAAGCCGCCCTCTAAGCACTATTTTAGCTGCCTTCCATAAATTTTGATATTGTTGGGGTGCGTGGTTGACTCAGTTGGTTAAGCCTCTGACTTCGGCTAAGGTCAGATCTCACATTCATGGGTTTGAGCCCCGCATCAGGCTCTGTGCTGACAGCTAGCTCAGAGCCTGGAGCCTGTTTCTGGTTCTGTGTCTCCTTCTCTCTCTGCCCCTCCCCCTCTCATTGCTCTCTCTCTGTATCAAAAATAAATAAAACATTTAAAAAATTAAAAAAAATTTTTGATATTGTTTGCTCTCACCTTTTAATTAGGTCATGATATTTTCTAATGTATCTTGTGATTTCTTTTTTGAGACAGGGGTTACATAGAAGTATACTGTTAAATTTCCAAATATTAGAGGATTTTCCAGATTTCTTTTTGTTACTGATTTTTATTTTAGGTCTATTGGAATCAGAGAATATACTTTGTATGGTTTCAGTCCTACTGAATTCATTATTATTTGTTTTATGGGGTTACCCTATGATTTATACTGGTACTTTTCTATATGCATCTTGTGGTTGCTGTTGGTATGTTTATATATGTCAACTAGACCTACTTGGTTGATGTTCAAATCTTCCTTACTGATTTTATTTCTCATTTTATCAATTATGGAGAGAGGAGTATTTAAATCTCCAACCATAATTTTTGATTTGTCTATTTCTACTATCATCTTGTCAGTTATATGTACTTTGTGGCCTGGTCATGAGGAACTTTACGTTTAGAATTGTTATATCTCCCTGCTTCCCTCTATCATTACTAAGATTACTATCATTACTATTGCCATTACATCTTTTTCCCCTAAGAATATTCCTTGTTTTAAAGTCTATGTTGTCTGATATTAGTACAGCCATTCCAGCTCTCTATGATTACTGTTGACATAGTATATCTATCTAAAAGTGTCCTTGTAGCATAAGCCTGCCTTAATTTACTTTTTGTTTCTCCATTGTTGGGCATTTATGTTACACATTGTTCTGTAGATCGTTATCCTCCAGAAATTCTTTTGGTTACCATCCCTCAAACAAGAGGTGCTTCAAACTTTTTCCATGATGATATGGACATAATTGTTATCCCTGAGAGATTATAAATTAATGAAAATAAATTATTTTAAAAGAATTGTATGATATGCTTTATACTTAAATTTTAACATAATCCTTAAAATAATCCAGTCATGTGTATATTTTATTCTTTTTTATAGGTGAATAATCTGAGGATTAAATAACTGGCTCAGGCATACAGAACAAACATTCAGTGAAGGAGCCCATCCTGTTACTCCATATGATACCGTGAAGTTTTCCCTCAACCCTTCTTTCTCCTTCTCTTGCTGCTTTCCACTCTCACAATATTTCTCTTTACAGTCCCCACAACCCTTTCAGGTATGAAGTGGTCCAGAACACGTTATCTGTCTTTTTTTTTGGTCAGGGTCAGAGACTATGGTAAACTCATTCACAGTTATTCATAATTGGTGATGGGCTGCTTTATATAGAATATGATCAAGAATGAGAACTTTCTCCCATTCATATTTTATCCCATTCTCTTACTTTATCTCTAATTGCATTGGTGGCAGATCAGGAAGAGAAACACGAGATGAGGACTGAAGAAGGGAGTTGTTTTTGTTGTTGCTATTAACGTGTGTGTGTGTGCGTGCGTGTGTGTGTGCGTGCGTGTGTGTGTGTGTGTGTGTGGTGGTGGCGGCAGCGGGAGGGAAGGTAGTGGTGGCTCCCTGTATATTACCAACCAGATTTCCCCAAAGTATCAGATCTTGTATGTCTTGGCTGACAAGGAATATCTTTTTCAGATATGAATTAGCATCGATTACATCACATTCCACAACAGTTTCTAGAAAGAGAACCAGAACTAATGTTGAGATTATATAAAGAATTGGCAAATAGATTGATGGTGGTAAAATCCTTGTGTGAGTAACTGGAGAATAATATGGGGAAGGAAAAGAAGAATTTTGTCTGAATGAGGATTTATATATATAATGATATTTACATATACACATATGTAGATCAAGAAATAGCTTCTCTGTTCTATGCCAGAATAGTCACCTCTTGAACATAAAATACCTCACTTAGCAATGATCTCCTTCAGTGACTCCAAATTTTATTGTATCATCAAAGAGTTAAAGAGATATTTGCCTTTCTGTGCCAAAAGAGGGAAACACAAGGAGAAGATTTGGTTTAACTTTAGCAGATTTGAAGTGCTTAGGAATTTCATAAATGTTACAATTTTAGATATATACAGGGTGATTCCATTTTAATAGTTTCCCAGAGCCACCATCCTTTTTGATCCTTCAAAGGGGTTTAGTTTTGATGTTTTAGCAATGTTCTTATCTCCTGAAAAGAAAAATCTGTCATGGAGGGGCACCTGGTGCTTAGTCAGTTCAGCGTCTGACTCTTGATTTCAGTTTAGGTCATGATCACATGGTTTGTGAGTTTGAGCGCCACAGGGGCTCTACACGGACAGCGTGGAGCCTGTTTGGGATTCTCTCCCTCCCTCTCTCTCTGCCCCTCCCCAGCTAATGCCCTTTCTCTCTCTTTATCTCAAAATAAATAAATAAATTTTTAAAAAAAGATTCTTAAAGAAAAATCTGTCATGGAAACAGTAGCGAATGTAAAAAAGTTTGTGTGTTTCCAATTTCTGGAAGGAGTGCGAATTCTCAAGTTCTGTCCCTAGTTCTCGTCGTGGTGGAAGCATGAGGGCTGAGGGTGGGGCGAAAGGAGTGTTCGCTCCAAGAAGAGCATCTAGAAGAGAGTTCTGCACATTTCAGATCTCTGTATTTCACTGGGTTTATGCCGTATGGTGAAAGACAAAGAGTAAGATGTAGAAAGTAAGAGTAAGAGCTGGGGGTGGCTGGAAAGATGAACCCTTTTGTAGAATTCTTGTGTGGGATGGGGTGTGTACATGTGTATACGCATATATATGTGTATGTGTATACTTCCTCTTTTTTTAGTTGAAAAAGTTATGTGAGTGTTGAAAGTCTTAAAAGCCAGATGAGTAACCAACAGTAATGCGTATCCTTTCCATTCAGTATCAAAGAAATCCTATTTGCCAGGGGCCCAAAAGAGCCTGTATTTTTTTCTCCCCATCCACCATCCCCATGCTCTTTTTGCACCTGGCTATTTGTTTGCTGGCCATCCCACATGGCTCATCTGGAGAGGGATGTATGGCCAGGGCAGGGCAGGAGTGGAGCAAGGGTAGGCAGTTGCTGTGTACCAATTGCCTGCTCTCCTTCCCACCCTTGGGCCGTGTTTCTGGGCTTTTATTCTGATTTCTCAAACTCAACTGGAAAATTTGAATATAAATGCCTCTCCCCTTTTTCAAGAGGTCTAGAGGACTACAGTAAGGAAGTCAGAAGTAAAACTGACCTGGGTTCTCCATTTCTTTTTTATTTCTCCCTAGAATAATGAAATATTGGATTGATGATCTTCTAGACCAGCATATTAATTTTGCTGTTGAGACAACTGGACTCCAGAGGGGCTGAGAAGCTTTGTCTGGTGTCCCAGCTGGTCTCCGCCCAGCTGGGACTTGGATTTGCTTCTCTGGCCTCCCAAGCCAACATTCTTTCCACTCAGCTATGCCACTTCCCTGATGGATGAAAAGGACCTGAAATTTTTACAATGGCTGCATAAAACCTTTTCTTAAGCATGGTGCAATGTTATGAGTCAGACTTTGTACATAAATGTTATTACTTATTATTAATTTATTATGTAGGGGGGTTACTGCAACTCAGCTGAGGTGCTGAGTTGCAGTAACCCCCCCACAGAATCTCAAAAATACACCCAAGACTTCTCTTCACAGGGCAAGTGCTCAGTACAGGCTTCCTATGGAGAAACGTGGCTCAAACAAGAAGTGTCACCACTCATTCACATAGAGCCCAAGGGAAAGGCATCTCTTTGGACAGTCCTATTCCCTGAAATAAACAAAGATGTGGGTTGCCAAAGGCATTTGTAGGCAACAGTACTAAGGGGGCCTGACACTAACACCACACTTTGATCATTCAGTCAAATCAAAAAGCATTTATTAAGCATCAGTTCAAGGCTCCTTGCAGGGGCTTCTCTTTGTGTCTCTGGCATTCACACTTCCCTGCTTCTCTTATGTGGCTCTTCACCCCTACCCCAGAAAACTACCCAACATGCATGCATCTCACTGCTGATACTATCCTTATCTGCTTCTTCCTAAGATTTCAAATGCAAAGTCCAGGACAGAATTTTTTCCACTGTAAATCTATGCACTTATCCCTGCTTTCATGGGATTTTGTGTGAGGAGCCCTCTAACCATATTTGAAGCTTATAGGGGTAAAACTGCAGCATCTCTTTTCTACTTTCAGAATGCAGAGTGACTATTTTAGAAGGGTTTTCAGGAAAGCAATTTACAGCCAGTAATTGGAGTTGCAGTGTTTTTGCAAGACCAATGTCTCCGATTACAGGTTTATGATTTGCCTAAAAATAAATCATTGATTTTAGGCTTGGACTTTGAACAGGAGAAAAATTAAGTCTTAGGATGATTTTCTTCAAGTTTCCCAAGACATTCTTTACATCGGAAAGGGAGATGTGGGAAGGCAAGATGGAGTTTCTAGAGAGAAAAAATCCAACGCTGTTTTCCCTTGGTTCATTTATGAGGCTACATTTTCCTAGCCATGTACACTATTTCCAATTTATGACTCACTCAGACAATTTACTATATTTAAAATTACATTAAATTCTCTTTGGAATGCTTAGGTCAAATATTCATGCTATGTATACAGTTGGAAATTCTTCCTCATAGATCCAGTTCATGGTATGGATGTATTTGTGTCCTTGTTGCCATGGTGACTAGAAAAGGTTAAAGCCAAAGCCTCAGAAAACAGAGTGGGTGAGCAATAAAATATTATAAATATGTGTGTGTTTCTTAAAATACTCTACTCACATATGGATTTAAAAATCTTAGAACCACTGCCTTGAAGTTAATTTCACATTTCTAGCATGTAGGTTATTACCTTAAAAGAATATTCTCAAAACAATCTCTTTCAACTCACTTCCTTTTTCTCCAAACTGTAATCTAATGGCCATTTATCTCAAAAGACAAACTATGTAAGTTATGAGCAATGCTTTGGTTTTCAGATATGGATAAGACATGCCGATGAGAAAGAGGGTCCATAAAGTTGTTTTCTGATTGAAATACGGTCTTTTTCGAATCTCCAGTTTAGATTCTTCTGTAGGGAGATATAAAAAGATTTTTCGCAGTTTGTTTAAGAACTTGTAAATAAATTTGGGCAATACTTGTAAGGGCCAAGATATTAAACATTTATCAGTTGTAAGGATTCAAACCCTTCTTTTTTGTCTGCTGATGTCCCTTGGTCCCCGACTAACCCTTTTTATTTCTCCTACATTCTAACTATCTTGTGAAATGAATTCTAAGGATTTACACTCAGAATGAATGCTATATAGGAATAGAGAACACAATTCCTGTAAGGCCAAGAACCATTGCAGCACTGAGTAAGAGATATCTTATATCCATAAGTCTTTCCTACTAACATTTCCAAATGCAGAGGCAAGATGGGTGAAAAATCTTCACTGAGTAGTTTTCTTGTCCCTGTTGCTTACTTTGTAAAAATATCAGAAAGAATAGCAATACATCCGTTGCTTACCTTTTAACCTCCAACCTAGAACCTAAGTTCTTCACAATCCTTTATTTCAAGACATTTTCATGTAGGAAGCATAACAAAAATAAAATTATAACAACATATTTCAGCATTCTTTCCTACCTCTGAATACCATCTCATATTTAATATCTAAGAACTAAAGATATCTCAAGCTCAATAATATGGCCCTTCTTCTGCCATCTGGTGGAGAAATGGGGAAGCAGTAAAATTAAGTAATGAACCAAGGGACTTCACTGAATCCATAAACACATCAGTCAGCAAATGTTACCGGGGCTATTATTACGATTCATAATTTTTTATCCAAATAGTATGCACAGAGGCACTTGGTAACATTAAGGACCATACTGTGAGAATTAGCCAAAGTCAGTCCCTGTCCCCAGAATGCCTGTGAAATATTACATAATTAAAAGCTCTCCTAGGGTTACCTGGGTGGCTCGGGGGGTTAAGCGACTGACTTCAGCTAAGGTTATGATCTGGCAATTGATGAGTTTGGCCCCACATCAGGCTCTGTGCTGACAGCTCAGAGGCTGGAGCCTGCTTCGGATTCTGTGTGGTCCTTGTCTCTCTACCCCTCTCCCACTCATGCTCACTTTCTCTCTCTCTCTCAAAAGTAGAATAAAAACAAAACATTTAAAAATTATAATTAAAAAGATAAAAGCTCTCCTATAGCTTATTTTCCAGCAATTGATTCAACATATAGGACAAGGCAGGGACCTTTTAAGATTATGACGTTACCACCTAACTCATTTTAGTAGTAATTTACTTTATAATGATACTGTGAGCTTAAGATCCTCGTGCTTTTCTGAGAATTTTCTAAAGAAAAAGAAAGAGGGGGAGAGATAGAGGGTAGTAAGGTGGGGGCAAGAAACTGTCTTAGGCCTCACAAAGCTAAAAATAAAGTTTTGGGAACATTTTTCAGTAAAGCACTTAAGAATGCCTAAAACATCTCTATATGAGAAAAAAATAACATCTTGGTAATCTGTCTGCGCTTCTACCCATTCCTAATTTACAGCCTATAGAGAGGAGGAATGTGATGGTAGAGATGTGACAGTGATCATACTAACTGCCACAGATTTGAGGAACGTGACAGCCTCCTCAAATTAGCTTCAACAAAATGATGCTACAAGCCTATTGAATTGACCCTTACAGAACCCAATCTGGATTCCCTTCTTCCTTCCGAAACCCACAGAGGAAAGGCAGCCATAACTCATGTAGGAGATACTGTGGCTGTTAATAAATGTCCTGTACATTTCAAGGAAATGTGACTCTTCATGCCAGTGGGTTCTAGATGAAAGCACTTGATGCAGAAGGACCATGCTGTTTTATGTTGAAAGGGGCTATTGGCTTGGTCTAGTGCCATATGCTATTTGGTTTTAAAGGACATTGAAACCTAAAATAAGTCCTTCCTAGTGTTCCAGAATCATTACGTTGATACGGAGAAAAAGTGGTGCTTATGTAACCAACTTACCCAACTCGAATAGGGCCTTAGACAGGGATGTGGAACACAGTAAGCTCCCATCCCTGCTTCCTGCCTTCTCCATTCAGATCCTCTTGCCCAGTCCTAAGATGAGCAGTCTGCTAGAAATAATCTTCATGTTAATGAAAGGCTAGAAGCACCATCTTGAACATCCTTGATTATAATCATTAATGGGTACATTTTGAATAGACACGGCATGTGTGTTTTTTTCTAAACAAAATGAAATTTTCTATAGTTTAACAACAGGCTTTAAAAAGATACTGTCTTGAGGGGTACCTGGGTGGCTCAGTTGGTTAAGTGTCCAACTTCAGCTGATCTTGCGATTCCTGATTCCTGAGTTCAACTCCCACTTCAGACTCTCTGCTGTCAGCACAGAGCCCACCTGGGATCCTCTGTCTCCTTCTCTTTCACTGCCTACCACCCAACCCCCTGCCAATTCTCTCTCCCTCAAAAACCAATAAACATTAAAAATATTTATGTATATATACACCCTCTGGCATTTTTGTAGCTGTTTCTCAATTCAACATTCCACCATGAATTCAGATCTGCTGCAGCAACCTGTAAGGTCAATGTAGTTTCATGATTAACGTTTATAAATTCTTTTTATTTTTATTTATTTTAACATTTATTTATTTTTGAGGGACAGAGAGAGACAGATCATGAGGAGGGGAGGGGCAGAGCGAGAGGGAGACACAGAGGGAGAGGTAGCTGCCAGCACAGAGCCCAATGCGGGTCTCGAACCCACGAACTGTGAGATCATGACCTAAGCTGAAGTCGGAAGCTCAACTGACTGAGGCACCCCCACACAGGGTCCACAAGAGGACTCGCAGGACATTTTGCCCAAAGAGGGAGAAGGAGGCACCTACAGAAGAGGGAATTGGCAATTGCCAGAAGCCAGTATATGTTCCTTACTATCAAGCTATGTCAGTCTAAACTAATTTTTCATTGAAATTATTTCTATAGTGTAAGTACAGTATATCTTGATGACAGAAAAACACCCTGAAACTTTCTTTATGACAAAAAGGAGAAAAATGAGCTGAATCCATATATGTTTGGATTAATAGACATTGAGATATAGATACCAAAAGAAAGATGTTTCTAGAAGACAGGTAAAAGATCTAATCTTTCTTACATTTTAATTAAACCTTGAAAAACAGAGAAGGTATGTCTTCGAATTTGTCCAGTAAACATTTAACTGAGTGTGCTCTGGTCACCAGTCATGAGCTAGGATTTGAAGATAGCAAAATAAATGAGGCAGAAAGCCACTTCTGGGAGCCTAGAGTCAGACTCATTAATTATGCTGACCATAGAAAGCCTGGAGACTAAATATTATACAACAGAATCACAAGAAAAAACCATGCAGACATTCATTGGGCTAAATTTGAGCACGGATATATGTGAAGTTTTCAACTAAGGACCAAAAAAATATAATAATCTAGCAATGCCACTATGGAATGGAAAGATATGGCTTAGCAACTGCTTCATTAAAAGTCTTAATGGCTTTAGATGACTGGTATAGGGTAATGATTCAGTGTAGTTCCCCCTAAACCAGTGAAGTGTGGGGTGCATTATATGCCTATATGGATCCAGATATAACTGGCAACCATCCCCCTCCGTTCTGTAACGCTTCTACTGATAGCAGAGTATTGTACTTTGCATTGGACACTGCCTATTAGTTGGGCCATAGACAAACACAGACAAAGAGATCCACTGATGAACCAGAAACTTACACCATGAAATGTTTATTGAATGCCAATTTTGTTTCAGTCACTGATTTTGGTGCTTGGGATACACGAGGGACAAAACACACAAGGTCCCTATTCATATGGAGATGGCTGTTTAATGAAGACAGTAGATAAACAAATAACTGATAAAATAACTTTACATACTGATAAGCACTGCTTTAGAAACCACCCAAACCATGTTCCATGAAGCACAATGGAAAGGAACTAGAGACAGGATGTCTGGACTGTAAAGATATAAGTGACATGCAAATGTCTTACTAAAATATGAGAAAGATTTTCTTTTTTTTTCTTTAATAGTTTATTGTCAAATTGGTTTCCATATAACACCCAGTGCTCTTCCCCACAAGGGCCCTCCTCCATTACCACTACCTCCCCTCCTCCTCCTCCTCCCCTTTCAACCCTCAGTTCATTTTCAGTATTCAATAGTCTCTCAAATTTTGAGTCCTTCTCTCTCCCCAACTCTCTTTCCCCCTTCCCCTTTCCCTGGTCCTCCATTAGGTTTTTCCTGTTCTCCTGTTAGACCTATGAGTGCAAACATATGGTATCTGTCCTTCTCCGCCTGACTTATTTCGCTTAGCGTGACACCCTCGAGGTCCATCCACTTTCCTACAAATGGCCATATTTCATTCTTTCTCATTGCCATGTAGTACTCCATTGTGTATATATACCACATCTTGATCCACTCATCAGGTGATCGACATTTAGGCTCTTTCCATGTTTTGGCTATTGTTGACAGTGTTGCTATGAACATTGGAGAAGGATTTTCTACAAGACACACTAAATATATTCTGTAAGGACCTGGTGAATAGAACCATGGCCAGTGAGAGACATGAAGACAGAATCAACTCAACATAAGATTAAACTTCCTATAAATCTGGCCACTCCAAAGGAGACAGTAGTCTCCATCAAAAGAAGAAATGTTATTTACCAACCTATTTGCCAAAGCAGAAACTTCACAACCCTGGTTGTGCAGGAGTTGGAGGTCCATGACTAATGGGTCCAACCTGTATGTCCCAAGGACTTTGTAGGTGCCTCTGTTAGCATGTCTCACTCAGCCCACTTCTCCAATCCTTGAGTTAACTAGACTGAAGTTTCATTGGAACCACCCTCTCCGGCCTCTCCAGCATCTATTCAGGTTCTCATCATTTTTACCTGGTTCCCCAAGAAACATTCTGTTACAAGTAACAAAAAACTAACTCAAGCTTGCTCAAGCCTAAAGAAATTTATTGGTGTGTATAGCTGGAAAGTCCATTGGTATACTGACTTTAGACACAGCTGGATCTCTGTACTAGATTTTAGGGGCTCAAACAATGTCAATAAATCTCTATATCCCCACCTCTTAGTGTATTCTTCTCTAACCATTGGCCTAATGATCAGAGAGCCCTCTCTAGGTATCAGGTAAAGACGGTCACTGGAAGCCAAAAGCTACATCCTTTCATCTTGAATAAAAAAGAAAGGAGAATCATAATCCTAGGTCCAAAAGTCCATATGTGAAATTTTGTGGGAGAAATCTGATTGGTGTTGCTTGAATCATGTGGCCACCCTTGGACAGATCACAGAGAACAGTGACAGGGTACTGTAATAGGCTGGGTTTTGGTCATACATCTGCTTCTCCTGAGAGGCCGGGGCAGGGACTGAGGGCATGGCACTTTCTCCAAAAGGCAGACATTAGACAAACCAAGAAAAAAAAATTTTCTATTCTATACTATATAGGTATAATAAAAGACAGAATGCAATGGATAGCTTCTATAGTCTCACTGTTTCAATAACTTCCTAATTGTCCCAAGTTTTCCCCAGTTCATGCTTTTCTTTTCTGGAAGGATAATCTTCCTAAATGACAGTTATAATTCTCTGCCTTCTCTCCCTAAAACATTAAGTAGCTTCTATTTGCCTATAAAGTCAAAATTCATTAGAATTTGGACCCTACCTACCTCTAAGCCTTATTCCTCCCTGACTGCTCTCATGGCCAAAGCTCTAGCCTTTGTAAATTGCTTGCAAGTCCACTAACGTCCAAGAGCATTCCACACCTTCACTCTTTTCTCCCAACATCCCTCTACCTCACTTTAATCCCACTGATTTCCTTTCAAAATTAACCCAAACATCACCTCACCTCCTAGCCTGTCCTGTTCTCTCTCAGGCACGTTTCTCCACTTAGGCCTTGTGCACACCTGTCTCTTTATGCATCTGCTCATATGCCCTGTCTCATCTAATAACCTCTGAGCTCCTAGAGGACAGGGATTGAACCTTATTCATCCTGTGTTTCTGGTAATTGCCTGGCAGATAACAGGCACCTAATAAACAGTTTCAAGAGAGAGCAAAAAGGGGGAAGGGAGAAAGAAATAAAAGGAGGAAAGGAAAACGACAGATTCCCTAGGGACTGTCTTTTCCTTCTAGATAATAAATTTTGAGAATTACACTCTGGGTAAAAGGGCCTGACTTTGTTGTCTAAATCAAAGAAATGAGTAACAGAATTTCAGGCTCAGTCATGATGGAGGGTAGATGCAGGGAACATGGGAAAAAGGGACAAAAAGTCTCTGTGGTGTTTTTGTTTTTGTTTTTGTTTTGTTTTTTGTTTTGGGGGGGTTGTGTGTGTGTGTGTGTGTGTGTGTGTGTGTGTGTGTACCGGGGTGGACCACCCACTGACCCACCCATTCAAAGGGTAAAGGGTGAGCCTGGACACAGGCATGTCAAGCGTCATCTTCTGTAATGCGCTGTGGCTACCCTGTTTCTGGCTTGCTTCCAACTGGGCAGTCATGTGGAGAAATGAAAGTGAACGGAGAATTTAAAAGGTGACCTAATTCTCTGCTGAAAGCATTTCCAATCATAGGTCTGGATGTATTTTAATTATACCTGGACACAGGAGCCCTCACCCAGACATACTGAAATCCCAAGTGGACTGTCACTGTGGCTGTAAAGATTTGTCTAAGCTTGCAGTTATGTCAAGAGCCTGACATCACACTGATCATTAAGCAACAGTGTGGAGGCGCAGCTGGGCGTTTCCATGGCAACTGCACTGGGTTGGCCTGCGGAGCTTGGTAACAAGAGCATTTCATTATGGGTCATTAAGGGCAAAAGGCTTCATTTACATTATTTCCTATAAAATCCTATTATTTCAGGTGTTACACTCCATCTCCATCAATGCAGCCCTTCTAGAAGAATCACAAATGTGGGTTATTAGAGAGAGAAACAATAACAAGCTTCGGGTAAGCTGTAAACCATAGTGTTTTGCAGATGAGAAAAGCATTTCACAATAGCGATGTGGGCTCAAGAGGCGACCAACCTTCTCTGAAGGCAGAGAATTCTTATTCTGAAAAGCGAAGCATCTGTCTTTTTATTGTCTGTTCCCCGGGCCTGAGTCATGTTTCATGATTGGTTGATAAGGACACTAAAGAAGTGTAGACAAATCTGGCTCTGCTGTTTTAGGCTTCAAATATTATTTTATTGTGGCAACAACACTTAGCATGAGATCGACCTTCTTAACAAATGTTTAAATGTACAGTATTGTTGTACAGATCTCTAGAGCTTATTCATTTTGCTTCAGTGAAACTTTACACCCACTGATTAGCAACTCTCCACTTCCCCTCTGCCTGCCCCCTGGCAACCACCATTCCAATCTTTGATTCTGTGAATTTCACATTAGTAATGTCTTGCAGTATTTGTCTTCCTGTGACTTGGCCCGTTTCTTATCCTCATCAGGAGCTGAGTCTTCGGTTTCTTGTATTCCAGGGTAAGCTTTCTTTCCCAGCTCTACCAAATCCAGGAAATGGTAGTTTCTGTTAGCACTCAAGTACATAACACTCTAGAAGGCAAGGAGCCTCTCCCTGGTTCATCGGGACTTGGGAGTAGAGAGATAAGGTCTTCAAGCATCTTTCTAATAGCCCAGGTCCCTAGCCAGCATTGCAGGCTGACCTGGAGCTGTTGCCTCCGAACTCTGGTAATACCAAGTCAGCTTGAGGACCAGACCTAGAAGGTTATTCATTCACTCACAGCTCCACCTGCTGCCTATAATTAAGGATATCAGTTCTACAAAGGCAATACCACAAATGCCACCAAATATTCTCTAGCTTCCAAATCCCTGTGACCTAATGGTAGTTAATTTAGCCTTCTCTGAATGGGCACAAATTCTCTCATGATCAAAAAGACCCTGGGGGTCTTGCATCCTGGTAAGACAGCTGAGATGTAGAGATAAACAACAAAAGGATCTAATCCTTACATTTCGTGAGTTAATTTAGTATGGTCAGGAATACGTGAAATGCTTGCTGTTCAGAAAACCACTTGCCTAAATGAGTGGAACGATAGGCATGTCATTGAATTAGTTCACGATTTCACTGGCATTTCACACGATCCTCCAAGGACGGCAGTAACCAATTTCAGATGACCCAGAGCAGAGCACTGGCCAGTGAGCGGGTGACTGTCAATGCTTCGCTTACAGAAAATAGCTGAATCATATTTTAAAAACAAAATACAAAACTGTGCTTTCTCTCAATGTTCACCACAACTGTTAGATCTAGGAAAGACAGATTTTTGTGTCAAATTCCAACATTTAACTATAGAATTAAGGTGTCTCTATTCTGAACAGTACAATCTCTTCTTTAGAGTCAAATGACACAAAGCAGGTGACAATTTGATGACTGTTCTGGGATGTGTTTCCTGGTGTAACAGAGAGACCAGGGAGGTAAATTTAGTGCAGACTTCCTGTCGAGCTGTGTGAACCAACACACAGGACCTCCAGTCTGCTTTCAAGCCCAGAAGACACTCTTTGAAGGTTACGATGGAGAGATTATTGACAAGCTACGTTTTCTTTGCCCCAGAAAAGGGGATCAGGCCAGATTAGATTTGGAAAGTGAGGCTATACTACAGATAAACAATAGTGTATATGGAAGCAACGCTCTACGTGGAACAGAAGTGAAATCAGGTTTAACTGGTGCTTCTATCCCAGTGACTACCTGCTACTAAAATAATTGCAGCTGTGTGAGGTATCAAACATCTCTTTAAAAGGATTCGAATTCAGGAAGTGCGTTATATGGGCAGGTGACTCTTCCAGCTCCCTAAATCAATGATCATACTGTTAATTAGAGTAAAGATGAGGCAAAGCTCTGAGGATAGGGATTTCACAGTGACTCCCAACAGCTGGATTAAAAGACTGGATTTAACCACAAAAAATTGTCCCCAATCCTCTTCTTTACCTCTGGTATATGTACAGTTAACTCTCTTAAAGGTTTTACAAGTGAAGAGCTGCCTTTCTTGGATAAAGATATTTGAATAAGAATGGTATTTATGCATAAAATGAACTCTTTTTAACCTACATGTAATAAAGGACACTAAATGGCCTTTATCTGGAATACATGGGATATTATTGTATGGACTACTAAGATAAACTTTATATGCTTAAATATTATAAACAGAACACATACAGATTAGACTTGAGGAGTACAAATATTTTGGACACAAAAATGATGAAGATAAAAGGAGAGAAAAAAATTAAATACAAATTCAATAAAATGGAAAGGTTTTAAAGATTTTGTGCTGGTGTTTACTCCTAAGTATATTGTTCCATTGCATACTCCTGGCTTCTAAATTGTAAAAGAGTTACAGTAATATGCTGTACCAAAAATAACAATGGATTAATATTATAGTAGCTTGAGCAAAGCAAGCTAATTTAATTAACTTGTCTATTATGTCCTAAACTATTAAAGCTGAAATAATCCTGCTCTGAATTAAAGGGCTGAGCAGTCTGTGGACATGGATCAGAAAAGATTCCTCTATTTTACTTAGTTCCTTATTATTAGTTCTGAAGACAATCATTGCAGCCACTTTTCCAGGTCTCTCTCTTCATTACTGAAGAAATAATCACCTTATCCAGATCTGAAAAGCTGTTACACTTGTCATTTAGCACTGGACCTATGAAAAACCAGAAAGTGCTATTGAAAGTGAAAGGCTTAATTATTTCAATTTTTTGGCAGAGACATTACTTGAATGATCTTCCATTCTTTTTTTTTAAATGTCATAGCCTTTTATGAATGTACTTTAAAAAATATAATTAAAGTGTAGTTGACATAAAATATATTTGTTGCATATGTATAACAGTGATTTCACAATTATATACATTACAAAATGTTCACCACGGTAAGTGTAGTTACCTTTGGCCACTATACAAAGTTATTATGGTATTATTGACTATATTCCCTATGCTGTACTTTTTATTCCCATGATTTATTTATTTTATAACTTAATCCCCTTTCAATCTTTGATTGGATGAAATGGTCAAAACAGTACCTTCTAAGACGTATTTATAGGCTCATTGGGAACAATTACTTTCAATGTTGATTAACAAAGAGATGTGTTATTAAAATTCTGAGAGGTGCCAATGCAGAGTAACAAGTCCTTGTTGTTCATAAAGAGCCTGAGTCTCAAGAGTTTTAAGGGCCTCACAAACATCATCTAATGATTTTCTGTAGCATCTTATTAGGATAGTAGAAGGCTGGCATCCTGGCCCTGGAGCACAGATGAAGATGATAAACCATTGTAGTAAGGGTTGCATTTATAATGATAATGCATGAAGCCACTGTCTTTTTTTATTTCATTTTTAAGCACCTCAGATGCACAGGATTGAATTGCTTGTAGTCATTAGTCCAAGGTCCACTTTTAGCATCCATCTGAGGAAAGTCTTTGATTCATTTTATTACTTTTCCCTTCATTTCCATCTGCAATTGCATTCCTCTCCTAACTCTCCTGGAAAATACATATAAAAGTATGTGCTATTCTAAGTATGTGATAAGACAGTCTTTTCAACAAATGGCGTTAGGAAAACGGGACAGCTACATGCAAAAGGATGAAACTGGACCACTTTCTTACACCGTATACAAAAATAAACTCTAAATGGATTAAAAACCTAAATATAAAAGCTGAAACCATGAAAATCCTAGAAGAGAGCACAGGCAGTAATTTCTCTGACATTGGCCATAGTGCCATCTTTCTAGGTATGTCTCCTGAGGCAAGGAAAATAAAAGTAAAAATAAACTACTGGGACTACATAAAAAAACCAAAACCCTCTGTACAACAAAGGAAATAATCAACAAAGCTAAAAGATAGCCCACTAAATGGGAGAAGGTATTTGCAAATGATATAACAAATAAAGGGTTATTATACAAAATTTATAAAGAACTTACATAGCTCAACACCTCCCCCCAAAAAAACCCCAAATAATCCACTTAAAAAACTTACAGAAGACATGAATAGACATTTTCTCCAAAGTAGACATACGGATGGTCAGATGGCCATCAGACACATGAAAAGACTCTCAACATCCCTCATCACCAGAAAAATGTAAATCAAAACCACAATGAGATATCCTGACCTCACAACCTGTCAGAATGGCTAAAATAAAAAACACAAGAAACAGCAAATGTTGGCAAGGATGTGGAGAAAAGGAACCTTTTTGTACCGTTGGTGGGAATGCAAACTGGTGCAGCCATTGTGGAAGACAGTATAGAGGTTCCTCAAAAAATTAAAAAGAGAACTACCCTCCGATCCAGTAACTGCACTACTGGCTATTTACCCAAAGTATAAAAAAACACTAATTCGAAAGGATACATGCACCCCTATGTTTATAGCAACGTTATTTACAATAGCTAAATAATGGAAATGGCCCAAGTATCCCACAATAGGTATATGGATAAAGCAGAGGTGGTATATACATACAATAGAATATTGTTCAGCTATTGAAAAGAATGAAACCTTGCCATTTACAACATGGATGGAGCTACCGAGTATAATACTAAGTGAAATAAGTTAGTCAAAGAAAGCAAACATCATATGATTTCACGGATATGTGGAATTTAAAAAACAAATGAGCTAAGGAGGAAACAGACAGACTCTTAACTATAGAGAACACACTGATAGTTGAGAGATGGGTGAAATAAGCAATGTGAATTAAATAATATACTTATCACGATGAGCACTTAGTAATGTATAGAATTGTTGAATAACTATATTGTGCACCTGAAACTAATGTAACAGTGTATGTTTACTGAAATTGAAATTAAAAACTTAAGAAAAAAAGTATGTGCTGTCCTTCAAGGTCCACCATCTGTAAGCATATGTATTTGTGACCCAGAAATTTTGCCCCTGGAAATGTACCTCAGAAAAAAACTTGTAGACGGTCATAAGGAACTACATACCTGATTTGCTACCTAAGTGAATAGACATAAAATATAGTTTGTAGCATGAAATAATTCTATGTAACAGTCAGAGACATTGAACTAAATTCCCACATAGTAACATGAGAAATGTATGAAACAGAATGAGATCTGGAGCACAATGTCTCTTATGTAAAATGTTCAAACTGTATGTTTACAACAACACTAAGTATTTCTCAGATACTTTATCTCTTATTGTTAAGGAAAAATTGACGTAGTTTATCAAAAATGAAGGAAAGAAAGGAAAGGAAAACATGTAAGGGTAAGAGGGGAAAAAAGGGATTATGGGTGTAATTTATTAGCTACCTACCAACACAATGTTAAGTTCATTACATTCATTATCTTATTTCAAACTTATGAAGCAGATACTGTTGTTCTGCTACTAAAAAATGTTGACACACATGAAGCTTTTGTCAAAAAGACTAAATATCTCTCTGCAAGAAAATGGCAGACCCAGTTTACAAAAGTAGGAGGTCTGGCCCAAGAGGCACCAAGCCGATTATAAAACCACTCATCTCTGAGTGCTGTTTTTGGTGGAGGCAAGAATGTTCATTTGTTTATGGCCAGTTTCCTCTGTTGTAATTCTACACCCAATTCTCACTATTAGTTGTTTTTGTTTTCCAGACTCCTGGAAGTGGGTATAAAAAGTAGTAGACAGAAGTGTAATAGACATTGATAGATATGTTCTGCTTTTGACAAATAATTACATTTCCATCTAATTTATACTTTAATGTTCCACTAGTTTGGTTAGCATGAGTTGATATCTAAGAAATGAATAAGACTAGATGCTCTATTAAAATTTAGTTTCTGGATTCCACAGTGATTCCACAGTGTGGTGGCTCATCTGCTATCCTGACATACCTGAAGATCTGACTTGACCTTGCATATCCTCTCTGTTTAAACTTCATAGATCATTCTCAGTAGATTATTAAGGTTCTGAGAGTATGTGTGATGATTCTGAGTAATATAAATGATACCATATTTTAGTTTTTAAATATTAAAGAAAAATATTAAGTAGAATAATCAATTAAGTTATTTTTCTTTAAGTTTTATGTTTCGTTATGTTTTCTTTTAGTTTTATGCATCCAGGTTGTTAGAAATTATATTTAACATTGATAAAATCACTTGGATATTAAAAAGGAGGTGCAAAATGCCAGGCCACACACCGATCATTGAGTTGACCCTTCATATCTCTAGAGTTGCTGAATGGAAAATATTTTCTGAGAGCTGTAGCAAAGATGGCACAAAAGTTCCTTCTGATCAATGAGACAAAGAGAAAGATGAGAAGGGTGACATTGGTGACACAACCAAATAAGATAATGCTTGAGATTTTCACTTTTCTATTAAACATGTCCAGTATAAAACCCACAGAAAGAAGTAGAAAATTTAGTTAGGAAGCCACAATTAAAAGTACTTTTTATTGGTAATCTCACTTGAATCCTCAAAAGCTAGAAAAAAGAGAAATTTGGGAGTGAGGTGAGAGAGGACATGAAATTTGTTGTAGATGAACTTAGAGATTCATAGTTTCAGAAATAGAAAAGAATCGAAAAATAATAACATGAGGCATAATTAATACTATCTCTTGAAAATTCATTAGTACCTATTTAAAAAATCCTTGGGGGGAATATGGGAAGGGGGGGGTGATGGTCATGGAAGAGGGCACTTGTGGGAAAGAGCACTGGGTGTTATATGGAAAGCAACTTGACAGTAAACTATAAGAAAAATAAATAAATAAATAAATAAAAATAAATAAAAATCCTTGTATCTCCACCAAGAAGAACCTAATTTAAAAATTCCACATGGATTTCATTTCTTTGCATAAAACAATGAGTCTTCGTGTTTCTGGGATTATGAACCTCTTTTACAATGTTGGTGAAAATTATGGAACATCTTTTTTCAAAATGCACATTCATGTCCCATATTGCATAAAATTCCAAAGGTTCATAAATCTAAAACCCAACGACTTAGACTAGAAAGATCAAATTGATGAGCTTTATAGTAAGTCAGTCTAAATTTCCCCTACTAGATCTTTTTTTTTTGGTAAAGTTTTCTAAGAAACATCTTGACATTTACCATCTTTTGTAGGTGCTTATATAATATATAGAATGAAAACTATCATCCTACTTCAGGCAAGGTCCAATTTTGACATAATTAGATTTTGTTTATTTTACTGGAGCTGCCATTGAGTTCTACAAATTGCAGACATCATAATGATACTTCCAGGAACTAGTACTAATGGAGACAAAAGACATCTGGTTACCAAGGAGAAGGCTGGTGAAGCCTTGTGCTTGTGGAAGGTAGTATTATCAGTGGCTCTATCAAATACAGGAGAACTGAGAGTTCATCAAAGCTCACAGCTTTTTTATAAAGTAAATTTAGAAAAGTGCTCCAACAGCATAGGTGATCCTCAGTGAAAATAGTTTTGTCAAACCCCACAACTGATACATCATTAAGGTTTAATGCAATTATGTCTTGAGAGCAAATAGAAATGTTATTTCCCAGGTGCACTGAATCAAATTAAGAGCATTTGAAGAGCAATGAAATCTATTCCTTGTGTGTTGGGACAGTCTAATGAGAAGCATTTATATGTTAGGAAAAGCTTTAGATCCCAAAGCTGTACCTACTAATCACCTGAATGTACATCTCTGTTCCTCAGGGTGTCACCAAACCGAGGGTGCAAATGAGACCTAAGATAACATTAGATTCTGTACAGTTAGCTCAGATGTGACTAATGAAGAATGTAATTTTGTATATTCAGGTTTCTTTTTTTATAGTTGCTACTGTGTGGGTGATTTTTAAAGCAATGTGGCAAATTTAAGGTAAAATATAATGTGAAGCAGGAAGGTATTGTGAAGAAGTCTGAATATGAAATCAGAAAGACTGGGTTTGGTCCCTGGCTCTGTCATTTGGTAACTATGTAAACTTTCACAATTTCTCTGGGCCTCTAGTTCTTCACAGGTAAAGTGAAGACATAATGTTCATCTGTTAGGGATTTTCTGAGTTTTCACATCTGTCATCACAGCGAGACATGTTTTTCTCTACTTGATTTTTATTTTTTTTATATTCATTATGGTGATCAATGCATACAGTTTTAAAACTCAGATATAACTACAAGATTCAAAACAGTAACAATGAAAAAAGCAGTAGTGTCTTCCTAGATTCCTGCTCCCTAGGGGTAGCCCCTACTAACTGTTTTTAACTCTTTTAACTCTGTTTATTTGGTCTTCGGATCCATTTTTAAAATATGCTTATATCCATTTCTGGATATTGTCTAACATTTAGATACTACATATTGGAATATGGAATTTAGTTCTCCTCACTCTCCCTCAAGACACATACTTTCAAAATAGTCATATCACAATATGTGTTTAAAGAAGTATTTAATGCTTATATTAGTGTAATACAATAAAAAATGTTCAGACCTGAGCCATGTAATTTAATATGTTTATATTCTTTTCTTAGGCAACTCTTCCCCTCTCATGTGTTATTTTTATGCTTTGTATTTATTCCATTTTCTATTTATTTTTCATTAATTCCTTTTCCAAACCTCCACCCGAACTACAAATAGCCACTCAATGTGATCAGATGCATCCAGGGATATCAGTTTCGGTTTCTCCTGCAGTCCTTCATCTTCCTGTTCCAATCTTTACTGTTTCTAGGACTCTTGAGGATTTACCTTCACTGACAGACTGGTAATTCCCTTTGCTTCTCTCTTATGATTGAGTCCGCCTCTCCTGAATGTTTCCATGTTTTCTTCCTTTCTTCCTCCCTCCCTCCCTCCTTCCCTTTTTTCCTTCCTTCCTTCTTTCCCTTTTTCTTAATTAGGTAGAGCATTATCTTGTTGTTTCCTAAGAAACTGTGTGTGGAAAGTAAATGTTTGAGACTGACTACATCTGAAAATGCTTAAATGAGTGGTTGTTAGGGTATAGAAATCTAGGTCAGAAATTAGTCTCTAAAAGAAGGCATTGTTGTAGTGTCTTCCAACTTATCCTTGAAAGACTGATGGCATTCTAATTCACAACCTACTATGTGATCTGTTTTCTTCCTCTTGGAAACTTAACTATGTTTTATTGTTCATGGATATCATGCAATTACAGGATGTGGTGAGCTTTGCTGTCTCTCATTTTATTGTGCTGCTGTGCGCTTGAGCAACTCCTTTGTCCAAATTCTTATGTTCTTCATTTCAGGCAAGTTTCTTTGGATTATTTCTGTGACAATTTCCTCCTGTCTGTTTTCCATTTCCTTTTTTAAGAACATTTCAAATGTTCTCCTCTTTTCAATCGGATCCCACACTTATCCCTTTAGATAAACTTGGTATCTCCACATCCTAATTCCTAGAAAGGAAGGTGCAACCATGCTGACTCCACAAGGATGCCTCACACTGGCTGGTAGGCCTACTGTCAGCCTCAACCCCGAGCTCTCAGCCAGGCTGTAAGGACCCAGCTATGGCTAATCACTTCCATAACCAAGCAGAACAGAGATTTTTACTCTACCCTCTTTATAGTTCCTTCTTTCTACTCTCCTCCTCTTTCTTCCTCTTTATTCCTCATCTGTTTGTTTGGTTCTCCTCTTGGGGATGACCATTTGGTTCTCCTCTTCTTTCACCCTCTGCCTTTTTTTCTTAAACTTTACTAGCTGTGTGTATCTCAACCCTACTGGCCATCTATTCTCATTTCAATTATGTGCATATATATATATATACACCCTAACCCTAACCCTATAACCTGTCATATTAGCAATAGCTTCAGACTCAGCATTCTGGAACTGAAAGGGCTCCATTTGCTGATGAGGAATGAGCCCAGAGAAGTTGGGATGATTTCTTAGTGGCAGCAGCACTTCAATACATATCTGCTAACTCTGGATTCATTGCATTTTCTATTACATAACAGTTCAGTGCACCTCAATGCCAGGAACACAAATATCTGGGCAATATGCCTATGCATTTTGCCATAAATATCCCACTGAAAAGATAGATTTTTACATTGTGTTTGAGTCAACTGAGTCTTTTGAGAGTTGCCTCTGTATATTACAAAAGTACAATAAAACAAATGAGGAAAGAGTTTTTAGTAAATGCTAACATTCATTGAACGGTTACTATGTGCCATTCATTTTGCATATATTTTCTTATTTGAGTCACATACTAACTTTATATAATACTAGCATAAGCCCTGATTTCAATATGATGACAGACAGAGAAATTAATTTCTTTACTCGTTGAGACATAGGAGAAACTTATTCACAAGTCTGTCTGGTTCTCAGGTCCATGCTGTTAACTAATCTAGGGTGCTTCCTGACAAACACTGTTTAAGGCGTTAATGTAGCCTGCTGGACAAGCTCAATAGTCCAAAAGCATGCACAATTTTAAAACAGGCTTTACTTTAAAGTGTTCATGCCCTTTACCCATTTAGCAATACCTGCATCTCCCATTTCTTTGCAAATATCTAGATTCAGAGAGGGACAGATTCTCTCCAGTCCCCTGTGTGTCCCCATTCGGAGCCCTCCCATTCTTATGGAAAAGGTAAATATAGCAAAAGTAGGGTGTTCCAGATTGTTTCCAGTCTGGCTCACTTCTTTTCAGATAAAAAAAACATTTGGTGAAGTTATATTTTTAAGGCTATCATAACAATTATATATCCAGCAAGCTTCTTAAGGTTTATTTGAATTGAAGTGATTTGCATCAATCCAAGCTCCCAGTCTGTTCTCCAGGTTTTCATGACTGCTGTTTTGAGCTGTAAATCTAGCTTGGCTAATGCAGGATAATAAGCAAAGTGTCCTTGCTTTCTCTCCAATATAACTCAACTGTGTGTAGTATAAAACCCTTGATTCTGCCTTTAGACATGTGTTGACCAGCTTGTCAGAATTTCCATTGGTATTGTGTATGAAGGTGGGTGGAACTGCTACAATTTAGATGTAACTGAATTTTTTAAAAAAAAAATCTTTCTTTCATGTGACTTCAACCCTCTGATTCATTTTCAACTTGGAAAAAATACCACATACATGGTGGTCTATGAGAGCTGTACTTTGGCAAGCACAATTTATAATTCATTACCTCTTTTTTTTCTTTTTTGGTCAAGGCAATTTTTAAAATGCTATTTCTATCATCTTTTAAATTGATGTCTTTCTTCTGTGACTGCCATATGAGCTTTATGCATTATTTTCAGCATCTTTAGGGTATTTTTTCTATTGCTTTAAAGTATAATGGATCATATATCAGATATTGTAAAGTATGTTTCAGCCTTCAAGACAAGTTAAGTCCACCACCTGTTTCACAACAAGCAGGGAGCCCAGTGAATGTTCTGTTGTAATCTCCACAGTAAGAAATAGTATTTTATATTAATATGGCTCCCAGGGTCTTTTTGAGCTAGTTTGGAATCCAGGAAAAACAACAGCTTTGCCATCAGCCTTGATACCACCAGGTGAACCTATATGGTAAATCTGGGCAGACAGTGAGAGTCACGCAAGGTCCCTGAGTACAGTGGGTTAAAAAGTATCCTCCCCACAAAACAAAATGTTTTTATATGTGCCCGGAACCTCAGAATGTGATCTTATTCAAAAATACAGTCTTTGTAGATGTACTTCGTTGAGATTAGGTCATACTGGATTAGAATGGGCACTAAATTCAAAGACTGATGTCCTTATAAGAGGAAAGACAGAGACACAAAAAAAGAGGCAGGGATAGACTGATACAGTTGCGAACCAAAGGTTGCCAGAAACTAGGGAGAGGTAAGGAAGGCTCTTCTCTGGAGCCTCCAAAGGGAACACAACACTGTTAATACCTTGATTTTGAGCTTCTCCTATGCAGAACTTAGAATATTTTCTATTGTTTTAAGCCACCTAGGTTGGGGTAACTTGTCACAACATCCCTAGGACTGAGGAACTCCTGAATGATGTTACTGAAGAGATAATAAGTAAGACTGTCCAAACACTCAGGACTCCTAGATGTAGGACTTTCTACAGCTATATGTGGCTGTGGGTAAGAAGAATGACTAAGGCACTAGTGCTAGTGCACAGTGACCAGAGATTGTCTTACTTTAAGCCAAGGGGTAGCTGCTAAGGTAGGGAGGGAAACCCAAGCTTGGTCTGAGACTTGAAATGCAGGATTTGAGCTGCCAATGAAGCAACAGGCTTCAGGAATAATCTGGGAGGAGAGAACCTCAGAACCTGTTCATCTTCTCAGCTGTACCAGCACCTGTACATATAGGACAATTGAGCCCAGCTTGAGTAAAAGTCTCTCAGCTGCTTTGAGCACCTTTTCTAGAGTTGAATTGCTGGTGAGGCAAGAAATTATAAATGGCGACTCTTGTAAGTAGCTTGAGTTCATCCAAGAATATGACAGAGCAAAGATATCCTACAGTGGGACAGAAAAGGTAGAAGTTAAAACTTTACTTTTCTTTAATCCTGGAAAATCATAAATTCTTTCTAAACTAGTCATTTCACATAGACTTTTGTGGGCCCAAACTCTCAAGGCTATTCAAAAATAATGGTCTTTGAATCTGGATTCAAACTAAGACCTCACTAACACCTAGAGCATCTGCCAGACTCAACCACACAGTGCCTCCCAGTGTCTTCTCCACATGAGTCTCCTCCTTTCCCTCCCTTGAAAATGATGAAACTAGCCCAAAACTTTGTCTCTGAATTTTTATGTCTGTGTGTGTGTGTTTTGTTTTGTTTCCCAGAGAAAGGGATTCCATTCTGATCCTATAATAATTAAATCAGGAAGGAACAGTGGAGGACGTGTTTGCTTCACTGTATTGGATGAGATGAATGGCTCCCAAGTCTGGAATTCAGGTTCTGAGAAAGGGAAAGGGAGGCAAAAGAGTTGGGGAGGGTGGGAGAGAGGGAAGGAAAAGAGAGGGAATGGAGAGGCAGAAGTGAAGAGAACAGGGAAAGAAGAAAAAACTATGATTTAGAAGAGAGGAAATGTGGAAGGAGCATTTTGGCAAGGTTGTCTGGCAACACAACTCACCTTTCCTACGCCTTCTCAGGTCTAAACTTGTTACCTCATTTCTTCCTATCTACCACAGAGTAAAATACTGTAAGCAATGACCTCTCCCAGAGCTTAAACTAGGCCCTGCAATTAGTTCATTATGTGCTTGCTAGAGGGTTTGCTTAGAAGAAATTATGTCTAGGACAATAGCTGACTAACATATAAAATACATACTGTTAGTCACTGTCCTCACAACCTCTGCCTGAGGAGATAACTATTTTTATTTTTGACTGAGAAAAATGAGGCTTGGAGAGATTAAGAAATTTGCTTAAGGCCCTATAACGAGTAGAACCAGCATTCAAATCCAGGTCAGTGATTCAATACCCCATGCCTTTAACAACCAAGCCACACTGCCATCCTTAGAATGGAGAAAAAAATCTAGAATGTCCTCTCCTGGCACAATTTAATAGCAGTACATGGGCCTCCATCCTTGGAAACAGTATGCTGAAAGAGTTTGCTTGAAGAAGCAACAATATTTTTTCATTCTTGTGTTTCCTTAGATGGAAGATTCCACACACTTTCTAGGAGAGAAAGGATGAGAAGGAGGACATCCTTGCTTCCCTCTACCTCCTTCACTGACCTTCTCCTCAGAGGAAGAGGAACAGACTCTGATTTGGAAGCTTGGAGGAAGAATCCAATGCACTTGGCCCCACAATTTGATTTCTACTTCCCCCAGCCTATTTCCAGTGTGCTCACTGACTTCTCATTTTTGTGGTAAACTTTCGAGAGCAGTACCTATCCCTGGAGAAGAAAGGCCCTGGGATGGTCCTGCTGAGTAAGGAACCAGGAGGGCAAGAAACTCTAGTTGTCTTATGGACTAAAGCAAGCCCATGTAGCCACACACACAGAGCCATGCTTTGCAGTCATTTTTTAAACAAAGTTTATTTGTTTATTTTGAGAGAGGGAGAGGGAGAGAGAATCGCAAGCAGGCTCCACATTGTCAGCACAGAGCTCAGTGTGGGGTTCGAACTCACAAACCGTGAGATCATACCTAAGCTGAAATCAAGAGTCTGACATTTAACCAACTGAGCCATCCAGGCATCCCATAGTCATTTTTATCAGTAAGATAACTGAAGGTTTTATCTCCATTTCTCTGTTTCTTCTATTTCAGTTCCCAACTTCATCAACTTCAAGTACCTCAAAATCAAAGTGGGAATATTAATACCCACGACCAGACTGGTCAAACAGTTAAATGAGATAAAGCATTTATACCTCTTTATATTTAGTAAGCATTTAACAATTGTGACCCCCACCCCAACACACACAACTTTTCTTCTTCTCTTAGTCACAAAATAGCTTTTACAAACTTGTTTTTTCTATAAATATAAATATCTTTCTTTCATCTTGTAATCTCCCATTGCAAAATTAAAATTCTATACTTATAATATTTCATAGACTTTGGCCATTAAATTTGTGCAAATAAGAAGTCTCACTGAGTTGGTATCTTCTGTAGATTTGGTCTTCATATCTTACAGCTTTGAGCATATTTACCCCATTGGAAGCATCTGATGTAATTGTTTTTAGCAGCATGTAATTTTTAAATCACATGATTAGATCATAATGATTAGGCTCTTGAAGGTTGCAAAGTCGAAATCTGAACATACAGAATAAATTAAACCTCTTATACTTAAAAGTTATTATTTTAGCTTCACTTTGTGCACCATATTACTTAAATACAGTGAGAAAGGTATAAAATATCTTTAGATTTGAAGCAACTCAATATCGTTTGAATTTTATTATTCAATCCTTTCACATTTGTTCTGATAAAAGAGCTAAAAATATCAGCCCTCAGAAGCCAGAAAATGTGGTTTGCCCAGTGGGCCCATGATTAAATGTCTTCTCATGTAGAAATATCACAAAAACAAACAAGTAAACACATAGCTGACAGATGAGAGCTGAACATTTGTCACTGATGTACACTGATGTACAGTACACTTTCCCTTTATAAGTAAAAGTGCCAAACTGGTGTGTGACATTGGAGTTTGTGAGCAGTCAGACCCAATAAGCTGACCTTGGCAATTCTACTTTTACGTGCTGTGCTTAGGCCAAAGCAGAAGACACACCTTACAGGGATACTTGATCACAGAATTTACAAGAGGCCGTAACTCAGTTTGTGACAATGTCTTGAGTGGAGCTTTATGGGGGTAAATACTCATTAAGACGGATCCAAGTAGGGTTCTGCTTGATTCATGGCTCAAAGCTAGAGCTTAGCTATGCTAGGAAATGATAAGGGCATCATGATAAGCATCAATTAGGGCATTTTGGTCCCTTTTCTTGGGTATAGACTATGGTGATACTACCCTTCTCAACATGAACTTGCTCAGCTTTGAATTATTTGCTTTTTGTTCACCTTTTGATTTCCTCCTGCATTGATCCCAGATCAAGGAAAAGAGAAATAACAGAAAAACAACTTAGGTCATTAAATTCTGGAAAGAGGTGAACCCTGAACCACTGATGGAGAAGAGCCTAGTACTTAGGAGAGGGACACACCATTTGGTTTCTTCTACATTCTCAGTCCATCCTTAAGCACCCTCAGAAGTCAACCCTGCTCTTTAGAAAGAGTCATAAAGGTGTGGCCTTCCTTTGCTCCCACTCATTTGAAGGTCTGGAAAAGTAGAATTGAACAGAAACAGGAAATGGTTATAAACAGCCAAATTCCACTCTTTGTAGTCAGACCTCCTAGTCTTAAAAGTCGATAATTCAATGTTTACCTATCCTTCCTAAAATGGCATAGGGATTATATATGACACAAGTTTTAAACTGCCACCAGGGTGGAGGATCTGAAACAAAGTAAAGATGTCATTCCCATATTTTTAGAGTAACAAGCTGTGGGTATCTTCAATCTGTAGTATTTTCAATATGGTTTACCTTATTCCATTATGAAGAAACTCCAACATCTATTTTTCTTTAGTAATTAATGGAAAATAATGTGAGATTATAGAAAGGTTACCCATCATCCACTTACTGACTGCCTTCATACTTGCTGATTAAACTGACTTGCTGGAACAGTAATGACATGGACTACTGCCTGTGTGGAACACAGCTTAGCTCACCAGAATCTAATAGAAAGAACTACAATTCATAAGTAGGTATAAAGCGGGTGCATCATATTTCTGAGTCAGATATTTCCAACACTTCAATAGCATAACTTAAAAGACATATGCTTTCAATTGAGGCAAAAGCTAGCAGCACTCCAACAGCAACTTTGACAAAAGTTGACTTTCTTGGGACTAACAAAGAAAGGACTGACCTCTAGGACTTCACAGGGGGATGAAGGAGGAAGGTACCCAAACTGAGGAAGCCACAGTTGATTTCATCCCTGGTTAGAGAGAAATCATCCTTTTTAGGAAAGAAGGACATGATTAGGCCTCAGATTGGAGGAAAAAGTAGATTTGTGGCAAATTTCATCATATGTACTTACGTCACATGTTCATGCAAAAATCAAGGCAATCCATGAAAAATATTGTGGTCATACCATCTTGGTCATTTGCTAACAGTTCCATTTGCTTCTTGTCCCACTGGAGCAGGGGTGACAACTACAGTTTAAAGACCTTCCACGTGTTCTGCTAATCATCTACACTCATCATTATGACATTAATCGGCTGTTTGTTTTACTCTTCTCCCTCCCCTACAGAAAGAGTTAGCCTTCCCTGAGAAAACTCTGATAGCTGCTGAGAGGCTCGTGACGAAGATTCCAGTAGTATGGGATAAGATGAATTGTTGCACAATCCTGTCCTGGACATTCAAATATTTGAAGTCATACATAGTGACTGAAGATTATGCAAATTCCCCTGGTTTGCTTTGCAAAAGTAACCTAAGCCTTCCTGAAGAACTGACTTGTGTGGCTGTTGGAGGGATTAAAATGGCATTAGTTTAGGAGGCTCTTGGGTGTTTGGAAGCCTCCTGGAAGGCTTCCAGAGATATTATCTGGCCCTACCCATACACTTCCTGCCCTAGCCCACTCCTGAGTACTGACTGAGTGACAGCTTGCAAGGACAGGGGGGATAGATAACAATAACCTGCATTTTAGCTGGCCTAATTCCACTCTCCTTAGCAAACTTCCCTCAAAAGGTTGCAGCCTCTTACAGGATACAACTTCCTTCCTGAGCTAAACTGGTATACTGGCTGTGGTATCTTTTCTTCTTGTTTATTCCTTATTCCTCAGAGAACTTGGGGAATTTTAATAACAGGGACAATGAAAATTTTCCCTCATGTTTCTGAAAGAAATAGAAATAGTCTTAATACATTGCTTCTTCCTAGTCTTCTCTATAAAATGTCTTCCTCTGGTATAAGTGACATATTATAGACCAATGTTTCTCAAACTTAGGAAGCTACATGTACCAAAGTCACCTGGAGGACTTAAGCAAACACAGATTGCTGGGCCCCATCCTTAGACTTTCTGATTTAGTAGGTCTGGATTGGTTTCCGAGGATTTGCATTTCTAACAAGTTTCAGGTCAAGCTACTGGCCCGAGGCCCCCATTTTGAGAACCCCAGTTACAGTGGAAGGGCCAAATGTCTGTGAGGTGGGGCTAGGGTGACTAACTCATGGTCGTTCACCTGCAATTTTAGTACTAAAAGTTCCGCATGCCGGTGACTCCTTCAATCCAGGGCAAAAACCAGGACAGTTGGTCACTCTAGGTGAGGGCGGAAACATTTCTAGCTTAAACAGAAATTTTGTAGCTCTTAGTATTTCTAAAATCATTTTCAAGAATGCCATGTTATGATTTCATATTTAGATGACTAAAGGGTTTAGATGCTCCACATTACCTAGCTAGTCTCCACAGTTCTAAAATATAAATGACCTTAGAGTATCCTGTAATAACAGTAAGGAGCTCTTACTGAGGTCCTACAGCTCTGTGTGCCACTCTGTTAGCACTTTCATAAATAATATCTAAGTCCTACAACAGTCCCGTTCGTTAGGAATTACAGTCAATCCAGATGGGAAACTAAGCTTGCAGAGGTTACAGGAACACAGCTTGTTAATTCTGCGGCTGGGATTTGAGCCCAGCTCTCTCCAAGCTTGTATTCTTTCCCTTATGATGATCCAAGGGAGTATTTGTTTTTCCTAAGATTTAACATTTGCCATCACTTAATAGGTAGAGATACACAAGGCCAGTCTTATGGGGGCTGATTATTTGTGCACTCAATCTGAGATTTTAGTGCATGCCACCACATAAAAACTCCAGAGAAAAGTGGTCTGTAGACAGTCTTTTCTTAATTAGGAAAAAGTGGTAGAAGAAAAACAGCTAGTTATGCTTTTAAAATTAAAAAAAAAAAATCGATGGGGTGTTTGGATGGCTCATTCTGTTAAACTTCCAACTTGATGTGGGCTCAGGTCATGATCTCACAGTTGGGGAGTTCCAGCCCCTCCTCGGGCTCTGCACTGATAGCACAGAGGCTGCTTGGGATTCTGTCTCTCTGTGCCACTGCCCCCCTGTCCCCCAACTCTTCCTCTGTCTCTCTCTCTCAAAATAAATAAATAAAACTTTAAAAATTGTGTAATCAAAAGCAATTTCATTTTTATATTTAAATTATTTCACAAACATAAGGCACAATATAATATAGAATGAAGTTTAAAGGCATGCCTTAAATATAATGTAATCTCCTTACCACAGTTCAATGACTATTAGGCATCACTTACTGCAAGAAGACCAAGTCTTCTTTCCTTTCCCCTCCTGGGGCAGGAAAGGGTCCTGATCTTGGACCCAGGACCTCTAGTAGCTGGAGATGAAACTCTCTCCACTGTTTCCTCTTCTGTCTTCCTACTAGGAAGCTATTTCAGATTTTGTTTTCTCCCCTATGCAATCTCAGAAATATATCCTCCTATTCTGAAAAAGAGCTATTTACTCATGTGTATGTCTCTTTCTCTCTTTTTTAATGTTTTTTATTTATTTTTGAGAGACAGAGAGACAGCACAAGCAGGGGAGGGTCAGAGAGAGTGGGAGACACAGAATCCAAAGCAGGCTCCAGGCTCTGAGCTGTCAGCACAGAGCCTGATGCGGGGCTCAAACCCCAGAACCATGAGATCATGACCTGAGCCAAAGCCAGATGCTTAACCGACTGAGCCACCCAGGTGCCCCTCTTTCTGTTTTTCTATTCTATGATCTGTTTTTTTCAAGGCCAGACCATAGAGGAAGAACAAGAAACCAGGTCAAAATATGCTTCTTTCCCTGTAAGCCTTTCACCTTGACAATTTCCATCCCATCAGGAAAATTATCTTGTCAACTCCCTAAACTCATTTGGTGAATTCTCTCCCCATTCCCAGCCCCATGTAACAACATCTCACAGTAAGCACAGAATCCATGCTTTGATTAATTTTGTGATTCCAAAAGGATACTTTTCTTATTTTTGTTACTTTAAATATATTGGGATCTATCAGGAATGGTTTAGAGAACTTGCTTTTATTCTTCCTTTGTACAGGGTGTTCTCAGTTCCCAGCATCCTCTCACATTTATGTGAGTATCATGGTCCACACATGGCACGAAACACTTCAGAGTCACCTTTTTCCCTTCCTGATTTCCATTAAACAGAATTACTTACATGTTTCCAACCATGAGAAGATAAAAGTTAAGAGAGCAAAAACTCTTAAAGATCACTCGCACCTGTTCTACTCCAGCCAGGGGCAGAGAACACCTGTGGTCCCCTAGCCCCACCAGGAGTGCTCACCTGATGGGGACCCAAAGATACTTGCTCATAGTAGAAAATCCAGGACAGGATAATAAAAACGTCCCCAACCCGAGAGCAGAGACTATGGGCTGTAATTCACAACTGACCTCATCACATTGAAGCTGTGGGTGGCCTTCTTGACTCTGAGTCTAGATTTTCCCTTACCTAGATTTTGTGTCTTGGTCTTAAGCATTGCCTGTATCTCTGGGCTTGCACTGGTCCATCTTTGCCAATGGTTCAAGATGTGAACTGGTCACCGTATAACTTTTATTTTATCCCAAAAGCTCGATAAGAGAGAAAGATGAAACTACAAACATAATCATTCCCAAAATGAGGTACAGGTTGGTGAAATTTTCGAAGAATGAGAAAGTGGCTGGGAAGGAGTAGGAAGTAGTACCAAGGGGTTCAGCAAACGACAGCAAATTCCTTAGTTCCAGGCTCAACAAGTAGCAACTACACTCCCTTTTCTTTTGGTCAACACTTCAGTCAAATATCTTAAACCAGACACTAGGCAGAGATGTCATTTGTTTTCTTATGCTTTCCATAATCAAATGGGATTATTAACAGAAAACAAATCAAGCATAAATTCCCAACATCATAAAAGAATTTTACTTAATGCATGTGTCAGAAATAAAGTAAAACGTCCTAACAGCATTTAGCATTTCAAATGAAGATAATTGTGAAACAGTAATACTGAAACCAACAACAAACAGGACTGTGTGTGTGTGTGCACGCATATGTGTATGTGGGTGATGCCTTTCACTGTTTGCTCACAAGATCAGATTGCCCCTTTAGGGCAAAAACAGGGAAATGATATTTTAAACTCTGAACTGAACCTGGTAAAAGCTACTAGTGGTTTCTTCCTTTTAAGGGCGTAGACCAGCAGAGCCCCTGCCAGGCCCTGGGCCTCCCTCAGGCCATTTCCTGCCCACAGAGCACTTTGGCGGGGGCATGGAGCTTCTTTGACATCTTTGTTTCAGAGCATCAAGGACACAGTCTTCCATTTAAATGTCTGGCTGGCAAGTTCCAAGGAATATGATCTTTTAGCCAGCGACCCATCTCACAGTGTCCCAAAAGGTTTTAATAGCAGACACCAGTAGTGCGTTGGGTTTGCAACCAGTTTCAAGTTCTCTCCCAGGCTTCTTTCTGAACTATAGGTCTTTCCGGAAAATAAGCAATTGCCACTGAGAAATTGTCTATTTCTAACCTGTGAGCAGCATAAAAACACAGTATTTCTATTAGGATGCCAGTTTGGTGATATTTATTTAGTCATTAATATACTCACTTCCCAGGTTGAATAGCTGAAAGTGACCCAGAAAGTTAGAAAAGGACAGTTTGAACCAGAAACACAGATTAAAGAATTATGCTAATTGATCATATAATTTTCCAAACTACATTCAGAAAGTTTAAGGTTATTTAGAATTATTTAATATGGCCTGTGCTAAAGTTTGTATTTTACTATGTGGGAAGAAATACCTTGCTAAGCAAATTAATAGTATATAATAATATTATATAATACATTTTAACCCACTAAAAAGAATAGGAATAAAGTATAACTCTTTTACTTTATTTTTTATGCTTTATTTCTACAGAATTTGAATGAGTAAAGGAGATTATAATGTTTTGTGTAAAAGTGAGGATTTATTTTTGCATTGTGACTCATGTAATTTTTCTTATGTTAGAACAAGAAGATGAAATGGTACATTTCGGAAGACTCAAAGACTTTCAGAAGTTTTTGTTTCAAACTTTTGCTTCTCAATCTAGCGTTTTAAGTTCTATAATTTTTATTAATTTGTTTTACATTCAATCAACATTGATATACTTATAAGTAACTTGATTTTTTAAAAGGTCATCAAATATTATATGACAAGGAATGACTGGACTGTAATGTGACATACTATGGCCTTGAATTGGTAGTACTATATCAAACTACTTTTTTCTCTATATTAAAAACTTCTTTTTCACAGTTCAGCTGATATCATTTGGGGAGGGGAGCGTGACAAAAGACAAGAGAGAACTTTTCCTGGCTTAGGCAGCACGACACTTCATATTAAAGACCCAAGGTATGAGGCAAGAGCCAGGTTAGATGGACCGGGAACCTGGCACCAGGTGGGAGCCTAGTAAGTCAGTAACCAGATACAAAGAACACATTGTGTCTGGACAAAGTAACCCTGGCTGGTCTCCACTGACACAAGGATAGGGACTTTCTTGCATCTGACCCAGCCAAGAAAACGCAAGGAATAAATACTGATTAAGCACAAGACAATTGTATAATTTATTGTCCAAACTGGAACACTTTGGAGAGTAAAAAATGCTATTAATAATATACCAAGACAAAATGTATAAACCAAGCCTATTTCAGGCAAGATAGGACTTACAGTCCTCTAGTTAAAAGCCATCCAGGGTGATAGAGTTTTCATGGCATGAAAAGTAAGAGCAGGAGGAATCAGCCACCAACATTTTCATTTTGCAGGTGGAGCAGCAAAGATGTTGGGCTGTAAAGAGAACTTTCTTGAAGTCTGACAAGTTCCTGGCAGCATTAGGACCAGGACTAGAACTTCCTGCTTCCAGCTCAGTGTTTTCCTAGCATTCCACATACTTTTGTAGTGTTTCACTCTCTTCAAAGTGTAGCCCCAAGCTTCCCCAGGCCATAACATTCGAGAATACAAACTAAGGTCATAGTAACAATAACAAATAATAATTTCCTTGTTCTTCATCTACTTGTGATTTCACAAATTCCAGTTCTACTTTAAATTCCCATTAAGCAATTTCTAGGAGACTCCTGGGGTTGGTTTGTGTTTGTTCATGGATAGAATCCTCCCTACATTATATAGAATCCACTACTTTCCTCGACCTCCACCTTCATACCCGCGTAGCACAATCTCCATGAGCTGGAGGTGGAGTCAGAGCTGGATTCCACCTCCTTGCTGGTATCATGGCTTTGAACACAGTAGTTAGCATTTCTGGGACTAAAACTCATCTGGGACTGGATTTTTGTAAAATGGGACCTTTATAGCATTGCTTTCTGGAACCATAACTATAACTAAAGTAATGTCCAATCAATTCTTATTATTTGTGGTATTTCTGTTCTATAAAGTCACCCACAAACATTTAAGTAGCAAATACTGAGCCACTTCTCTTTGAGAAAATACAGAGTTAGTTTTCTGTGAGCCTCTGGTCACATTTTTGTCACCTGAACAATTCATAACCATGTTTTATGTGTGTTTCTATTTAAAGACTCCTTATTTTGTATATATTATTGATTCCTTAACATTAAACTCATGGCCAACAGCACTATAACTCATGGCTGAATGAAGCTTATTTAACCTATCTATTTTTCCCTAAGGCAGGTCACAGCCTTCTTATGCAGAGTAATGTGCTTTGACATTACACTTGGGGGCTATTTCAAACAGCAAAATCACCAACAAAAAGCACACATGAAAAATGTGAAACCATGGAACTAGATAGACAGCAAAAGGACACTTGCTTACAGTCTGACAGCTTTGCTCAGCTGGGAACACATATGCATGTCAGGGGCCTCAAATGTTTCTCTGCACTTGTCCCCGAATGACCACAAAAGCCTGCCAGTACTGATTTTAGAGTCACAAATAAATATTAGTGAGTAGGCAAATATGAAATCTGCAAATAATGAGGATCTACTCTCTATAAAGAGCTTAGCATAGTGCATGAAACGGAACCCATGATAAATGTTAACGATTGTCCTTGTGTGATGGTTGTTAAGAAAAGCCCCCTGCCAAGGCCTAAGACACCCGGGGGCCATCCCCACAATTGCCGACTACCCCAGTGCTACCTACTCTTGATGTCAACCAAAAGAGATAGTTTGTCACCAAGGCAAGCAGTAAGCTGGTGTAGGCCTGGTACTCAGGCTTTAAATCCCAGATAGGAAAAGTGTCGTAAAAAATTCCCCAGAAGCTCCAATGTCCACCAGGTAATGGACTCTAGTGAGCCTACTTTCCAGGTTATCTATGGTCAAACACTAACTCAGCCATCCTTTCCCTTTTCCTAGGTGCCACCTCTTTCCATTTGACCTTCTCAAGGTATTTATATGCTACATATGCAAATGTATTGCACATTAGGATGAATTAATGACCCAACATCAAACAAATTCCACACACACTTCAACACTTTCCAGTTTCTCATATTAAAGTTACTCAGATTTTTTCACTACCTTTTATTTAGTTTTGTTTTGTTTTGTTTCCCCAGTTCCTCTCTTAGCTTTCCCTGTGGCCTTGCATATTCTCCTATTCTTAGAGCATGTTCTTGAAATGGCTCTAACTTCTCCTTTGGCTGCCCTCAGGGTTTTCTTTTTCCCTATCCTCTTTGACTCCTTGATTTCTGGCTTATTCACTGTCTCAAATTCCAATTACTCCCTCCTCCAGCAGATCCTCTTCCTGCAGATCTTTCTATAATTGAGCTTGTTGTTCTCCTCTGGCTGTCTTAACTTCCGAGAATGGCCTCCTCCCTGTGCCTTCTCCTTCCCTGTGGCCTCTTGGACAGGGCTGTTTGCTCTGGGGCAGGCCCAGACTGTCGCCTTCCCTCAACAGGGGGTGTCTTCTTCCTGTGCTTTGTGTCCAGTCCTAGCCACACTCCCCATTTCCTGCTTCCCCTTCCTCTCTTATCTCTGTCTGAAGTCCATCACCCTTAACACATGTGATGTGGAGGTTTGGATTTTGCAAAAATTAGACTGTCTTAAAAGAGGTCATACTTGGACACTCTGTGTACCTCCCTTATAGAATAGCTCATTATCGCATGGACTTGGCTACACTGCAGGTCACATCCCACTCTCTAAATTGCAAATAAACATGGGCCAGCCCATTGTGATTTTCAACCAAATGTGTGCCTTAGATTTGTCTTTTAATACCAGCATCAAAAGCTGATAGTTACTTACAGTTCTGAAGTTTTAAGTATTATGACCGTATATTAATTTGCTATCTGAATCTTGCTTTTTCAACTTCTGCTACCCTGGCCCACTTACCCAGCCCCCAATTACTCTCCCAAAACTATTCTTGCGAGGGCTGCTGAGGACTTCCAAAGACATCAATCTAGTGACCTGGCCCATTCTCCTTAGCCCATTCTCCTTGACTTCCCAGCGCTAACACTGTTTATTCTTTCATAATAGTCACTGAGTATTTCTTTACACAAAACACTGTTCTAGACACTTAGGATAGGTTAATAAAACAAAGATTCCTGCTCTTGTGGAGGTTATGTTTTATTAGACTGTGGGGGTAGTCATCAAAAACACAAATAACAAATTATTATTATGTAGAACAAATTAGTAAGTAAATTATTTGTTATATAATCAGTCTTAAAGAAAAAAAGGAAAGATAGAGCAGGGCAAGGCAATCAAGGAGGTGACTATTGGAGGTTTCAGTGTTCAAAGAGTGGTCAAGTAGATATCTCTGAGAAGGTGACAATTTTGCAGACTTGAAGGAGGTGAGAGAGGAAGCCACGTGGATGTCTGAGGGAGTGTGCTCCAGGCAGAGATGTCAGCGTGTTCAAGGACTGGCAAGGAGGCCAGTGCACTGGGGAGAGCTGAGGTGAGGATCCTCAGAGATGAAGTCAGAGAGCTAACAGACCTGCGGCCATCTTGGGTTTGTAAGCCTCTTATTACATTCTCCATTTGGCCCCCATAACTGTACTCTGCTGGTTCTCTCTTCAGTTTCTTCTTTTGCTTCCTTTTCCAGGGCCTTTGTCTTCAGCTAATCCCTATAGAGTTGGGTTTTCCAGATGCTCTTTTCTCATCCACCTCTGTTCCCTCACCATCTGTTCCTTCTTTATTGCATCTTCTTCCTATGCTTTTGTCATGTGACTAATTCCCAAAATTTTCTCTAGGTTACACCTACTTCCAAGGTACTCTTTCTAATTTGGTGTCTTACCAATATCTCACACTCAATATGTAATAAGTCAGCGTTCTCTCTAGCCCATAATTCCTGGGGTCTTTCCTATTTCCATTAATAAAAACCATTTCTTTGGCCACTTGTATTTAAGATTTCATAGTTACCATCATCCTTCTTACCTAATCAGTTTCTAAGTGCTCTTAAATATGTCTTCAAGCAAGGAAACTTCATGTGGGTATCATATATCCAAGAGAACCATACCTTAATTAATTAACCATAATCTTAATTCTCCACATCACTTTTAGACTTTGATAATATTGTCATATGTGCCTAAGTAGAACTCTGATTACCTATATATTCATAGTGAGCTTAACAAATTAGGAATTTATTTTTTTATTTAAATGATTATAATCACTTGAAAGCTTATAATTAAGGGAGATTCCAAGGTATCAACTACACAAGGTAGCCATGAACTTGTAAAAACTGACAGAATAATAGGATTGGGTTGCAAGCTCTACATTTGGTGCCAGAACATTCATATCCTGCCCTTTGCTGTGTCTTCCCTCTTGTTCATTTATCATCACTTAGGCTGCCTCGCAGCTCATGTCTGGCACTATAATTCAGCAGTTTATCACAGATCCACTAAGAAAAGAATTCAAGGAATGAGTAAAATCCCTGGAAGTAACTTATCCACCCTCCAGCCTGTTGAAAGATTGCATGACTTCCAAGCTTGTAACCCACCACCAGTCAGTTTTTAAATGAGAACCCCATCATTCACCCTATTCCCAACTTGATCCGTAGGGTAGAAGCTGCCTTATTTACATTTTTCCAGGCGTTGTCATTTTCCATGACACTTCTGCAATAATGAGATGAGGGGTTATCCACTGCCCTGTGTATTGCACCATTCTCTCCCTGATGCCTTCTCTCTCTTCTCGCTTCCCTGAGAAGCCCTTACATCTGCCTTTATTCAGACAGAGAAAGATAGTTGGAAACACAGTTGTTCTGTGTAACAAGTGGGTGCCATTTCTCCTTCTTAGGGTTGCACCCTTCCTGGACACATATGTTCTCCATTCCTGTTTGCATAACTGTCCACTCTTCTTCCTTTAGGGAGAGGGGGGCAGCCTCCTGAAAGGGGCTGTGCTCACTGCACATGGCTCAAGCTCCAGCTCTGTAATGTTGACAGAGATTCACAAATGACATTCGAACAAAGTGGTGTCAGCAGCAGGGTCTTCATGCTGGGGCTGGTATGAGTAGGCAGGGCAAGAGTGGCCCCGAACCCTAAAGAGGCAAGTAAAGGCCTCCTTTGCAGACACAGGCCAATCAACAGACATGTCTGAGGGATTTCTAGAAGTCTGAACGTTGGAGTGCAAAAGCTGGAAGAGTCTGATGATAAATGTCCTAGGTGAGAGTGAGAGCAGAGAACAAGGTTTGGAAAGAGGTAAGGCCAGAGCGGTTTGTTCCCTTCCTATGGAGTTCCCAGTCACCATACAAAGGGCCTCTTGACCTCACAAAGTCTTCTTATAGCTCACTGGCCTCTCTGACCTCAGCCTAATGGTAAGACCAGGAATAGGTGGAGTTATTGATGCTACAAATGCACCCCAAAGTGTGCAGGCCTACTACACTCCTTGCACATCTGTGTGGAGAGTCCAATTTATTTACACTGGGGTCTACATAAGTTGGAAACTCTTAGTAAAATGTTGTTAGGAGCTATGAGTCTAAATTCTAGTGCCCCCAACAGCTGTGTATGCTTTGTGTCCACTCTTTATATGTCCCTCCCATACCTGTCCCTGAGGCCTATGACACTGCCATAAAGCTGTTGTGTTCTTGTAGCCTCATGATCAAACTGTGAATCTCATCACAAATCATTCTACTCCGAGTCTACTCCAGTAGATTTCTCAGTGTGGTATCCCTTTCCTGTGTTGTCGCACTTGGAACTGGTAGTTGGGTTCAAAACAGGCATTGTTGGCCTGCAATCCCTCTGGAAAGCTGGCTCACATAGTTTTCACCAGGCTCCCTTTTCTACCATCATGGGTAAGAGGTACCTAAGACACCAACAACCAGACAGGGAGTATAGATAGATAGTATCTTTCCTCAGTATAATGGGATCTGGTGATTGGCTGTGGGGTGGGAAAATATCTCAGGGGAGGAGATGCTTCCACATAAAACAGAAACTCAAGGGGTAAATGTCTGATAGTGGCAAAGACCTTGAGATTACATAGCTTAAATATTCTCCATTGGCCTGACATATAGTGATACTGATTGAAATTAGGAAAAGCACATCAAGCAATCTGATTAATCAATATTAATTGACTGACTGAAAAACATTCAACTCCAATGAATAACAAATGTATGTTTTATTGTAGACTTTATGAAAAATTGTCTAGCTGATTTGACCAACATATGCATAAATTCATCATGCATGTGACATATTCTAGAAAGATCCATTTGATTCCTCTGTTCGTCTTCTATGCCAAGGAGTACCCTGAGTTGTTTAGCTTGTATCATTCATCATTGACTAGTTACCCTGCAACTGCTCCCAGCTTATAAAGGAGATTTATGGGAAGAGTACAAAGGGAGAAGTTTCTGGAAATGATATAAAATGGTATAAAACTAACATAACTTCCCAAACCATCCACTTGTTCTTTGGTGACCTAGATTGGAGAGTCAAGTGCACAGATGTGTTTAGGAGGCCAACAGTGCCAAGTGACTCCAAGGCCTTGGAGGTAGAAGTTTGGGTACACCCAACTCCCACAGAGCTGAGTCTGAGTTCATTGCCTAGATAGTTGCAATAAAACCCTTCTTTCACATAAAAGAAAAACACTTTAAAAGACCTCTCCCATGTACAGTATTATCTGAGGAAGCATAGGAAATCAAGTCTGAGTCATTCATTTAAATCCAAAGTACTATTTTTGTTGACAATGTCAGCTGTTATTTAACACTCTGTCCTGATGGCTGGGCCTCTTGGCCAGAGTTCAAATCATTTTGCTGATCATTAATGAAATAGATGAGACATGACTTATTAGCAAGTTTCAGTGTGAGGCCATGAATTGGTAGCATAATGGTTTAACCCTTCTCCCCCAAATGATCAAAGTTCAATAGCTAAGAAGCTGTGACCAAACATGGCTCCCACCCACATCTTTCTCATCTCCACTCTTCCAGAAAAGGCTGGGTTTTAACAAAGAACTTTGTTTGATGCCAGTATATAAGTGTAATTCAGAAAATGTAGCATTTTGAAAATCCAGATATTTAAAAAGAGGCTTTTGTTAAAAAACCATAAAGCTGGATTTCCCTTAGTGATGTATTTATATTCATGGATCACCTAGGCATTCTGTGGCCCAAGCTTCTTACATATTCCCAGAAATTTGGCAAAATTTTTTTTATGAGGAAGCCTCTGGAAAGGTCTACTTCTGTTTTTAGCACCTCATTTGTCCTCAGGCTATTTAGCAAGATCCTAGAACTTGGGGGGCAGGGAATGACCAGGAAGGAGTCAGGATTCAGGATCTCCTGGAGTGCTAGGCAGGAGGTGGGTCTTTCAGCCTCTCCCTGAAGTTAGGCTTATTGTTCTGGGCTGGTTGCCCCCTATGCATCTACTCCCAGTTTGTTTATTTCATGGACAAAGCCTTTCTCTTGTTGCTTCTCATGTTTCTAAATCCCAGCATAATGTGCCTGCTGACTGCCAGGAAGTGTTTTTCACCCTGGGCTGACCAGTCAGGGCAGTAACCACAGTCTGGAAACCAGAGAAATCCAACTGCAAGTCTGAAGCAATTTAATTTAACCTTAACAATCTTCACAGTAAATGGAAAATGTGGAAGTCAGTTCTCCATTACTGAATAAATTTGAAATATGGGCAAAAACAATCAAAACTCCAGTTTTTACCCAAATATGTCACATGACTGCTTCAGGTTTTCCATGTTATCATGTTATTCAAATGTGTTTCACCAAATGCAAATGTTTATGGTCTCTCAGAGTTTCTCTATCATCAGACATTTGAGAAACCAGTAATATGGCAATATGTACCAAAGGCCATAAAAACATTCATATATATATCTTTGTACAAGTGATTCCATTTCCTGAAAATTTCTGAAATTTATCCTCAAGAAATAAGCTACTGTTTACAGAAATTCAGATAACTGAACAATCATCTACTGATTGAAATTAGGAAAAGTACATCAAGCCATCTGATTAGTCAGTAAGAGATTTAGAATAAGTAAAGGTTAATCCATGTTACAGAATACTATGCAGCCATTTCAAAGCTCTATCTTTGAAGAATAGTAATGGCATGGGAAATATTTCATATCATGAAAAGAAGGGGTGTGGAGGTACAGACAGAGACAGTGGATTGGGTGAAGGCGCAAGATTGGACAATGGGAGAATGGAAGAGAACAGAATATAAACAGCAGTACCTTTGATTTGTGCAGGGCTGAGGTGTGGCGAGTATTACCACCTGGAATATTGAGATGAGCACACACAGACTCTTCTAAGCACTTGCCCACTTGCCCACTTGTTCAGTTGTCTGATGTTCATATGCTATTCTAGAGAATTGTAGAGTCCTGAGAAGCAGGTCGGTGAAATTATAAACAGATGGAGACCACATGCCCTCTGCTCAGACCGGGAAAAATACTCCCCACTTACCAACACAAAAATGCCTTACCAGGCATTTTTAACATATTTGGTCATACTCTTCCTTAATTAAAAAATAATACTAATGAAGATTTCCTCATCTCTAAGTTTTCTTATAACTGTACACTATCTCCTCTTCCCTTCACAGGAACACTTCTTGAAAGAATAGAATCAAGATGTCTGCTTCCTCTTTATCTATTCACTTCTCAGCCCATTGAAATCAGGCCTTGACTCCCACCACATCATTGAGACTGCTGTAGCAAAGGTCACCACATGGTTTCTAACTGCTAAATAGAATAAACTCCTTCATGTTCTTGTCTTCTCAGACCCAATATAGCATTTAGCCATCCCTTATTGAAATGTTCTCTAAAACTCTTCAAAGGCACCCTTCTCACCTGATTTTCCTTCTTTCACTGTTCCATCACCTCTTTGTCTCTTTTACTGGCACCTCTTACTAGGCCTGGCAATTCCCACTGACCTGAAAAAGGTCTCCTTCTCTTTCAAGACTCAGGTCCAAGTTTGATAACACTGTGAAGTCTTGTTCGCCCACTCAGGTTAGCTCCCTGCCTTCTCAGGGATGAATTAACATGGACGTTAATAAAATTTAGGCATCAAGGCACTTTATTTGCAAAGGCCATGGGCCGAATGTGTTCATGAGGACATATATCTTTACAAATTTGCAGATGTCATCCATTTTAATTGTAATAAATTAATTGTCTCTTGCCACGCTGATTGTACCCCACCCTACTTCCTTCGCATATTTAGTAGTTTGGAGCAGCTGAGGGGATCTGGTCTGGAGCAGGTCAGAGAGTTGAGTTAGACATTTGTTTGGATTAATCAGATATATTCATATGGTTCATAAACACTTCCATGTGGAGATAAGTGGCACTAGCTGTCCTAGTGTAGGACTGGTTTCCAGGAATACTCCTATTGCCCACAGGGCTGACTCACCCTGTACCAGGACACCCAGGACCAAGGAGGCCAGAGACTGAATCACAGTAAATCACAGTAAGAACAGTCTGCCTGCCTTGCTGGGGACTGGGACTATGAGGGCAGGTGAAACAAGGTTTGAGATGTACCAAGCTTTCTCCCAATCTTTAAATATATAAAATTGCAAGTGAGTAATTCAGGCTTTAATCCCACTGAGTCAAAGTTTTCAGTAATAAAAAACCAAATTCAATGAACTGTGCTAGAGGAAAGACTGAATTCCATTTTTGTCTCTCTATGAAAAATGGTTATAAAAATTATTGTCATATGAAGAGGTGATCAAAGAGTATACAGCCAAAACATGTAGGGGAAAATGTATGAGAAATTTGCTATGCAGTTAGTGAAGAAAAATTCTGTTGGTTTTCTCCCCCCTGGATTTTTTTTTAATGTTTTTTATTTATTTTTGAGAGACAGAGAAACAGTGTGGGCAGGGGAGGGTCAGAGAGAGAGAGGGAGACACAGAATCTGAAGCAGTCTCCAGGCTCTGAGCTAGTTGTCAGCACAGAGCCTGATGCAGGGCTCGAACCCACGAACCATGAGATCATGACCTGAGCGGAACCGACTGAGCAACCCAGGCGCCCACTGCCCCACCCTGGATTTTTTGATATTTGAGATATATGTCAGATTTTTAAAATTTGGAATTTCTTTCCTCATTCTGAATAAAGTTTCTCTTTTATACTTCAATTTATATGTAACATGGTGTATTTTTTCTTAAAGAAAGCCCTGAAAATCACAGTGACTTCAGGCTCCACCAACCTCCCCTGCAGACCTGCTCAGGTCTTCATCTTGTAGCACTATTACTTAGCCCAGGTCCAGCTGCCTTGTGCAGGCTCAAGAAATGTGTGTTGAAAAATGTATCACCCAAAATGATGTTACACTCAGGGTTACTTTATCTTACTAAAACCAGAAAGTGAGAACTAAAGGCCACAGAACATCCTAGAAAGCCAATCCCCATTCAGATGGGGCATATTCAGCATTTGTGCACCTCTGCCCCCATACAGCACTTCCAGATACTGTGTGTCATTTCATCTTTACGGCGTCTCCAAGTGGGGGACAGAAGAAAAATGCGAGAATTCCTCTGATTATTATAGATGATTCAGACTTTAGAGAACACAGCACAGTGAAGAAGAAATAAAAGAATAATGCATAATATCTGCCTAGGACCCCTTGAATCACTGAGGTCCCTAATTTTCCTTTTCTGCAGAGACAAGCCAGCTGTTAAGAGCATAGTCAGGGCCTAAAACTCAACTTCAAACATCAACTTTTTTGCTTTGTTACTTTACTTTCTCTTGGAGCCCTTGCAATTTCTGGGTGATGAACTACCTGGAGGCTTAAATTACAGGCATGCAGCTGGCTGCTGAGTCAGCAGAGTGTACCCCCAAGCCTGGTTTTCTCTAATTTCAACCTCTCTCTTGCTCCTGTTCTGGAGATATTTTTTCTGTGAGACCCTACATGAACTCTCTTTTGTATGAGTCTAATGCTAATCCTGAAGGGGGATGGAGAGGGAAAAATGGGGTGATGGTCATGGAGGGGAGACACTTGTGGGGAGAAGCACTGGGTATTATATGGAAACCAATTTGATAATAAACTATTATTAAAAATAAAATAATAAAAAATAAAATTTCTTAATTTTTAATTAAAAATTTTTTGTGTATCTTTAATTTTTTACTGTTAATCCCTCTCTCTGACATTAATATCAATTTGCTCCATCTTGCAGGTTTTATGATCAGAACATTATGACCTCACCTCACCCTTGACCTCCACACTAGTTCAAGTTCTTTCTCTGATGACTAGTCTTTTCCTCTCCAGATTTTCATAACCATGGAATACAGTCTTTTTCTTTTATCCTTTGTAGGTATTCAACATCATTGGACCTTTACCTCAGCATCTCCTCTCTACAAACAATAAAAGCAAACTTCCTGGAAAGAATTCACATTTGCCTGATATATGGCGCCTGTGGTTTAATCCAAAAGACCACCCCCCCTCAAGTCTGATCATGTAAATTTCTTAAGCATAAATATGTCATCCCTAATCTCATGTCTACAGGCTACTCATCAGTCTGTACCTCCTTGCTATGAGAAAGAGACAGAGGGCACCAACTCAGGATTCATAAATGAAGAAGAATGCCTGGATAACCCATTTAAGCAGGCAATAAAAGTAATTGGAACACAACCAGGATAAACAAAAGAAAGACCAGGTCATGGAGAGACTACCTATGAAGAAGGTAGAACTCTCATCTCATGTGCTAGATGAAATGAAAAAGAAGATTTGAAAAACATAGTAGGGAGTGGTCTTCTAGAGAAAACTGGAAAAAAAGAGTCTAAAGCCTTGAAGCATAGGACAGATATTTGAAACAAGAGTCGAAACAAAAATAATGTAGAAATTAATGACCCAGTGAGAGGAGAAAGGTCCTTCTCTGTCTGAGAAGACAGACCAAATAACCTGAAGATGGAACTTCTGGGTCTTATGTGTCCATATTAACACAAGGAAGAAGAAAACCCAATGACCAAGCCAACAGGTATATAGGCATATGCCACTCACAACTTTCAAAATAATGAAGTAATGAAGTAATGAAACTTTATGTACTTCAATGTGAAATCTGATATTTAAAAGAATAGTAGTTAGCAGGTTAAAGTAGAAATGCATCAATACAAGAAATATATAAGGTTAAAAGTGTATACAGTAAATCCATTTATATAAGAAATCTTTGGAGGTAGATTCAAAGTACATTCAAGTTTGAAAATGCTGAAACAATTTATGTTTCAAGCATAGTAAGGATATTTACTTCTTGTATTTGAATAAATTTGGTATGACTCCAAGAACCAGTTCCTCATAATGATAGGTTTCTCAGACTTATTTATTAAAAACCAATTAACAATAGTCTCAACCTTGATTTCTTTCCAGTTCCCATGACAAACTGGCTGGGGGTATTTCTTGAAAGAGAAATACAACAAAGTTGTGTTATATATTTTAAGAGGATGTGACATTCTACCACCATCACACAAAGAAACAAACAGGCTTTTTTCTAGAGATGTTGGCATAAATTTGTGCTCAAAGAATAGAACACCCCAGAAGAATGTCAAACCATGAGAAAAGGGTGGGCAAGAAATAAAAACCTGAAGAAGAAAAAAAAGAAATAAAAATCTGCATTATCTGATCTTGGCCAAACTTGGGGGGTGCAATTTGTACATACAGAGAATGCTTCCCTACATATACATAAAAATACTTTACCTACTCAATGTCCAGATAACATGTATCTTTGACAAATGAAAGGTTCCATTTGGAAAATGAGTCTCCAGCATTTCACTCCTACTCAGTTGTGTAAATCTTGGAGTAGACAAAGACCAGTGACAATAGTCACATTATCCTTGTGATCTCCCACTAGGACCACAGTATTTCCAGGGTCTGGATGCCATGTGCTAACCAAATATAGTGAGCAGAACTGCTTTTTGTCAACATGAGGAAGCCCTCAGAGAGAATCTTCTCAGTAGAGAAATAGCAAGAAGAGTAGAATAAAAAGGTACATTTCTTTCTGTTATATCCTAGATCATACTGGGTCCCCAGAAAGTCTTTCCCAAGTCCATTGCACACCTTTGCCTGATAGACGAATATATACCTACTAAGAAGGCACATTAAACTTTTCTGGTTGTTACAAAGAAATATACTCCCATTCTCTCCTACCCTTGTGTCCCATTCTTACGTCTGTGTGGTACTCCTGACTTTGGCATAATTCCCTGGCAGGGGAAGTACCAATTACATGATCTCTGAAGTCTTTTCCCAGGAGGAGATACAACATTACTGAATGGGTTATGTTTCCTGGGAATGCTCTGAATAGCCCCACTGTTTTCTCAGGAAGCTGTTTACCTATTTACTTTATGCTTAATCAACTACACCCCAAATAATTCAAGCAAAGAGGTACCAAAAAGTGTTTACGTTTGAATTGTTTTGAACAATTTTCTGGTAAGAACTGAAGTGTTCCAAGTTAGGGGCTATTTCTCATACAAGAAGAGTAGGCATCACTTGGCTGACAAGTTTCTCAGCAAGCTGAGTTCTCAGGTTAGCTGCAGTAAAGGGTATTATAGCCATGAGCCAAATTCCAGCTGAGTACAGTGATAAGGGCCACCTTGACCTATGAGCATCCATCAACATAGGTCCCAAGTGAATCTTACACATGTGGGGAAAGGTTTCATTGAAGAATGAGAACAGTAGCCAGATTTCTTTCTTTCTTTCTTTCTTTCTTTCTTTCTTTCTTTCTTTCTTTCTTTCTTTCTTTCTTTCAAGAGAGAGAGGTGAGAGAAAGCACTAGAAGAGGAGAAAGGCAGGGAAGAGAGAGAGAATCTTAAGCAGTCTCCATGCTCAATGTGGAACCTGATGTGGAGCTTGATCCCACAACCCTGGGATCATGACCTGAGCTGAAATCAAGAGTTGGACATTCAACTAACTGAGCCACCCAGGCATCCCTAGAGTCAGATTTCTTGAATCAAAGCGAGAGGTTTCCTATTCTAAGAAGCTAAGCTAGTTCTGACAGTCTTACAAAATTTATATTATTACAATTCAATGTATCAGTGAAACTTCATTTACATGGGCAAGAGATAAATTCAGTTCACTGTGGCATTTATAAAACATGTCCATAAAATTTTTTGACATTACTCCTATGAAAAGATAGGTTTATATCCCCTCCCCATAACTCCAGAGCTTTATGACCACTTAACTAACATAATTCAGAGAAAGAGGTACTATGCTAATTTAATACCTAGGTCTTAAAGATACTGAGCTTTCACTTCTTATCTGTCAGGATGCTCATACTTGAGACCCCAAAACCGCATTACAGGGAAGCCCAAACAGTACATAAAGAGACCCATGAGGCCCATAGTCTTGTCTAGTCTTCTAGCTAATGGGTAGCACCAACTTGATATCCGTGTGAATGAGCTATCATGAAAGTAGATTCACTAGCCCCTAGTCAAGCTACGTGAGCTGACCCCCCTTTGACCAGGGGAGTTATCCTTGTTGAGCCTTGACAAAATTGCAGATTTATGAACAAAATATATTGTTTTAAGCTACTAAATTTTAAAATGGATTATATGCAGCAATATATAACTGAAATAGTCAACTTGCTACAGGATATATTTAGGCAACCTGAAAATTAAAAGTGATCTATCCTTAATTTAACATCAATTTTGAAATCTAAGAAAGCAAATTCAGTTTAAGAGAGGTGGTGCTTTACAGTAAACGTATATTTGGTGTTGGTGTTTTACAACAAGCTCTGTTAAATTAGTATCTTGCTCATTTAACATAAAAAACAATGACATTAATAACAAAACCATAGCACTATTGGCTAAATCAAATGATAATATTATTCCTAACATGGGAGTTTTGTTGTTACCTTTCAAATTTTTTCCTTCAATCGCATGTCTCTCAGTGGTGAACCATTTTAATGCTTTAATTTTTCCAGAACATTAGATTACATAAACATAAAGATGTTCAGCATGGGACAGAATACATCAACACAAAACCTTATGAAATTTAAAGTAAGTGAAACACTAGAGGGCCTGAAAAATTTATTACACCACATTGCAAATCCTTACAATAAGGATATATTAACTTATTTATCCATTCACTCCACAAGTGCATAATGAGCTCCATTTATGTACCAAGTATCTTCTAGAGACTAGACATTTTGATGAATAAGAAGGCATAGTGAACAGCAATCAGTAACAATGAATACCTTCCACTCTTGTCTGCAAAATATTTCTACCTATATACCTAGGGAAACTGAGGCTCATAGACCTCAAAACACTTCCTCTGTTTCTAATGGGGCAGATATTGCCTATGGAGATTCATGCACTTCCAAGGGGTTAAAAGGCTGAATGAATATCCTGGAAAACGCAGTACACTGGCCCAGGTTCCTCTATATGTTAGCCAGTGTGGTGGCATTTGTTATTTTCACCTGTTTGATGTTCATTCCCCCATTGTGTACCAGTGCTTTGATTTTCCTTACAGGACTCTCTGTCAGTGTATACACTGCTGCTACTCCAGGTTAGAAAACATCACTTTCCATTTTTTCTTCTTGGCCACCGTAATTGGCTTAGAATTGGGTAGGAGACACACATCAGGAAAATGTGGACATTCTTTGTAGCTACTAGGAGTGAGAAACTCTCTTTCACCTGGGGTAGCAGGCCTAGGGGGTGTAAGTCTGGATGAAACTCACGGAGGCAGCTACAAGGAAGAAGTCTGATGGTGGGGAAACAGAGTAGAAATGTGGAGAGATTGGTTAGGCACATGGCGGTGTGGGAGTGGGGCAGCAGGCTACATGAACCAATAATTCCTGACCTTTTACTAATGCTCATTTGAATAGGGTTTCTGTCATTTGTAACCAAAGATTCCTAAAATAGCTGGTCTACTGGATGAACCTATTTTTGGCTGAGTTACCTATAGAGAGATAACTATTATTTAAAGAGAAGCTCAAGAAGAGCTGAAAATCTGGGACCTCCCCAGTGAGGGTGTTTCCAGACAGTTAAAGACAAACATGAGGGTCCTGAAGATGCCCATATCCATAATTTAGCACCAGGGAGCTAATATAGAGCAGAGGAAACTCCCAGAAATTATCTTTACTTGTACCCGTGGACTTGATACTTTATAGCCATACATACACTAGAACTTATTTTTTTAATAATTAAAAAAATCTACAACATGATTTAAAGTTTTCCATGAATATCCACACCACCATTTCAAATATCTCCCACCACCCCCAAGAAGTTCCTCATTATCCCAAAACAGAGACATTGTAACTGAAGCCCAGAAGTCAAAGGGCATGGATTTGGACCTAAGCTATCTGATTCCAAACTCAGTGTTCTTTTCACAACTCCATCCCTGCTGAAAAACAACTTGGGTCATCTTTATTGTGATCTTACATTTAAAACATTTTCTTTGGGGAGGAAAAAAAAAAGAAATATTAAAGAATCTGATATCAAAGTGTTTTAGAAACTGGTATCAAATGAAGATTATGGGAAATAAAATTTGCCTATTTGAGATGGCAAACTGAAAAAGGAAAATTTCTTTTTTATTCCATCAGGATAGTCAATATTTTTTAACTGTCACTAGATTTTTCTGACTATATGACCTCCCTCTTCAGGCCAGACTAGGACTCCAGGAGCAAAGATGGGACTGGTGGGCAGAAGGGGCTGGTGCAGGAGTTACAGGAAAGTTGACAAATTCCACTGTGATAGTCCAGTGAGGGCTTTTGCAGCAAGATAATCAGCTAGAGAGGTTGGTGTTGTCAAAGGGAAAGGATTTCCTAAATTAATTTTGCCCCATTTAATTAAGAAGCTAATTAGAAGGATTAAATCATTGTTTTGTATAAAAAATGCCTAGGAAGGCAGGAGGAGGAAGTCACAGAAAGTCCATACCCTTGGCAATCCGAGAGATTGTGGGGGTGGAAGGGATACAGGGATGCGTGTGGGATGAGATAATGGGAAGTCATAACTTGATATTCCCACCCTGAGAACTCATTGTAAAGCCAAAAGTTCCTTTAAACAGGCTAAGTAAGAGAAACAACAGGGGTAGAAGGGTTTCTGCTTCCTTCCCTTTTCCCTTACAGAGGCCATCACAGTGAAGAAGATAGAGAGCATGACCAAGCAGAAAATGAGTCTGATGTCATTTCTAAACCTTCTGCAGCTTCTGTATAGCACAGACAGTAGGTTGAGAATTTTAGGGGCTGACCTGATGGGACTGAGGTAGAGGCAGGACAGATAAGCCTACAGAAGTTGTAGCAGCCAAAGGCCACATGCCAAATGTGGAGACACTTGGAGCTATCTTTGTGTAAGGGAAAGCCAAGAGTTGGAAGGTCCACCAGGAGAGGACCTGGGCCAGAACAAGTCAAGAAAGAAAAATCAGGAGGTCATCAGCTGTGGGAAAATAGGTTCTATTTACACAAATGAGTTAGAAAAAGCTTAGGGTGGAAAGCTGCCACCACAGGGCAAGGTGCCCGAGGTTAGCTAGTGATATATTGTAATGGGATCACAAGTAACTTGTTATGCCACCTGCAGGAAATTGCTTTCCATTTAGGACCAATGTATCTTGATCACAAACTCCACTTCCCCCCAGACCCTTTGCTTCTTACACACACAAGTTAATGATTACTGCCTTGAGTGTTTTTTCCACATTCATGCATGTAAGATCTTGTTTTCTTCATGTTTACCATGTAGGTAATATCTTGTGCTCAGTAAATATGGAAACAAAACCCCTGTTCAGGGGTCTTGTCTCCTCCCAGACATTAGCCTCTCTTGTATTCAATTCTGCATCTGCTCTCTTGCTGGACAAGCAAGAACTCCAGACTTATAGTCTGCCACAATCAGCCATAAACACCAACAACAAAACCAACTCCCTTTAGCAGAGAAAGCTAGCACTCAATCAAGTCCAGCACCAGGTCAGTGGTCACTTTCTCCCCATGCCCTGAGGTTGACTTGAACAACCACCTGCCACCTGCCCCCCACTCCCCATTACCCAAACACAACCTTAGAGAGAGTTTCAAGGAAAGGAAAAGAAACCAAAAGTCTGAGCAATTATCCCAAAGCTTTGATTTAAGCCTAAGGAGACTGTTAAAATTCTTAGATGAAATTGGGCTGAAACTAGCATGTGTGTGGAGAGAGGCTACCACCTAGGAAGTGGAAGCCTCCTGTGGATTTTGCACCTACTAATTAGAATCTGTGCTAAAGCCCTCCCTGCATCTTGATGTGTTCTTATTCTTTTTACCACAGAGTGATTCAGTTTCTTTTTTTGGAACACTGTTCCCTGGGATTGCTTGATTGTAAGAATCACCCAGAGGTTTTATTTATTTTTTTAATGTTTTATTTATTTTTGATACAGAGACAGAGCATGAGAGGGGGAGGGGCAGAGAGAGAAGGAGACACAGAACTGGAAGCAGGCTCCAGGCTCTGAGATGTCAGCACAGAGCCTGACACGGGGCTTGAACCCACGAACATGAGATCTGACCTGAGCCGAAGTCAGAGGCTTAACTGACTGAGCCACCCAGGCGCCCCAGAGGTTTTATTAGAAATACAGATTTTTATATTTTATATATGTCTCACTAGACCTACTGAATTATAATCACTAAGTGAGGGTCTAGGAATCTATACTTCTCATGAGCACCTCCTGTGACCCTTGTGATCAATTTGACAAGTCCTACTCTAGATTTTAGTGGACCTTTGATAATATAATACTGTAAGGCCTCTAAATTGTGTGGCCTGGCAGGCCAATTCTGGCTGTTTGCCATTACCATGGAAATGTGTTGTTACTCTTGAACCAACAGTATTTCTTTCCCCGTAACATTTAGGGCTCCAAACGTTATCACTTCATTCAGGCTTACACAAAGCCAATTAAATTCTGTCAGTTTGATTAAAGATGTTAAGCCTTTGTTTTAAGTTATGCAGAAAAATTAACAGCTTGGATGGCTACATCCCACACATCACTCTGGCCATCAGAATTGGTTTGGCGAGGAGCAGTGACAATCAGAGTAAAGCTAATAATGTGGGTTCTCTGGTGATGCAAAGGATGGATGCCCTTTCTCTACTCCACATGTGAAAGGGAAAGCACCTATCACAGTTTGCTGGGATATTAATCACAATATTTGGGAGCAAGCCACAGAAATCTGCATTTTCAACAAGTTCACTCCAAAATTTTGCAAATCACAATACTAGACAGTGGGCAGAATTTATGCTCATATCAGACATGTAACAGATTCTGCAGGAAATAAAGGTGTTTTAGTCAGGAATCATGGAAATGTTCAGTAAAGAAACAACACAACAATAGAAAGTACACGGCTTAGAGACTTTAAGGAAGGGTGTGTGCCTCACGCAGGAAAACATGTCTCTCTTCCAGGCACTGAGGAGTCAGGCTGAGCCTCAGGAGAGCAGAGATGGCTGCTAGTCAAATGGAGGCCCCCTGGACACAGCAGGACCTGCCCACCACGGATGTGTGAACCACGATTGGAGAGGAAGGACAGAGGGTGGGTGAGACCTGGTCCCTGTCCTGCTATAGACAGAAACTTCAAAGCCTGTGAGAGAAGCAGCCAGTGTCTGTGAGCCCTCTCGAAGAACCAGGAAGATACTGCCTGTCCTGCCCCACGGAAGCAGGCAAGACTCTAGGAAAGTGGCATCAGAACTGGACTCTGAAGAATGAGTAGACTTCCATTCTTGGGCTGTTTGTGCTCCTTGCTTTATTTTGTCTATATTGTCATATTCCAATTTTGAATGGGGATGTTTTCAGCTGAGAAGCAGATTGAGGGCAGAGAAAATGGCAGAAGTAAGGCACAAAATAAAGATAAGTGAACAGGACCAGAGCCCTGAGGAAGCAGGAGTGGGGCAGGTGTCGAGACGGGCCACATGGACGCCATCAGCAGGTGGCTCCACTCATCCAGGTGAGAGTGATGAGAACCCCGACCAAGGAGGGACCAGTGACTTGGAAAAGGGAGGCCGACATGGGAATGCTTTAAAAGCAAAATCTGCAGGACTGCCCTCAAATGGGATGTGGCAGTTTAAAGAAAAAGGGAATAGTAGAGAATAACACTGATGTTTCTAGTTTGGTGCAGGCCAGCTGGAAAGAGTACCAGACACCTGGAAAATAATGGCTAGGTGTCAGGCACAGAGACACCTGTGAAGGAATGAAAGTGGTCAGTTTGGAACAGGTCTGTTTGGAATATTTATGTATTTTAAAATGTAGACAATGAGCAAAATGGGTGAAGGGGCTCAAAACATACAAACTTTCAATTATAAAATAAATAAGTCCTAGAGATATGATGCACAGCATGTGACTATAGTTAATAATAACTGCTCAGATCTTCTGCCCATTTCTTCATTGGATTATTCGTTTTTCAGGTATGGAGTTTGGTGAGTTTCCTGTAGATTTTGGATACTAGCCCTTTATCTGATATGCACTTCTCCAAAGAGGACATCCAGATGGCCAACAGGCATGTGAAATGATGCTCAGCGTCACTCATCATCAGGGAAATACAAATCAAAACCACACTGAGATACCACCTCACACCAGTCAGAGTGGCTAAAATGAACAGATCAAGAGACTATAGATGCTGGCGAGGATGTGGAGGGATGGGCACCCTCCTGCACTGTTGGTGGGAATGTAAACTGGTGCAGCTGCTCTGGAAAACAGTGTGGAGGTTCCTCAAAAAACTATCTGTAGAACTCCCCTATGACCCAGCAATAGCCCTGCTAGGGATTTACCCAAGAGATACAGAAGTGCTGATGCATAGGAGAACATGTACCCCAATGTTCATAGCGGCACTTTCTACAATAGCCAAATCATGGAAAGAGCCTAAATGTCCATCAGCTGATGAATGGATAAAGAAGATGTGGTATATATTCACAATGGAGTACTACATGGCAATAAGAAAGAATGAAATCTGGCCATTTGTAGCAACATGGATGGACCTCGAGGGTGTCATGCTGAATGAAATAAGTCAGGCAGATAAGGACAGATACCATATGTTTGTACTCATAGGTCTAACAGGAGAAACCTAACAGAGGACCATAGGGAGAGGAAGGGGGAAAGAAAGCTGAGGAAAGAGAGGGACACAAACCATGAGAGACTATTGAATACTGAAAACGAACCGAGGGCTGAAAGGGGAGGGAAAGAGGGGAAGGGGATGATGGTCATGGAGGAGGACACTTGTGGGGAGAACCACTGGGTGTTATATGGAAACCAATTTGACAATAAACTATTATAAAAAATAAAAATAATAATAACTGTGCTGCGTAATTGAAAGTTTCTAAGAGAGAGGCTCTTAAAAGTTCCCGTTATAAGGGAAAAAAAAAACATTTGTAATTATGTATGATGACTGATTTATTGTGGTAATCATTTTGCAATATATACAAACATTGAGTCATTATGTTGTACACCAGAAATTAATACAATGTTATATGTGCATTATACTTCAATACAGAAAAACTTAACTCAGGAAAAAATTTCCAGAACAAAAAGTGCTTTAAATATCTTAGGAAAGCTCCAAAGTATTAAGGTATTTTGATGTCTAAAGACCAAGAATAAAAAAGATGCTTCTAAGAAGCAGTGACAACAAATAGATGGTCTACAAAAATCTGCCTCACCTATGGAGAGTCATTTTGACAAAATGATGTGAGAGCAGGCTACTCTGCTAGAAATGTTTAGTATGTTAGGTGCTACTTTTAGCTGCAACTGCAATTAAAAGGGAACAGTTGATCCCACTACTGTATAAAGTATTAGTTGTAAAATTAGTTGCTTGTAGTAAATACCTGGTACTGTACCAATAGAATAAGGCATAGATGAAGAGAACTATGAGAGAATTCTGAAGCTAAACCAAGGATGAAAATAGATAGGTGATGATAGATAGATAGATAGATAGATAGATAGATAGATAGATAGATAGACAAAAAGATACATAGACAGATAGATAGATGATAGATAACACAAGAGAAATGTCTCCAGAACAGCTACAAGTGACAGCTGGGAGCTTAAGCTCCAACCTCAAGGAGGGAGCAGAGCTAGATGAATACAGACTGGAGCACAAAAACTTCAAAAGTGACATGAAAACAGGATTGGAGCTCAATTTGCAAAACCCCTAAGACCTAGGGGCTGATTACACACATACAACATTTTATGCTATGCTTCCTTGAGTTTGGGTGTTGTTTTGTTGTGTTGTATTTGTTTTTGTCAAGCCAAAAATACTCTGTGAAATGATCAGATGCCAGCAAGCCAGAGGCCAGGAGGTCCCACGCCTGCATTCCCACTCCAGAATGGGGCAGGAAAAGGGGACCAGCCAGTGGGAAATAATGATCCACACAGCTAATTTGCAGAGCTCAATAGTCAGCTGGGGCAGGAAGAGGGGCTGTGGGAGCTGGTTGAACCTACAAGACATTTAGGGCTTTAACCAGTGAAAGGATTGTGCCCAGCCATCCCCAGCCTCTGGATTCACAGGTCAAGTCCCCAAATAAGGCATAAAAATGAAATGTGAGTTTGCTTCGGCTTTACTGCTGAGCACATAAACTGCTTTAGAGAAAAACAGCAGCATTTTCTACAAGAAACTTGGCAAGGCCACGGTGTTGACAATGTGCTGAGAGAGTCATTTGATGTTTGACCTCACCAAGACTCAACCTGTTTGTGTTTCCAGCCCCTCCGAACCCTGATAATGAAAACATATCACTGAGGCCTCTGAGAATGGAAACCTTTTCTCAGCTGTGTTCTCCAGCTGCCACCTGAACTTGCTGGTAATGTTTCAGCAGACAATAGTGAGACTGTCAAGTCAAACAGTAACTCTTTCAGTGATTCCAGCCAGGTCTCTGGATTTGCTTGCATGTTAGGAGTCCAGGCTTGGCAGAAAGGACACAGAAGGGGAATGACAATGACTAGAGCAAGACACCAGAAAGGAACTCCATTTTCTGGAAGAAAAGAGATGAGTGCCTGCCTGCACGTAATTAAGTCATGGGTCGAATATGTAAGACTCAATTACTTCACTGCCTTTGTTGATGGTACATCTGAGAATTGGAAGCCTAGAACAGGGTCTTGAATACACAAGAAACAAGAAGAAATGCAGAAATGTTGGAAATAGCAGAATAATGGGAAATGATGAGGATGAGAAACACTTTCTAGGAAAAGGACACAACAGGGATTTTCTGTAATCACGCATCCGCCACTCCAGAGGAGGGCATCAGCCTAAAAGAGAAACCACGTTGGGAAGAGTTGGATGAAGCCCTGGTCAAGGGGGGTTTTATTCTTTCTATCACCGTCTCTACCAGTTCCAACCCTTCACTGGTTGTGAGTGAAACAGGCAGTGGGGAGGGGGGGTAGGGAGTGTAAAATATTTAATAAATAAAATGGTGAACTCTGACAATCTGAATGGATATGGGCCGAGTGTCAAAACAGGTGCTGAAACAGACCTACTGTCAGGCTGGATCCCGGAGAGACCCCAGAAATGGGGCTCAGCAGGTGGGGTATCAGAACAGCTGAAGGTCTGCCCTGTTACCAGCTCCTGTCTGAAGCCCCACGCTTGTCCTCCGTTTCTGTTTCCTCTCCTACCGGCCTGAGATCAGATGGCCTTCATGCAGCACCCAAAGCGTCTAATTTCATATCACTTCAGATTCACATGTCTGCCTCCTCACTGTTGTAAAAAACTCAAGAAAATGTTCTCTGAGTTCTTGGCATCTAGCACTTTACCTCTACCTTGAGGAGCAGTATTGGAATCCTGGGAGAGGTGGCATATGAGAGATGCTTGTGTGGGATAAAATTCAGACATGCAGAAAAGGGGAGACCTGATTCTACACGCTGTGGACGTGGAATAAAAGGAGGCAGGGAAGTGAGCAGTGAAGAGCTATTGCAGAAGGAGGAGGTATTGAAGCCTGGCTGTACGAAGGGAGGGCAGTAGCAGGGACCAAGTCTGAAAAGGTATTCTGAGACCAAATTGTAAAGTGACATCAGTAACCAGCTAAGAAAATCAACATTTATCTTGTAGATGAGGGAAGTGGGAAATTTTAGAGCATAAGCAAACCATTACTGCAAAAATATAATGTATTAAGTGGGAAAAAGTCAAGCATTTGGGGCCCAAGTAGAAGGTTGTTGTCCTAATATAAGGCAGGAGACAGTATCGTAACTTGACCTTGGCAGGTAATGGCAGTGGAAATGAAAAGGACAACTGGGAAATGAAAGATGTTATGGAGTACAACTAACAGCCCTGGTAATGGATTGGGAGCACATCAATCTGATCCCAATGGGGGATCAGAATCAAAGATGAAAGAAAAGCTGTGAACCTTAATTTCAAGGACAGTGGTGTCGCCCTTAACAGCATGAATAACTCAGAGAAGGCCAAGGTTTGGCTACAGTTGGGAAGGGGGAAGGAAAGGCTACATTAAGGACATATGAATCCAATAGACTTGGCAGAAACCAAGGAGAAGTTTTAGAACCAATAGACACAAATGTGGGATCAGAGCTTAGAGGAGACATCAGAGCTAGAGGTAGACAATTAGCTCAAACAAAGTCAGTTGTACTGAGCATAAAAACCAAAGCTTAGTAGCTGCTCTAGATGCTTCCAAAGATGGATTGAGGTCCCAGCTGTGGTGCTTACCTCCTCATCTCCTGAGGCTCGTTGGTCTCAGTGAATGGCGAGGGAGGTGTGCAGAACAGCTGATTCCTGAGCTATCTAGGGCTGCCATTGTGCAAGGCTGATGCCCCAGAGGTCCAGCAAGAGAAGAGGCAGCAGCCTGCACCCAGAGGTTTTCTTGACCTCCTAAGAATTGAATTTGTAAAGCCCTTGTAACAGTGTATTTATAAATGAGTGGAAATGGAGAGCATATTTCACAGAACACAAATTTATACATGAATAAAAATATATTAACCATGACAGGGAAATACTAGATGGTTCAGAAAAGTTTTAGTCTGGCTCAGGAAACCCAATACCTCTAAGAAACAATTTTTCTCTTCTAAGTACATGAGACAACATTGATTTAAAACTGACAATCTCAGCTCATTAGGTAGAAAGTTCCTGTGTTCTGCTTATATTGGGTTTGTTAGTAATTTTATCTTTGCTCAGTGTTAATATACTATGTTCTCATTTTGAAAGGGATTATTTTTATTTTTTAAAAATTTATTCTAGGCTACTTCTGGACCAGACATTTTCAAAAACTATGAATTCCTACAGCCCTGTGCCCATATAACAATGATTTTAACATCTCAGCTTGCACAAGAGCAATTCCCACAATTAACCATTTCATGTCACCAAAATAACCATATCACATTCACTTGGATAATTTGCTTCTACTTTTTAAAAAAGTAAAATAAAATAATCAAGTGATTATGTTCCAGAATCAGACTCCCACTGTTTGAATCTTAGGGTCTTGTTCATAGTTTCCTGCAAATTACTGTAACAAACTACCATAAACTGGATGGCTTAAAATGACAGACATGTACCTTCTCATAGGTCTACAAGTCCTAAATCAAGGTGTCAGCAGAGTGCCTCTAAAGGCACTAGGGAGGGATCCTTCCTTGCCAGCTTCTGGCGGCCCTGGCCATTTCTAGGCTTGTGGCTGCATCACTCCAATCTCTACCGCCAAGTTCACATGGTCCTCTTCCCTCCATGTGTCTGTATGTCCATTCTATCTCTTATAAAGACACTCACATTGGATTTAGGGGCCCACCCTAATCCAGAATTACCTTGTTTCAAGATCCTCAACTTAACAGAAAGACCCTTTTGAAAATAGGCTATCTGCAAAGACGCTTTTCCAATTTAGGTCGCCTGCACAAGTACCAGGAGATAGGACTTGGAGATTGTTGGTAGGACACAGAATGCAACCCACTGCGGGCCCCCATTACCAGCTCTGCAACCCTGGGCAGGTTGCTGTAGCTTTGCGGGTCTTTATTTCCTTATCTGTGAAATGGAGATGGTAATAAGATAATTATTGTATAAATAAATAATTGTATAAATAAATTCATGCAAACTACTTACCACAGTGCTTGAGACAAATATTGGCTATTAGTATTTGTTTGGTAAACAGAATAAACAAACAAAAAAACACGACACACAAAAACCACAAGATCAAGTTATGACACTGCTCTTTACCATAAACTATACTTCACATTTCTGTAGTGTGCATTTTTATTAATTTTTTAAAATTTAAGTATAGTTGAAACACAATGTTGTATGGAATGCATTTCCTTGTTAAATTTTAGATGGGATTTATCTCATTTCATTGTGAAATAGAGATTTTAAGTGTCACATTATACCCATTTTGCAACTGAATAAACTGTGTGGTTAAGTTATTTGCAGGAGCAAAGCAGAAACTTGAGCACTGGTGGTCTGACTATCCACTCAGCACTCTTTCTTTTCCAGCAATGAAGTCAGGCAAGTTCTTTATGTTCTTATGACATACCATGGTAGGGCCCTCTCCCAATGGAAAGAAAATAAAACAAAAACTAAAAAACCTCCAGGCAACCTGCTATACACGTGTGACAACATCCCTCACGACCTTGTAACATGAGACCCCTTAATCAGACTGCAGGTTTGTGTGTTATCGTATATGGGAGACAAAAAGGTAGAAAATATATTTTAAAACTACACCATGTGGTATTAGGGGCTCAGTTCTTTGGGTACGAACCCAACTGAACCATGCCAGTATGAATAAAGTTGCTTCCTGGAAAAAAAAACCAAACACCTCAGTCACGACTCTCTGTGTGAGAATCCTGCTATGTAACCATCCTCCATACCCAACATTTTGTCTAGACATGAGGAAGAGATTGTGATAGAGATCTTGATTTGAAATATACCTATGACGATTAATATGAGAGACAAGAAAGCAAGAAGACTTAGAGGGAGAAGAAAATATATTTATGAAGTGATTCCAAGTGACTTCAAATGTCCTTTTCTTTCAAGTTTCATGTGTAATACTTTAGTATGTCAGGTCCAAAACATGTTACCAGGCAACCTCTTCAGGCAAATCAACTCAGATCTGCTCCCGTATCCCCTAGAAGTACAGTATCCCTACTGTACTCCACGGTGGGTTAGAACCAGACACAGATGCCCACAGGGTGGGGCGGCTGCTACTCACCTCTCCCCTTTCTAACTTTGCTCACTAACAGTTACGAGGTTCCAGCCCAACCTTGAATGCCTCAGCGAACATGGGGGAAGAAACAGGTAAGGATCAAGCAAAGAGCAGTAGGAAGAAACTTTGAATTTAATCCTTTGCCAACCACAGTGAGAACAAATCCACTCTCTCTTCTTCCAAAGGTATTTCTTGATGGGAAAAAAATTAGATGTACTGAAAGGAAGGCATATGAAAGAGGGATTCTGGTACTTTCATCTCGATCATTCAACCTCTAGTTCTTAAGTTCTCCTTTGGGCTTTCGCTAGAAGCCAAAAAGTTGCTTCACAGAAAAGAGAGAACAGGAAAAATAAAAAGAGGGTTAAGTAGGAAGTGAGATAATTAGGTGGGAATACATTTTAATAAATTTTGTCCTTGAAATATGGAGTGTGAATAATTATATAAGTGGATGAAATATGAGTAAATCTGTATATTACAACATCTGCTGAAAATTGGGTTCATACTGTTTCAGGTCATTTTAATAATCTTGTGGTTTTTTTGATAATGCATTTTCCAAATTGTTCTAGAAAGCCTCAAGGCACACGTACAATGAAATCATTCAGTAGAGTTCTTTAAACAATTGATAATAGTAATGAAGTGAAAACTGCCTGTATCTAACTATAACCCACCTTAAGATAATTCTTTGCCCTTCTATGGCATTTGCCTTGAAGTGTCTGACCTCTGTGTAAGGATTAATTAAATCCCACAACAAGAATGAGGGGCAAAATTCCAGATAAGTACAATTAATTCCTGTTATAAGCAGGAATTATTTTTATTCACAGGTTGGGTTACACCTGGGTCAGATTACGCCTCTGGTGTACATGAGAATGTAGAATGAACACATCTTGCACTTATAACCCTGAATGCTTATAACACAGGGTTGTCCTTTGTCCAGAACTGATCAAATGACTGACCAAGAACATTTTGCTTTTGCTTCCTCCTCTGTCCATGATGCCTCTCAGCTTCTGGCCCCCAGATGATGTCCGTCTAATCCTACATTTAAAGCATTAAGGCATTTGACAAAAACAATAATTAATTTCTCAAACTCAACTGCTTCTCATTTTTCCAATCTGTCTTCCATGGAAGAACTGAACAAAATGTGTCCTGTGTGCTTGTAGGAGCTATTTCAAGTAAGCATCAGGAGGCTGGCCTTTCTTCCTGCCTTCAGTACTGGATTTTATTTAGTTATGTTATATTTCTGGAAACTGTATTTTTTTTAGAGATGTAATTCCCCTCTAATTGGGACTTGAAGTCTGTGGGGCATATGTCCTCCAGGAGCTACACAGAGAGCCCAAAGCAGGAAATGGCCAAATATCCATCAGATGGTAATGCTAATGAATTGAGTCACCACTGTTCTCTGTTACATTTGAACAAGGACCTTTAAACAGAATATAGTTCACTCAAGTAACTGTGCCTATTTTTCACACACCTTTCAGGCCTTCATGTCTCTGTCAACTTAAATTTGACCCCTTACCTTGTTGATCAGTTAGATACCATTAACATCATCTGCCATGTACAGAACATGCTTCCTAGATCATGAAAAATCAAAAAACTTCCTTGCCTACCTGGGACAGAAACAAAGATTAATCTAAATGGAGAGGTATGAAGTGTGCAAATAAGAAACAAAGATCACATATATGGTTTATCATGGTTTCAAAAAAGCTCTGGCAGAGCCAACCAAAGTGAAAAGATATAAAAAGGGGTTTTCTGAAAACATATCAAGGGGGACAGAAGCTTTAGGACAGGTTTGAAATGCTAAAATTTAATTTCAAAATTTAGGTTTAAAACTTAAATGAGCACAAGCGGGTGAGCTACTCTGAGCATACAAAAATATGCTTAGCTGGAGAAAATACAAATCCAAAACACAGAGACTTTACTCACAGCCTCTCCAGACAGTTGATAAACAAATATGTCCTTGAAAGGCGAATCACTCCTCTGTTGTGTCACATCTGGTGTATCCTATTGTAGGTTCTCAGATGCCTCTTTGGACTCAAATGGTAAAAACAATAAATAGTAGTTCCACATTGCTAATATCTCTAAAGAATGGTGAGTTGCTAATTGTCATATGGCTTTTATATTTCCTACAGAAATTACGGAGGCAACTTTGTGCCCCTGGAAGTTTGTAAACAGGCAAGGAGCTACCAGACAGACAAGTCCTGAAGGCTCCTGTCCTCAACAAGACATCAGAGGTCCGGAAAGATCCAAGCGGCAGTGTCCAAAGGTTAGGCGTTAGAACACTAGTTTTATACATGCTAGTATAAAACTTGAATTCATGCGTGAAGAAATGAAACCTCCATTCCGCCCTGGCGCTATCGCCACAGCTAGAGCTCAAACCCATTTCTCAGGGTGAGCCCACAGACTCTCCACTGAAGCACACAGTAATGGCCATTCTTTACCATTTCAACATTTACAAAGATGTCTCTTCCATAAACTGAATCACCAAATCCTGAGTGGAACTGAGGATTTCTGCTCCTCTGACCCACTGCCTACTTGGCCACTAATCCTGCTGAGAAGGATGTCCAAGCTGTGAGCCGAAGAGCCCTGGGATCCCAAGAAGCCTTCTTCCTCAGGGCTCTGGACCACTGACCTTACATCTAACTGTCACCATTATCAGAGCCCAGGGGGTTCAAGGGCTTTGCATGAAGGCTTTGTCCTGATTACCCTTGTTTGGCCTCTATAGCATTAAAAAAAAAGACTGCTGTTTTTCATCTCCTGACAGAGAGTTCTCCTGGCTTGTCTTCACCCAGACTAAATGCAGTGGAGCAGAGGCACCATAAACAAGTTAATTCACTTTTTCATCCATTTTCTCATGAACGCAACAGCACTGTTTAGTTCTTAGTCTGCCCAGTACTCAGTGCCAGGTTTTGTTGGGAGTGGGGAGTGGAGTCGGTGGTCTCAGGAGTGTTGGGCTGGTAGGCATCTCAGGAGAGTAGGCTGGCAGGCACTCCAAAGCTTGGTGTGTTCATAGATACCATGCTACTCCTCTGCTGCCTGCTGATCTGGGAGTTCATTGGTCAGGCATGTACCGAAAATGGGAGGACTCAGTATCCTTGGGGGCCCAAAACCAAAAGATGAAAGGACTGAGTTATAAGCCTCTTATTCTATCACTTCCCAAACAGGCGTTTTCCTCTCCTGGCTTCAGACACAACTCTAGAGGACAATCTTGGAGCAGACAACTGTAAGCCAGATCCTCACCGGGCATGTCCACTTCCCCCAACGACATGTTTACAAAATTTTGCCTTCTCAGACGTTAGCCGAAACTGTTGAATAAATGGATAAAGGAGGTGAGAATATTTGTCTTCTGTTAGAGAGTATGAAATAAGCAAAAAGGAGAAACCAGAAAGTATAAAAGCAGAATGTGATTGTCTTAATTTTTTTCTTGCCTCTTTTTTTTCTTTTTTCTTTTTTACATTTATTTATTTTTGAGAGATAGGGAGAGACAGAGCGCTTGTAAGGGAGGGGCAGAGAAAGGGGACACAGAATCCAAAGCAGTCTCCAGGCTCTGAGCTGTCCTCACAAAGCCTGACTCAGGGCTCAAACTCACAAACTGTGAGATCATGACCTGAGCTGAAGTCTGATGCTCAACCAACTGAGCCACCCAGGTGCCCCATCCTTTTTAATTTTTTTCCAAAAAGAGGAGAACACACTACCCTCTCCATTTTTCAAGGAAAAAATAATCCGAGTGGATAAGTGAAGTACCTTCTAAAAACAGTGACAAACCAGAAAATAACCCAGACCTTCCTCCTTCAGAGTATCCGTGTGCATGAACTCCCCAGTACCGCCCTCACAAAAGTTCTTTCCCATCTAAGCCCCCAGGGTAAGTTAAGTTTTAGCTCAGATTTCTACACAGCATCTAGTCCTAAATGAGAATGGACACTGGAGTTTGGAGACCAGAAAACAAGAGAACTTTCAAGGGTTCCCTCAAGGGACACAAAACTTAACCTGTATGAAAGAGAAAAACTCGCCCAATGCTCACCCCTCCCTCCCAGCTCTCCCTCACACACACAGATGCCCAATATTGGCAATGTTGATATATCTTCTGAGGAGACAGAAGTGAATAAATGTAGCAGAATTCATCTTTAGTGGAAAACAGATGGCTATATAACATGCTTTGTGAGTCAGAATTCCTAGAAAGAAAAAAATTAATAATCAACTGATCATGCAAATTAATTGTTGCTACTCACTGCCTTTTTTCCCCCTTTGCACAGAAGGTGATTAAGATGACACCAAGAAACACTGATTGTTCACAGAAATCAGACCTAACAAGTCAAACAGATTCTTCCCATGTAAAACCAAAGCTATTTCCCCTCTTCTGTCTTCCTTCCCTTCCGCCAGCAGCCTTCCCCACTGGGTGATGCTAAGTTTTTTGTTGAGTCAGCCTGGCATGTCTTCCATTTGAAGATGCTTGGCAGGTGTTTGACAGGCAGGGTTGACAGACTTTTGAGATCATTTCTATCCATCAGCCTGACAGACCTCACAGGGCTTGATTGCAGTACCTGCAACAGTGCTTCTCAAGGGCCTTCACACACCAGCCAGGCTAACATCAGAGAAAAGAACACAGTGCAGTGTGCCAGCCATCCCCCTGCATTCTTACGCACTCACTCGCCGGAGAATGTAGGATATGCTCCTGGCCTCCCATCGGTACCTGAAGGATGCTAACCTGAGCTTAGTTTGTGTTTGTGGGTGTATGCACACATATGCACATGTGTGCTCATGATGTAGAGTTAGGTAAATTCATTTCACATATTTCTTGTTTTTCCTTATCTCTTCAGCAGCAATAAAAAGGATGCAATCAGTTTTCTTAGATTAAAGCACCTATGGCACTTGGCATACTTTTCCTCTTTCAATCAACGGCACAGAAAGTCTATTCTCTGGGTTCAGACTTCCAGCACAAGAGGGATAAAAAGAATCATATGAAAGTGACCAGAAGAAATGTCTGGGGAAATAATGTTTTCTAGTTTAACCGTAGTGAACAGGAGGAAACACCGCAAATATGGGCTAGCATGCCAATTCTCGTCTGCTGAAGCTGTGAAGTCTCCCCTCTCCCACCTCACCCCTGCCCTCAGGTTTCATATTTTTATTCCCACAAAAATCTTCTGGCTAACCTGGAAGATGGGATAATAATATTAAGGTGCAATTTAAGTCTCAATGGTTTGCTGAAAGGAATAGATATTTGGTAAACTTGTTTTTGTGGAGGGAGACCAAATGTAATTTTATTCAAGATCTCTGTGAGATAGAAAGCAAACTAATCTCCAGTACTGATTGCCAGAAGAAAAACATTTGCCCTTTACTAAAGAGACCATTGCAAGAAAATGCTGTTTGTACTACCTAGTTAGTTGTTCACCAATGGAGGGAAAAATCAAAGTTGACCCTTTGGTGCCTTGTTACTTTAAGCACAAAGAGTCCTGGTGCTTTTCTTTAGGGAGGTGAACACATCCACTACCAGAATGTAGTTACTTAATCCAGTGGCCTTTTGATGGTAAGAATCACCAGGCATTTGCTCAATATACAGTGCTATTCAATGACATGTCTGATTCTAAAAGTGTGTGCCTGGTGCCCTAGGCGCCTCAATTTTTTTTTTTAAAAAACTCTTCAAATGATATTAAATAATTTTCTAGCATTATATTTCTGGCTAGAGGTAAAACAATGACTACATCCAGGTATTTTGACTTTTAGACCAATGATCGTTGACAGTTCTGTACTGCATACATTTTATAGAGGAAAATAGCAATTAAAGTCATCAGGCAAAGAAATATAGGACAGTGTATCTTTAAGGCTGTTATATTCTCATGAAGCTTAGGTGGTAATAAAACTTGAGGGTAATTCTGAACTATCATTTAAGGCTCTAGTTAGAAGGACCATGTGCTGACCTTCTCATTTTAATAACTATTTTCAACTGTAAAGGTTTCCTATAAAACTAGGCTATCTCTGTACTTAATCTAGGATATAAATCCCCAGAAGCAAAGGTTAAGACTTCACATTCCAGTGACAACAGAAAGTTCAGAAATCTAGTCTATCCTACTTTAGGCCTCCAGTCCCTTCTCTGTTCCATGTTCTGGGATCTCTGAGAGCTTACAGGTGTCTCAGTGTGCCTTATCCCCACGGAGGAGGCAAATCCATGTCCCTTGTCCCTGTAATATCCACAAGTCCAGAAGAGGGTCTTGTCTTGGCCATAACAAAATTCAGGGAGGAGCTGGGCCGTTGCTCCAGTGTTACCCACAGTGGTAACTAGGACCCTTTCCATTAAAATCCATGTAATTTCCTCTCTCAGATCTCCAGACTTCCCAGGATTCGGTTTAGGCACAGTCTAAAATTAGGCAGCAAGTCTGGGCTCTAGGAAAAGCCACAGTGAAATGTATTTTAAAAGTCAGCCCAGAAGTAGAAGCATTTTTATGAATACCTTTTGGTTTTGATCTCAGTTTTAGCTGTAGTATTTTTCTTAAATTCTGCTAGTTTCTATTTTTCTTTTTATAAAGTTCTGGTTCATGTATTCATACCACAGAACATAACTTCTTATGAAGGTTTGGATACAGTTAGGATACAGGATGGAGACATACAGTGAATAGATTCAGTCATATTCTAAAAGAGCTCATGGTCCAACTGGAGAGATAGAAAAGTAAATGACTCAAAAACAGAATGAGAGTCACAATTTGGGATAAGTAACGAACTGGAGACATATGGAGGAGGGGTTCCTATGTCAGGCAGAGAGGGGGATGATGAACCAAGGTCAAAGGCAGAAGAGCTGGTCAGGTGAGAAAGAGGATGTGCCTCTCACAGGGTTTCTGTCCAGTTTGACTGCAGAGGGGCAGAGTGAGGCTGGCACAATTCAGCAGGACAGCCAGCACTAGGTTTCTATTTTTCTTTTTATAAAGTTCTTTATAAAGTTTTATAAAGTTTATATCATGGACACCTTGGGCTGTTTGATGAAACTTAAGAACCTTATGATAGGCAAATAATGCCCTGCAAAGATGCCCTCTAGTTCCCAGAACCTAGGAATATGTTCTGTTATGTGACAAAGGACAATTAAAGTTGCTAATCAGCTAATCTTAAAGTGGAGAGATTATTCTGGATTACCCAAATGGTCTGATGTAATCATAAGAGCCTACACAACTGAAAGAGGGAAGTGGAAGGGAAGGTTGGAATGACGTTTGAAGAAGGACTCAAAAATGCCTTGAAGATAGAGAAAGGAAGCTCTGAGACAAGGAATGCAAGAAGCCTCTAGGGTCTGGGAAAGGCAAGGGATGGATTCTCCCCTAGAACCTTTAGACACCAACTGACACCTTGATTTCTGTCTAATGAGATCCATGTCAGATTTCTGACCTATAGAACAATAAGATATTCAACAATAAGTGTTGTTTTAAATCACTACGCTTGTGAGAGGCACCTGGATGGTTAAGCTTTCAAACTGGGCTCAGGTCACTATCTCACAGTTTGTGAGTTTGAGCTCCATGTTGGGCTCTGTGCTGAGAGCTGGAAGCCTGTGGCCCGCTTCAGATTCTATATGTGTCTCTCTCTGTCCCTCTCCACTTCATGATCTTTCTCTCTCAAAAATAAACCTTAAAAAATTAAATCACTAAGTTTGTGGTAATTTCTCACAGCAGCAGTAGAAACTAATACAGACCTCTTTTTAAAATGTTTATAAATGCATAAATCAAATGCATAGTGTTACAATGGAAAGCAACTATATTGAAATTGTTATCAAAATGTCTTAAAGTGATATATGTATCTTTATTAGTTCACTAAATAAGAAGATTTTGTGGTAAGAATAATTATTATAATTTTGAAATAGTGATGGTCACAACAATATTTTGAGATATCTGCCACAGCTAAAACGTAACGTAAATTACCTCTGACTTCTAATCGTGATGGTCGCAGGTACTGTTAATGTTATTGTAGTTTGCTGCTTACATTCATAATAAAAAGAAATACAAATTTTCATCACTGAGTAGTAAAAATAAAGATGCATTCTTCCCTCTCAAGTTTTGGAATTCTGTCCAGAGATCCATTAGAGGTCAGACTCAGGCTAAGGCCTCCTGATTTAGAGAAGAGCTTGGCTATGATTCAAGCAAAGTATTTCAGGATACATATGGCGGCCCTGCTGAACACAGGCACGAGCAGCTCAAGAGTGCATCATAACCCAGAAACCAAGCCAGGTTGATGAGAGCAACAGAGCTTCATTCTCAAGTCCAGATCACAGCTGTGGGGAATGTGATAACCCCAGGCTGGGGGGTTGAGGGGGACCCAGAAACTGATCATCTATCCATCTTCTTGCTGCAAAATTCTGGCCATCTCTTAGTAGCCCACGCCATAAAGAGACCCTCCTGAGCCTAGAGGACTGGTTACTGGCCATTCTGCTGCCCTTAAATCCTTGGGTTGGTGCCTGCAGGGAGGACTCTTCCATCTACCAGACTGAAGTCACAGGTGAAAACAGGTCATAAAACTGTTCTGTTTGGTCCACCTGTCATTATAATTATTATTAATTTAGTTTTTTATTTTTCATTGTGATATAATTTAACAAAGGGAAATGCATATAAGCACACACCCCAGAAAGTTTTGTTGTTTTTCTTTCTGGTCAAGAACTGACCTTTCCTTGTAAAAGCAACCATTATTACTATTTATATCATTATACAATGGTTTTGGGTATTCTTGAACTTCATATAAATGAAGAAGTCTGGCTTCTTTCACTCGATATAATGTTTTCAAGATTCATTCATACTGTTGGTACATATGCCAGTAGTTTATTCCTTTTTATTGCTAAATAGTATTCCACTGTATGAATATCACAATTTATTTATATGTTCTTTTGTTGATGGGCATTTGATGGAAATAACCCCTATTGTTTTCAGAGGTATTTTAGGCTGCTATGAATAAAGTTGCCATAAGTCTGTGAGAGAACATAATTTTTTTATTTCTGTTAAGTATATGCATAGGAATGGAATTGTTTTATAATGGATTGGTATACATAACACTATAAGAAACTGCCAATGACTTAGTTAAGTGTTCGACTCTTTTGAAAAAATGTTTATTTAATTTTGAGAGAGAGAGAGCATGAGCGGAGGAATGGCAGAGAGAAAGGGAGACAGAGAATTCAAAGCAGGCTCTATGCTATAGGTGCAGAGCCCAATGTGAGACTTGAACTCATGAACTGTGAGATCAGGATTTGAGTTGAAACCAATAGCTGGACGTTTAACCGACTGAGCCACCCTGGTGTCCCAAGTGTTCAACTCTTCATTTCAACTCAGGTCATGATCTCACAGTTCATGGGATTGAGCCCTGCATCATGCTCTGTGTTAACACTGTGGAGCCTGCTTGGGGATCTTTCTCTCTCTCTCCCCTCCCCTCTTGTACTTGTGCATGCCCTGTCTCTCAAAATAAGTAAAATATACTTAACAAAAAAGAAACTGCCAATTAATGTTTCAAAGTAGTTATTCCACTTTACACCCCCCAGTAGTGTGTAAGACTTCCAGTTGTTTCACATTCTTGCCAACATTTGATGCCATAATTTTAATTTTAAGCATTTTAGTGGATATGAAATGGTATCTCATTGTGGTTTCAATTTGCATTTCTCTGATGAAAATTGATGTGGACCACAACCCAGCCTTCCTTACCACTACCTTTTGATCTTGTCAAAATTTAAGCTGGGGGAAAGGTCAGCTGAAGTTGAAGGTATTTTGGGTTTACCTTTAGATTCAACTCATCAGGGTCCTGGAATCCAGTTACCACAGGAACATAAGGTAATGTATTATTTCCTTTTGGTTTGCCATTCTCTTCTGTACAGTTGCCCTTTCAGCCAAATTTGGGTAGGCAGGGAGAACTGTGGAGCCAGTTCTGCTCATCAAGGCTTCCCTGTGTCCACTGCTTTTTGTTAGCCCCATATAAAAGTGGGTTTTGCTTTTTGTTACCAAGAGAGCAAAGGGCTTTCATATCCTTCCATAGTGTAGTTAGAAGCACCGTCTTTACCTTTTCTTTTTCTTGTTTTTGCATTAATGAACTACAATGAAAATTTGGGAGCCCCCCAAATATGCAGATTCCCAGCTTCCCTTTAGAGTAGGTTCTATTGAATGTACTTGGCCTGCATTCCCATATGCAATGATTAGTCACAGCTGAGCCAGAGGCTGCCCCTGAACTCAGACTAGGCACCCTCTACTTCAGCCTCATTCGCTGTACTCCTGTCATCTGGCCCAAGTCATATTACCTGTGATCTCTGGCCTTCTGGGTGTTCATCACCAGATATTTACATCAGGGCTGAAGGAGAATTCTGCAGCAAAGTTTTTAACTAAATACCAATTCACTTAAACCCATGGGCAGTAAAAATCAGGTCCAAGAACATCTTGAGTGACTGATAATTGCTTCTGGTTCAAGTCTCTGGTCACATCTGGCAGATAGTTTATCTCCCTGACAACAAGTCAGGAGTAATTGCAAGTAGAGATCTCTTGTATTAAGACAGAATTTCTCTACTGTGAGAAGATATAGAAATTCATGAGCTGGAAAAACTACCCTTGAGTTTCCATGCTCTGAGCTGTTTACCCTGAAGTATTGTCTAATGATGGACAGGTGACAACTAAACATCCTTGACATTATCTTTTACCTTTATTTCAACACAACATTAGTATGTCTTAGAATCTTCTCAAACTTAGTGTACAAGTCACTATTATAGAAGTTTTTTGCAACAAAATTCCCTACTTTCATGACTTCTAATCAATACTTTTCTTGTTTTGTTCTGTTCTCATTTTTTTTAGTGAAAGATGAGAGAGAGAGAGAGAGAGAGAGAGAGAGGCAGGAATGGGGGAGCAGAAGAGAGGGAGAGAAAAAAATCTTAAGCAGGCTCCATGCTCAGTGAGGAACCTGACATATGACCTAAGCTGAAATCAAGAGTTGGACACTTAACTGACTGAGCCACCCAGGCTCCCCTAATTACTATCATTTTTAAGCAAGAAATCCCAGCCTACTTCCTCTAGGTATATTCTTCTCATCATCTGAACTTAAACTATACCCCAAACTGTACCCAAGTTTAGTACATTTAAATGAAGTCAAGCAGGATGAATTTTCAAAAAAACCTTTTATCCAAAATAACAGTGAGCCTCATTTTGGAAGGTCACCAGCAAAGAGCTATCAAGAAAATAGAATTTAAAACTCATAGTTAGAGCTTAAATGATATGCTTTAACCAGTACCAAAATTCATTCCTGTAACTAAACCATTATTTTATATGACTGTTTTGTAACCAGTCATGAACTTCTTGGGGGCAGAGACTGCATCTTATTTATCTGTGTCCTCAGCACCTAACCCAATGCCATGTACTCAATGGAAGTTTAATAAATATATGTTGAACAAATAGACAACGAGAGGTAGTCTTTTCTGAATTGTGCTGGATGCAAGCTGAGAAAACTCTGAGAATCTCAAAAGCATACACTATTGCTGATTTCTCAAAATTAACGAGTTAAAAGATTTCAAAGCCATATGTGTGTTGTAATAAAACTAGAATGTCCTAGAATATATTAAGATTTAAGCCCTCGTCAGGGGACAGAGTGGGGGAAGAACTTGGAGAACCAACCTTCTCATCCTTGGTTGACTGTGAAATCCCTGGCTCTGCAGGAAGTAGCCCTCCTTTAGTGAAACTCCTTGCAGTACAGGGTTTGCTTGGTGGCCGTTCACAGGTCAGCCCATATTCTCTGGGCAAGAATAGCAGGGAAATTAATACTGCGTACATTGGGCCTGAGAAGTTCTGAGCCTTAAGAGATGACTATCTAGGTGGCACAATGGTAGCAAAAGCTGTGGGAAATGGACATATGGACAAAATTAGGATGGGTTTTCAAGCAGTATCCAATTTACCTTTTTTTGGTGACATTTTATAGTATGTGTTTTTTGCTTGACTTAGAGCCACATCCAATTCACAATGGTCTATTGTTGAAACAGCTTCTCTGCCTCCTACTCCTAAATTATAAATACCTTGGCAAGATTGTCACATTCTCTACCAATGTTACCCATAGAACTTTTCACTGGGGACTTACATTTTTAAGTAATGCCTGAGATGACAAACCATCTTGGAATGACTCCTCTTATCTATTTTTATGTAAAGTTGATTTCTATTTGACTAAAAGTAGGGGGGAAATGGAGGAAAAGATAATTTGTGATTTTTTTAAATTCTCACATTAAACCAGATTATAAATGGATAGAAAACTGGACTTGAAGGCAGATTTTGAGCAAATCACTGTTTTTTTTCTTGCTTTTGTTTTTTGCTGCCTCAGTTGTATCAAAGAGTAAGACTGATTTCAGTGATTAAATTGTCATTTTAGTATTAACATTAGAAACCAAAATTTCCTGATTTCTGGGGTGCCTGAGTGGCTTGTTAGGTTGAGTGTCCAACTCTTGATTTTAGCTCAGGTCATGATCTCAGGGTTGTGGTATCAAGCTGTGTATCATTCCCCTCACTGAGCATGGAACTTGCTTGGAATTCATTCATTCTCTCTCTCTCTCCCTCTGTCCCTTTCTCTTTCTACCCCCGCCTCTCACCCCCTCCCTCTGCCTCTCCCTGACCCCCTTCTCTCTTTCTACAAAAAAAAAAAAGTAACAAAAATACCCTACCAGACTTAAATTTTTAGGTAAATTTTCTATTAAACTTTAATATCTCAAAAGAATATGCATAAATTATGACTATCTTGCCAAGGAATTACTACAGAAAATAACTAAGTGCCACCCTGATGACGAAACCAAACCTTACCAGCATCCCAAGCCTTTCTCATGGCTCACCCAACCACCAACCCCCAGTCCTCTCCAAACACTATCTTTATTTCTACCACCACAAATTAGTCTGCTTTTGAACATTATTAAGATAAACCATACTGTACATATTTTTTACGTCTGTAAGCCATATGTTGGTCTATAATTTGGTGCTAATCAAAATTTAGATTTATCAACAGAAATGACCAAAGTATTGGGCCTTTGTGTATAAGCCTTTGTGTCATTCAGGATTATTCTTGTAAGAAAAAGTGACTCTATGTATTTTGAGTGGAGAGATATTTAATATAGAAAATTAGAATTTCCCATGCCACTGGAAGAGTTAGAGGAATGAAGGTCAAGAGGTCATTGCAGGAGACCTGCAGTCATCATAGGGAAGCCACCACTGATGTCCTCAACTGCCTAGCTAGAGGAACTTCAGAGCTGAGGGAAGCTGTTGGTAATGATTGCACCACCCTAGCCATGGCTAGCATAAGAGAAAACTACCTTCTCCTCTTCTGCCTTCCAAATCTCACCTAAGTTCCTATCAGTGGCATGTCTGACCCAGAATTCTACCAGAAAAGTATTTGGGAAACTGGCATTTTGAATGTCTCTCCTGTGATGGAGGAGAGAATACAGAAAAGGGGAATGACGACGTTGAGCTAAGAACACCATTTGGCAGAAGCTTAGACAGTATAAAGTAGCTGATGGAAGAGAACCAGAGCCTGGCTACATTTCTGACCTGCCAGTCACTCCTGGGTCTTCAGATCGTTTTCCAACACAGATCTTACAGTGTCCTCCTTAGGGATACTTGAAAGTCTGCCCCTATTTTACTTCTTTCAAGATGAGTGAGTTACAAGGAACCTCTTCTCTTAGTTTGCAGATTGCACAAGGCAACTTTTGAAGAAAGGCAGGTCTGTGTATAATCATCTGAAGATTCCCAGAATTAAAGCAATAGGAAACTCGTCATATTGAATGTAGGCACTTCCCACTGACTGTGTCTCTCAAATGGTAAGACCACCTTTTGGGGAAGACATAATTGAAAATAATTACTATTCATCGTCCTCTGTTAACAGAAACAACTGTCCTCCCTCACCTAGGTTTCCTACCTTAAATACTGTCCTGCCCTCACAGAGGAAGGACCAGAGAGGCAGGAGTTTTGTTTGTTTGCTTTTTTGTGCATCTGAATATCCTGACACTCTAATCCCCAGAGAGTCCCAGTAATCAGGCAACACAAGACATGCTCCAATTGCCAAGTCCTCAATCCACTTTCTCTGCACTATTCTATTTCAAAATAGAAGGCAGAACTGCAAAATTAGATTTGGATCTTATTACTACAAGCAGATAACGGTTCCCCCTTCTTATTGGCGATCAGAAATTCTGAGATAAGTGCTTTTAAAAAGATTAGAACAACAAATCTCATCTAAGAATAAGATCAACACCAGTTCTGTTTTTCTTACAGAAAAATAAAATGGAAGGAGAAAGCTTCTGTCTGGTGACAGTTTATTTTAACCCAGACACTTTCTCCATTTGTAATTTGGTGTCACTTGTGTTATGAGAAGCACTGCCAATTTAGATGGGTTTCTTGGGCAAGGACTAACAGAGGAGGTTAAACACAGCTGTTCTAGTGTCTCAAATCCTTAAGAGTCCAGCAGGACCAGAGCTAGTAAAATAAACTCAGAAAAGGCTGTCTGAACCAGCTTCTCTAGAGACAAAATGAGCATAAATAAGCATAGAATCAGCAGGGCTCCTGGGCCACAGTCAGAGGCAAGCTGGGGACATGGATTTACAGAGGAAGATACTGTCTCGAGCACATTTACTACAAGACACACAGAATTGGACATTCTGTCTTTTAATCATCTGGGAATCACAAGAAAAGTGACCAAACTGGCACTGACACTGTCAGCATGTTTTGTAATAAATGCTTCATTTACTGGGAATGTTGCTATCAGCTTGAAGAAGATAAAAATGACACTCAAATACAAGGTCAAACCACAGTGTTTATAATTCCTTTCTATTAGTGAAACACATAATCCTAACTATCCAGATGATAGTTAGGCACCAAATGGTGCCTCAATCTCTAGTGATTTACAAAGTACTTTTATACATGTCATCTTAACATGATCTGTATAACATGCCCCAGTTACACAGATGAGTTGAAATGAAAATGGTCTCATTTGCCAGTTTTGAGTATCTTCCTCTCCCCTCTGGGCAGCATTAGTTTCCAAGGTGGCCAACAGACATTACTGTCATTTGCCTCTTCCTCTAAGGAGGCCACCAGTCTGGAATATCTGTTTTAACGCCTTAGATGAGAGTCTCCTAACCTCCCTGGGTTTCAGCTTCCTCATATGTTGCCTTAGATATTGTAGTCATCCTCGCCAACTGATAAATGATAAGAATGAGATTGTGTGAGGCGATGGGGCTTTATGGTGGGAATATAAATTAGCAGGGCTTTTTGTTGACATTATGTAATAAAACTTAAAATATCTATCATTTTACACAGAAAATTTTATACTTAGTAATCTATTCCAATGAGATAGCCACATCAATATACAAAGATATACCAAAATGTTCATTGCAATACAAAGGTGTTCATTTACAGTAGAAACAACCTCAATATCCACCAACATGAGACTAGTGAAAGAAGATATGGCATATTCACATAAGAGAACATATACATCTGCTGAAAACAATCATGGAGATTTTTATTTGTTGACTTGAGTAGAAGCTCCATGATATAATTTTTGAAAAAAAAGGGAATTACAAGGCAGTGTGGTTGATATAATCCCATTCATGTGTAAATCACATAAATCCCAGATCCTGCCGTGATCCACTTCAATGGTGTTGCCTTCATTGAAACAGTCCAGTTTCTACCAAAAGGCATTACAAAGTGATTTCACTCTTGCTCTTAACTTTCACAAACCATTAAGGAACATAGAATTCCCAACCCAGAGCACCACATCCTAAAATATCCTCTGTACCCTACCTTTTTCATCTTGTTTTCTAACACGGCAACAGCTCCTGAAGGCTCTCTGTCCCCAACATCCTTTTCCTAGTCTCACCACAAACTCTACCCCCAAATTGACCAACGACTCCTCTTTTTCTCCCCTTTTCTTCGTCAGTACCTCTTCAGAGGTACTGGAAACATGTTAAGATTATATTTTGCTTTAGAGCCAGGAAACAAAGTGTCTCAGCCGTGCCATGAGAAACTATACATTTCAAGATTCAAGTAAGAATATCATGCAAGTTTGTAGGAGAGGGGCTTTACAAGAGTTAGTCCATCTTAGCCCAAAATGCTTTTAGTAGATTTATTTGGTTTTGGGCCCCACTGTTTATCAGAAATCTTGAAAACAAATTAATCAGTGATTACTAAAATCTGAATAATAAGGTAGGGAAAGAAGAAAATGCTAAATGAACAAAATTTGCTTTCTAGGGAGTAGGAGGAAAAGAGATGACTATGCATACACCACAATGTCTTAACCTTGCAGCAAGTACAAAATTATTATACTGCTACCTATTGATATTTACATAAAAGGGTCTGCAAGGATGTTGACAAAATTCTTAGCAATAATAATCTCAGTTGGGATTTCTCTGCGAATTTCTGTTCTGTCTTCCTTCTAGTTCTTTGATTTACTCGTGACAAACATGTTATAATCAGAAATGAGAAATAAACTCATATCAACATGCAAAGAAGGGATTGTAATGATGTTCACAATGAATAATGGATATAAAAAATTAACACACTAAGTGTAAGATATATGTATTTTAAATAAATACAGTTGTACTGTCTCTTCCTGTTTTAAACATAAATAAGCTCCATCATTTGGAGATTATCTTTAATTATCCCTACGTGTTAGAGTTGATCAGTTTCTTAGCAACAGTTGAACACTACCTTGTCGTTATTTTTACTCCCAATCATATTTAATTTGTGAGTCCACCACATTGTGATTCTTAAACAGCATCTAATGACTTACAAAAGTGTTAACATTTCAACTAATTGTAATCCTTTCAATCCATTTGCCCCAGAAGTCTTCATTTTTATGGGTCTTTTGGGTGAACAGGGAGTTACCGTATGGGTGCTTGTATCCATTTCAAACTCTCCACACTTACACATTCCTGTACCTCTTTCTAGATAGCATTTATTTATTTTTATTAATTTTGAACCAGACAAATTTTCCTGAAAATCAAGGTGCCTGACTATTTAATTCCCAACACTGTGACTCATGAGACTTCTCTTAGCTGGGGGAATTCTAAAGAGAAGTTTACAACACCTCACTGGTATGGCACAGTCCCACAACTGCTAATAACTAGTGATGGGCAACAGGCACTCCTGGTTTCTGAGCAGGGAGCCTGTTAGTCAGACTACAATCAGAAATGCCAAATAGCACCCTTGCTAATGGCTGGAAATTCCGATGTGGGAATTCCAGAAAGTGTAATTTGTCATGTGACAACTATATTTACCTCTCGAAGTTCCCTCAGTATTATAATTAAATAACTGAATCAGTTCTAGTTGGAGACAATTTACAGCATGTCTCTAGGTGAAGAAAAGAAACAATGCTGATCAAAACCCTAAAGGACCTTGAAAAATAAGAAACAAGCTCTAATAGGCTGGCTACTGAATAAAACATTCCCAGGGAAAACAAGTGCCCACACTAAGTGGACAATGGTTGACTTGTTAGCCCCACAGATTCAGATGTCAGCAAGGGACTATACTCTTCAGTGATATTATATAAATATTAAGCAACATTTTAATAAATATATCAGGGTATATCTGTTTGCTTTCTAGTTATTCTTTTTGTCCTTCAGAGTTGTTTGAGTAGCCCTCTGATATCTGAATATGGCTGAGTAAGCCCCGCTGATTTAGAACTATGGTATGAAGGGACTCCTTTATCTCTCTCTTTCTCTCTCTTTTTTAGAATGACTTGGGAGATGTTGCTTCATTTTCTGGTAGGAAGTAGATAAACTTGGCCAGAAGCCAGGCTTTTCTACTCCTGAAGGAAGAGCACAGCAGAGTCACTGCCTCAGTGAAGGCTTCTCAGATGTACCTGACCAGAAGGTTAGGTTCTTCTTGTATATAATCTCTCCTGTACCAGTCCATCACTGACTTATCACAGTTGTGGCTTTATGTTTATGTTGTTACCCTTTGTTTAATATCTCAATCCTTCTCTAGGCTATAAGCAACATTAGGGCAAAGACTCTCTTTGCTCATATTTATATTTTTAATACCTCACATAGTGTCTAAACTACATTAGCACTCGATGAACATAGTACTTGTTGAAAAGATGAATGAATGAATGAATGAATGAATGAACAAATGAATTGGAAAGACCTATTTAGGGTGGTACCAATCAAGGTTATTGGGCAGAGAGGATAACAGAATGTCCAAAATAAAGTTACCACAAAGGTAGAAAGACATGGAGCCAGAAGATTGGCCCTGGATTTGAGTTCAAAACAGAGAAGAGGATAATTGTCTAATTTCTGTGATGTGCAAGAGACTAGAAGTGGTCTTAACCCATCATTCCTGGGAAGGTCAGTTCTTTAAACTGGCTGGGTATATATTCAAAGAAATAATCTGTATGAATGGTATCAATGTGGATCTCAGATATATTATAGGCTGATGATATCTCAACTGAGCAACAGATAGGAAGTGACCTTCCCTCAAAGGCTTGTTGAGGTCAGCTCTGCCAACACAGAGGATCTTACCTAGCCCCAGTGCATGTTCCTGGGTTTACCAATAAGAGTAGACAGAATTCTGGAGTCAAATTAATATACAAATGTTGTTTCACCTTCCTATCTGACTCTTCTTCTTTTGGAGGGTTTCTGGGTCACCTCACTCCACAAGAGGTGCTTCAAAACCAGTGGCTGGTACCCCACTGGGCTTTTATCCACCTTATATTCACATGATGATTTTCATCTGAACCTGCCCTAGAGTAGTACCATATGAACTTCACCAGGTAAAGGAACTGAAATCATTATAACTCAAAGGGACCTTGTCAGTTGGCTGGAAGTCATTGCCACTGAGTACAGCCCAAACCATGCACAAATGACAACTTTAAAATGGCTGCCAGACACTCTTGACTACCTTAGGAACAGGAAGCTTCCATCTCTGTACTTCCACAAAGGGCAACCTCTACTAAGAGCCTTCTGTTGGTCCACCCATATGACTCAGAAGCAGACTGAATTTCCCCTTCCCAAGACACCTGTGAACACTTAAGGGTTTGTAGGATATAAGATGGGAATGACATTAGAGCTGAAAGGACAGAGTCAGTGTCGAAACTCTGCTTGTATAGACATGTAAATACTTGAGTACCATACCCTATGAACTCCTAGTGCAGGTTATTTCTACCCAAAACTAGATAAACGTTTTTATTATATAAAGACCAGAAGAGAACTAATCCATTAAACTCAATCTACCTCTCACCAGTGCCACCTATAATTCTCAATCCTTTATGTTATGTTCCCATAAATACAGACTGAATCACATCACCCTTCAAGTTAAAAATCTCCACGTGATTCTAATTGTCTACAGGATCAAATCCAAACTTTCTTCTTGCTTCATGCCCCCTCACATATCCTTGAAGTTAGATATTTTAAGTATAAAATAATATACACTCAAAAATTCAAATGATATAAATGGCACAAAGAAAAAATATTCTCTTCTTCTACTCTATCTTTTTCCCTTCAGAACAAACTGTTAATATTGTGGTGGGGGTCCACACACACCTCTACTTCTCCACAAGATCTAAAGAGGGGCACCTGGGTGGCTGAGTCGGTTAAGCGTCCGGCTTCAGCTCAGGTCATGATCTCAGGGTTTGAGCCCCACGTTGGGCTCTGTGCTGATAGCTAGCTCAGAGCCTGGAGCTTGCTTCAGATTCTGTATCTCCTTCTCTCTCTGACCCTCCCCTGCTCGCACTGTCTCTCTCTGTCTCTCAAAAATAAATTAAAAAATGTAAAAAAAATTTTTTTTAAAAGATCTTCTAAAGAGATTTGGGTTTTCTTTAAAAATATATATATGTACACACACACACACACACACACACACACACATATATATATGAATAGCATTCTTGTATACATATGTTATGCCCAGATCTTGGTATCCCCCAAAGACTAGAGACCGCCAGGGAGACCGAGTCATGCGTGCAAAAGCAAAAGGCTTTATTATGGGCTTAGGCTGGCCAGGCCTAAGCTCGGGCTCACAGACTTCGCCAGCGCAGTGGATCCATGCTGAGAGCCCTGAACAAGGGCTGACTGAGCAGGGTGTTTATGGGGTTGGGAAGGGGGAGTCACAAGAAACTGTGACACAGGTACAGTGATCCAATCATAATTGTACAACAATATTGGCAGCAATTTTAACCACATACATTGTTTAGAGCATTTGTTACTTTTGGCGGGACCCAATCACAACATTTAGGGTATCTTTGAAATTAACCAATTACAGAGTAGGCCAAGGACCCCCACGTGGGGTGAGTAACTGGTTAATCTAGTATTAAACAACAGGTAACTATCTATGGTTTCTATCTACAGGCCTGTCCTTAGGAATGTTAAGGGTGTTAGCTGGCCGCTTCTGATTGGGTGTTACAAGGGTGGTCTCTCCTGCCTTGGGCAATGTGTAACTGCTTGTTAGTTTTGGGGAAACTGAAACTTAGGCCTTCTAGCTCAGAGGGGAAACTTAAAGCCTGTCATGGAATCAGTTTGGTTCAGACCTGCGCCCTTACACATACTATATATATATATATATATATATATATATCCATATATATATATATATCCTTTTAATAAAAAGGACTATTGTATACATGCAAATTTTCACTGTGCTTTTCTTCGTTTGAAAAATAAGTCTCTGAAATTCTTTCCATATCAGTAGATATAAGTTTACCTAATTCTAGTGGCTGTATACTGTTTCATTTTATTGGTGTATCATAATTTATTGAATTAGTCCCTTACTGATATTTATAATGTTTCAAGTTTTAGGTTATTGCAAATGATTGTGAACACACTCATTGTAAAAACATACTAATATTCTTAACATACCCATTCTTAAAATTGAACATTGCTATCTTTATTCATATTTTATTAATACAGGTATCCCTCGCTTTTCAAAAGTCTGTGTTAGCTATTTCTCTTTTATAAAAGACTACCTTAGTACCTGTTTTCAATAGCCCCAAAAAAACCCAAAGAGGAATTTCACTTTTGGGGAAAAAGGCAAAAAGTGAAAATAGCGTTCAGCATTTGTTTTGCAGCAAGGCCTTAGGGAGGCAGCTCCCACTCTGAGCAGCGCCGCCAAGCTCCTTCCCGGGGAACTACACTCAGCATCTTTGTGTCAAGCTGTTAGAGCTTTAGAGTGTGTCTGGGAGCATCTGCGCTTATCTCAATTTACTCTGCGCACCCGTTAGCAGATGTGTCCTAAGGTGTGGCAGGATTCTCACACAGAGAGTCGTGACACCCAAGCTTTGCTTTCCAGGAAGCAACTTGATTCGTGCGGCGCAGCTCAGTTTGGGTTCCTACCGGAGAACTGAGCCCCGAATGCCACGTGGCATGTTTTTTTTATAGATTTTCTATTTCTTTGTCTTCCATATAAGGTGACACACACACCATGCGGTCTGATGTTACAAGGTCGTGAAAGATGTCATGTAAGTGTATAGCCACGTTGCCTCCAGATTGTTTTTTTCTCCCTTAGGGAGGGGACCCTAGCACAAAAGTATCAGAAGAGCCTAAGAGGGGTTATTGTTTGGATGTGAGAATGCTCAAAGATGGTTTCATATAAATTAATGGTAATTGCTTCTTTGCTTTATGCCTTTTGGCTTAGGAAAGGTTTCATGGGAAGGCTCTACTTTCAGATAGTGGGGAAATCTGTATATAGATGTAAGTGTAGTGTGATTATTTAGATATGTCTTCTCTAGAAAACTGAGCTTCCTGAAATAAAAGGAGCATGCCTTGCTATTTGGTAAATCCCACAGGGCATAGCACATTGTTACATGATAGTTGCATATTAAGAATTTTAAAAAGTGAATGAAGGAATTAAAAAAATGTTACTGGTGAAGATATATATATTTTTAATTTTAATATGAGCGTGAAGAGTGTGCCTTTTATGGATCCACTGATACAGCAGACATTTGTTAAGTATCTACTTTATGCTAAGTTTATGGTCCACGTGGTCAGGAATTGAAGCAGGTACAAAAATATTAATGAAAACTGGCCAAAGAAAGTGCCACAAGCAACCAGAGGGAGAGAAAGAAAATCTAGAAAGTAGCCTAAGTTTAAAATCAGACCGTGCCGTGTTGGTAAACCAGCTCTTGGTGGGTGGGGCGAGGGGGCTAATTTGCAGCGTATACAATTTGTATGGCCATATTCAGGCTATCGGTATACTGAACAATCATCTCTCTCAAGCCAATAAAGCCTTTAGCACCGATTGAATCAGAGCACACTGACCAGCCTTTTCAAAACCCCTTTCTCCTCCTATCACCATGAACTCCCAATACCACATCATTTCAGCTATTGCCCCCAAGCCATGCACTCCATAGGAGAAACAAAGTGGTTTTTGGAGGTTCTTAGCATGGAGAAATTGGGAGCTAGAGGACGACTTCCACAACTAGTTAAGCATGCAGAAAACTGCTCTGACCAGTTGAATATGCTTCGTGTCCAATCTTGCTGGCTCTCAGTGGGTTCATTCTCGCCCCAAAGCTTCTTGCCCCCCCCCCCCCGCCCCATTCCATTGTTTTCACTACTGGGCTCACTAATATTTCCAACTCAGTTTTCTTGAATGGGCCAGAAATCTCTCAGAAAGATAAGGAAAACAACTGGAGATTGCTTATTATACACAGGGATCAACTCTAACCGAGCTCAAATCCCCCTGAGGCTTCGATTTGTATTTGGACATCAAATTTACAGCAGGAATATGGGTCCTGAAGTTTGGGAGATGAGTCAGAGTATATTTTAAGAGGTACTGGACACATGTTAAGATTATATTTTGCTTTAGAGCCAGGAAACAAAGTGTCTCAGCCATGCCATGAGAAACTATACATTTCAAAATTCAAGTAAGAATATCATGCAAGTTTGTAGAAGAGGGGCTTTACAAGAATTAGTCCATCTTAGCCCAAAATGCTTTTAGTAGAATTATTTGGTTTTGGGCTCCACTGCTTATCAGAAATCTTGAAAACAAAATAAAAACAACCAAGTGAAACAATCATATCCACCTCTTTGGGAGTTTGAAATGTAGTTTTCCAAGTGGACCTTCAACCTACAATGTTCTCATTCATCTTACCCAGACTTGCAAACCAGAGTGAGATTCTAATTTTCCACTCAAAATAAACCATGAAAACTAGTATGTCAGAAGAGGTATGTCATTCTCCCTTGGAAAATGAAATAGTGCCTTTGATGATCAAAATAAAGAAACAATGGGGGATCATAGACACAAAAATTAACCGAGCCCAGTTTAAATCAACAAAAATGTTTTTTGTTGTTGCTGCTGTTTAAATTAAATATAGGAATGCACTATCCCTGAAAACTAGCAGTACATTCATTCCACTTTTCCTGTGGAAGATTTCAGACATGGGGAATTGTTAAGGCTAATTACTAGCAAGAAAAAGAATGCTGTGTTTGAGGTGGAAATATAATGCATCAAAACCCAAAGGCTGAAGCAGGAAAGAACATGGAACAAGGAAAGGACTGAAACAACGGCTGATGCCTGGGCTCCATGATCTTTAACATATTTCCAAACAGGGCCAGCTTCACGAGCATGCCGCCAATCCTCACAGAGCCCCATGCTCACAAGAGACCTGTGCCTAGGGTTTAATGTTCTGTGCTGGTCATCTTGAAATTGTTCATTTTATCTTTGAGTTTTTAAAATGAAGTCTCATGAGACAGTGGAGCATGTGCTGGTGGCGGGGTGCTTTGGCCCACAGAGGCCCCATCTCAACTCATCTTCCTCAGGTGGGCTTTCAGAAACCCACTCTCCCACCCCTTAGTGCTTCAGGCCACTCCCATCCTCCCCCTCCTGCCCTATCCCAGGACTCTGGCTACCCTCTGGCCCCTTCTAGAGCCTGGACACCAGAAGAAGCATACCATGTTAGGACAGGGTGTGGTGGTGGCATTCCTATCCTGGGCTGCTTTTAGCAGATGATTTGGAAGGAGGGGGGATCCTCTCATCCAACCAGCCCCCCAAACTGCATACTGAGGGCATCTTGGTGCAGACATTGCAATCTCTTGTGGATCACCCATCAACAGTAGGTTGGGACAGCAAAGTAATCCTATGGGAAGAGGAGACTGACTTCTCTGCCCAGAGCAGGACACACATGTCAGCCCAGTGGCTGAACATTGATATATAATTAATGACTTTCATGTACCTCTGTTTTACTTTTTCTTCACATAGCTATCTCTCCACATTTATATTTCCCCCAAGAGTTACTATTTTTAGTCACTTAATCATCTGCCTCTTGGCTGCAGCTCTCTGACCAGATTCCCATCTCTTGCTCCAGACCAAAAATCAGCAAACGCCCAAAGGGAAAAGCAGACACTGAAGTCAATGCACCCCTCTGCAGTTCCCTTTTCTCTGGGATCTTAGCACCTTGAGCCCTAGTTACTATTGCATAACTTCAAAAATAATTTTTTAATGGCTTCTAAATTTTCAATGGGAGCATATGTATGCCACAAGCTATTCCATCAGAGCTGGGAATTGATGACACAGTTTAGTGTCACAAACGAGACAACTGTTCCTACTAACAGAAAGAACAAATGAACATCAACCATTCCAAAACCCATCATTTTGAGTCCAGAAACTCTAAATTTTAATCTGTTTGTATTAAACAGTGTTTTGCATTAGTTCCTTAAATTAGACTTTAAATTTGGTTTTCTAATGGATGCTTCCGATGATTAAGATCACCTAAATGTAAGATTTTCTACGCTGAAAATTCTGTGGGCATGTATGATCCCATAGTACTTGTAGATTGCCTGTCGATATGGTGAAGTGAAACAATTTACTACTTTCTGGGGGGAAATCTTGGCCCTGTCGAAAGAGATATCCTTTATCCAACCTCACTCCTTGATCAGACCCTTTAATATTCATCACATTTCATAAGGAGAAGTCAAGTCTGTCCTTCTCTCAGTTTATTCTCTAAATATATTTAGGGAACTTCCTCTTATCAGTAACCTGTATTGGGTTCAAAATGTACTGTTAATTCTTTGTGGAACATTTAAAAAAAAAATAAAGGGTCACCTTTAAGAAATATTGCTCAAGGGAGATTACAGTAAAGCTATAGTCTCCGGCTTCCTCTTGAATCTAAAAGAGCTAAAGAGAAACAACATTGCTTTACATTTAATTGCTTTGGTCATTCATTTACAAACTATGCTTTGGCATTGTGTCTTTGGCTTGCCTATGGGGAAGTAACAAGAGAAAGTCATTCTAAACTTGCCATTCTATTTATTGCAGAAATATTGTTGAGGATGTTGATCTCCTTGAGAAGTCACAGATGTTTCTGCCAGCTGTCAGTATCAGGAAGATCTATGTATCTCTGAAAAAGTGGAATGTTTTCCTTTTTAGACACTCTAAAGTTGCAATCAATTATGTTTCATTTTGTCTGGCAGGTAGGAAGCTCTGAGCCAAATCTGAAACCCACTTTAGACTATGTTATTTCAAGTATTTTGTGTATTAATCTTGTCTCTGGTTTTAGTTTCCTTAGTTTTCCTTTCTTCTTATTTCTGTACAGTTATCCTGCAGCATTCTATATATGTTTACAGATACAATCTGAAATAATTTTTGGAATAAAACAAGGGATAAATAATATGCAAATGAATGACCTTAAGACTGGGGATTGGCTGTCCTTAGGGCTCCATTGTTTTCATCTTTGGGGTCTACCTTCAGGCTTGTGTGGAGCAGGACTGCTGTAGGACTCAGCTTCTCCAGCCTCTAAAATAGCAATTCATCAGAATTTCCTGTGCTGGCAGTGCCAGGAAAGCAAGGAGAAAGGAATATGGCCTTCCAGAAGGTCAGTCAATGATCCATTACAATTGACAGGATAGAGATCTGTTGTGAACACTTGGGACAGTCCCTTCCAGCTCTAAAATGTTATTGTATTCTATACTTCTATGAGCAGTTATGAAACTAAGAGGTTAATTCTGTTTTGTAAGTTCTTGATGGTCTTGTGACCACTCTTCTCTGTGTTTCTTGAAACCCTTATCTGTAAGAGTTCCTGTGCTCAGTGTAAGATTTAATAGATGGAGGCAGAGATGGAAGGAAAAAGAGACCACGTTATGGAGCCAAGAAGGCCTTTATTGGAGTCTGCAATTCCCGGGCGAGGTTCCGTGACTCTGGAGCAGGGAGTCAGGGAAGTCGCACCTGGTATGGGAGAGCAAGGTGTTTTATGGGTGCAGGAGTTCCGGGTTTGAGCTCAGGTGGGCCGATAGCCAAGTAGGGGCATCTTTGGACAGTGGCAGGATTCAATTGGCTGTCCACTTCGGTGGGGAGGGGGACGCTGGAATTCCATGGTGAGGCATTCCAGTTTGAGACAGTCCAGATTGAGAGTGGGGATCGTCAGTCCTGGTGGCGCCTGGATCTGTTATCTGACCTGCAATAAAATGGCCGCTGGTGCTTTTCAAATGGCTCGGGTCATCCCAGGTTTGCAGGTGGGGGTTGTCAGTGCTCACAGCTCTCCACAGCAAAGTGGTGGCTCAGTTGCCTTCCCATGGCAACTCTTACACTCAGATTTGTCCAGAAGGAACAGTTCCACATTAAAATCTGAAGGAGGCCTCACAGTCCCTATTCCCATGCCTCCACAGCACAACAAAAATGAGATTAGCAGCATACTTGCATCAGCCACCCTAGATGCTACAGAAGTGATTCTTTTTTAAATTTTTTTATGTTTATTTATTATTGAGACAGAGAGAAACAGAGCATGAATGGGAAAGGTGCAGAGAGAGAGGGAAACACAGAATCTGAAGCAGGCTCCGGGCTCTGAGCTGTCAGCACGGCACAGGGCTCGAACCCACAAACCATGAGATCATGACCTGAGCTGAAGTCAGATGCTTAATCGACTGAGCCACCCAGGTGCCCCAGCTACAGAAGTGATTCTTAAAGGTGAGGGTCGGGGGATATTAAATATATTTGCCCTTTAAATGATCCCAAGGAAATGGAATTCTATTGAAAATGTAATCAACTTCAGAATCATTTGCCTCCCTCTCACCCATTTTGTTTTCCGTGACTCTTTACTTAGACCTATTGCTTGGGACAGGGTATAGAAAAATAAAAACATTTTCTTCTTCTATGAAACACATTTTACAACTCATATATTGAACTGCATATGAAGATTGCTAGGAGTATATACCAACCTTAGCAGGTTTCAGAAAGGGTCCTTGGCAGTCTCTTTCATTTACTCAATCAATATCAACCAGGGGCCAGACATAATGCAAAACCACTGAAAGTCACTTCCAAGAAGGAACTTAGGGTGTGGTAGTGTAAGGACACAGGTCTGAATCAAACTGACTCCATGATAGGCTTCAAGTTTCCCCTCTGACTTTGGAAGCCTAGGTGTCAGTTTCTCAGAATCATTAGACAATAAAAGGGCACACATTGCCCAAGGCAGGAGGGACCACCCTTGTAACACCCAATAAGGAAAGGCCAGCTAACACCCTTAACATTTCTAAGGGCAGGCTTAGAGATAGAAGCTATAGATAATCACTTATTACTTAAGGCTAGTAATACCCTACATGAGGGTCCTGGGTTCTGGGTCCACTCTGTAATTGGTTAACACTCTAAATGTTGTGATTGGGTCCCGCCAAAAGTAACAAACACTCTGGACAATGTGTATGGTTAAAGTTACTGCCAATGATGTTATGTGATAATGATTGGACCCCTGTACCTGTGTCACAATTTCCTGTAACTCCCCCTTCCCAAACCCATAAAGGCCCTACCCTGCCTTTGTTTGGGGCTCTCAGCATGGATCCACTGCGCTGGTGAAGTCTGTGAGCCTGAGTTTAGGCCCGGCCAGCCTAAGCCCATAATAAAGCCCTTTGCTTTTGCATGCGTGACTCGGTCTCCCTGGCAGTCTCTGGTTTTTGGGGATGATATTGAAATCTTGGGCATAACAATAGAATGAAAAGAAGAGAAAGAGAGAGAAATAATTCAACATAGCACTATAGTTATTGAGAAATAGGGAAGATACAGTAATGCCTTTAAGAAGAATGTAATCCACCCTGGGGACTTAGAGAACTGTTAGAGAATTAACCTTGGTGGTGAAGGATGTGAGGTTTGCCCAGGCATAGAGAGGGAGGGAATGACTCAGGCAGTAGTACAAGATGTGGCAGGAAAATCTTCGTGGGGAACTTCCTAGGAATGTGCATTATCTTACATAAAGACTGAGGAGAGATCAGGAAAAAAAAGTAAGAAAGCCAAGAAAGGAGAAAGTATTAAAGGTGAGAAATGACAAAAGGAAGAAAGGAAGGAAAAAAGGAAAGAAAGAGGGAAAGAAGGAAGGAAAGGGAAGGAAGAAAGGAAGGGAGAAAGGAGGGTAGGAGATTTCAAAAGGAATCAGGATTGCTAATGATCTGGAGTTTTAATGTAGAACTTGAGTTCAAGAATAAAATCAGAAGCTATATTTAAAAACTGGGAAACTATAATACACATATTTTGAGAGATGGCGAATAGAAAACTTCATTTTTACAGAGTAAAGTTACAAAATGCTTCAGGCCCTCCAGAACCTCTCTGAAGTCTTTGGAATAGAATCTAAACAAACTTCCTTTGGTAAATGCATATCTGTTCCCCTTCTCCCCCTCACCCCTTCCTAATTCTTTGGAAAAGGGTCATTCCCCATTGTGCATAGGTTTGGTGAAGTAAAGTCAGAGAATGAAACTGTTAATATTTTTCCTTCCCAATCTCTTGGCATTTCAGAGCTCCCTTGGTTTCTGACCATTGCTGAGTCCTGTCCTCAAGCCTCAAATCAGATCTGTGAGAACCATGATGCTCTCATAATGCCTTCTTATGCTCAGATAAGCCCAATCAGTGGCTTTCAACCAAGAATAACATTTTAACTAAGTATATTCATTTTCAGTTGCTGCTATAATAAATTACTACAAGCCTGGTAGCTTAAAGAAGACTAATTTATTATCTTTACAGTTCTGTAGGTTAGAAGTCTGACAAAGATGTCACTAGGCCAAAATCAAGGTGTTACTGGGTTGTGTTCCTTTCTGGAAGCTCTAAGGGTCAATCCATTTCTTTGCCTTTTCAGCTTTTACAGCAGCCTGCATTCTTTGGTTTAGAGCCTCCTTCCTGCAGATTCAAAGCCAGCAATGGCCAATTGAGTCTATCTCACACTGCCATCTCTCTGATTTCTCTCTGGTCTTAATGAAGGCTCTGGTCTTCATAAAGGATTTATAGGATTAGATTGGAACCACCTGGATTATCCACCAGGCTAATCTTTCCATCTCAAAGTCCTTTTGACATTTAAGGCAACATATTCATAAGCAACTAGAGTTAGGGCTAGGACTTCTTTGGGAGTCAGTAGTCTGCCTGAGACATGGGGTGATAAAGGTTTACCTCACTGTGGCGGGGTGGGTCAACCACACACTGTCTCCTGTGTGATGTACTGTGAGAACCACTGTAGAGCATTCCTGAGATATTGCTGCCAAGAATGCAAGGCCTGAGTCTGAGCAGGAGGGATCACCTAAAAGACCTAGGTTGAGGGACATTATACAGAATGACTACAGATTTAAATATAGACACAGAATTTAAAATGCCAAGGCCACAGAATACAGGAAAAGAGTGAGGAAATATTCCAGAGAGAAGGAAATTAAAGAGATACAACAACTAAATGCAACACATAATTCCAAATTGGGTCTTGCATCAGAATAAAAAGATTTGAAGAACATTTGAGGAAATGCAAATGGGGTCTGCAGTTGCATCAGTATTAATTTTCTAGTTCAGAAGCTTATATGATGGAAACATAGGTAAGTTTCCTTCTTTGTGGGTACAGGTGGAAAATACACACTGGAGGGTCTAGAAATGATGGAGTATCATGTTTGTAACTTCCCCTCAAATGCTTCAGAAAAAGACTGAGATGATGGAGATATATATGTATATGAGTGTGTGTATAGACATATAGAAATGGAGTAGTAAAAGTGGTAAATGTTAATATGGGGGAAACCGGACAAAGAAAATGCTGGTCTTTAGGCTTGAAATTATTATAAATTATAAAATTATAATTATAAAAAATAAATTATAAATTAGTATGAAATAAATTATTAAAATTATGTAGGATTTATGTTTATTAAAATGGGAAAATGCCCATGATTTATTTTATTATTTATTTATTTTAATGTTTATTTATTCTTTAAGAGAGGGAGAAAAAGAGAGAGAGAGGGTGAGCGAGTGAGAGAGCACACATTCAGGGGAGAGGCAGAGAGAAGGAGATGTAGAATCTGAAGCAGGCTCCAGGCTCTGAGCTGTCAGCACAGAGACTGACATGGGGCTTGAACCCATGGACTATGAGATCATGACCTGAGCTGAAGCCAGACGCTTAACCAACTAAGCCACCCAGACACCCCTATGACTTATTTTTATACATTATTCCATATTTTTTTGTGTTAATAGGAGTAATCTCTTTACCATATAATTTTAGATGATTGTTAACTTTCTCCTTACACTTGTCTGAATTACTGAACATTTTTATGGGCTTTTAAATTTTTCTAATAAGAAGAAAATAAAAGGCATTTCCATTTTGAAGTTTTTTTTTAAGAACTCCATAATTACGACTTCTAATTTGCAAAGCTTTTCAAGTCCCTTTGTTCTTCACAAACTAAAGACTAAAATTACACTATCCATACAATACACCCATGCATTTAAGGCACTCAGGCTTATTAAAGGCTCAGATACATAGCCATGAAATCATCACTTATTCTAAAGTATACATTTCAATAATTTCTAAGCAATGACCTAAAATTGTCATTATATATACTCAATTCTGTAATTAAGTGCTCAATTACATTAATAGTCATAAGTCTTGTAAATCAGCAGCTCAGAAAATTAAAAGTAAACCCAGTGACATTTAATATAACACTCTACAGTTAACGAAGTTATTTCATTACATCTTCAGAATCACATTGTTTGGCTGGTATTGCAAGAATCTCACTTGTGCCTCACCTTAGACTTCTCTTCTTCATGAGACTAGCTCCTATCTCACTTGATAGAGTTCATGAGAGTGTATGAGTGACCAAGAACACGTCTCCACACTTTAAAGACATTGCTTGCCTGCATTTTTTAAGTAATTTATTGTCAAGTTGGTTTCCATATAACACCTAGTACTCATCCTAACAAGTGCCCTCCTCCATGCCCATCACCCATTTTACCCTCTCTCCCACCCCCATCAACCCTCAGTTTGTTCTCAGCATTTAAGAGTCTTTCATGGGTTGCTTTCCATATTGCTTTTGCTCTTTTTTTTCCCCCCTTCCCCTCCCCCATGGTCCTCTGTTAAGTTTCTCCTGTTCCACATATGAGTGAAAACATATGGTATCTGTCCTTCTCTGCCTGACTTATTTCACTTAGCATAACACCCTAGAGTTTCATCCATGTTGCTACAAATGGCCAGATTTCATTCTTTTTCATTGCCATGGTAGTATTCCATTGTATAGATAAACCACATCTTGATCCATTGATCAGTTGATGGACACTTAGACTCTTTCCATGATTTGGCTATTGTTGAAAGTGCTGCTATGAACATTGGGGTACATGTGCCCCTGTGCATCAGCACTCCTGTATTACTTGGGTAAATTCCTAGCAGTTTACTGCTGGGTCATAGGGGTATTCTATTGTTAATTTTCTGAGAAACCTCCACACTTTAAAGACATCGCTTGCCTGCATTTTTAAAGTAATTTATTGTCAAGTTGGTTTCCATATAACACCTAGTACTCATCCCAACAAGTGCCCTGGAGCAGCCACACCAGTTTACATTCCCACCAACAGTGTAGGAGGGTGCCTGTTTTTCCACACCCTCGCCAGCATCTATAGCCTCCTGATTTGTTCATTTTAGCCACTCTGACCGGCGTGAGGTGGTGACCAGCGGTATCTGAGTGTGGTTTTGATTTGTATTTCCCTGATGATGAGTGACACTGAGCATCATTTCATGAGTCTGTTGGCCATCTGGATGTCTTCTTTAAAGAAGTGTCTGTTCATATCTTCTGCCTATGTCTTCACTGGATTATTTGGTTTTCGGGTGTGGAGTTTGGTGAGCTCCTTATAGATTTTGGATGCTAGCTCTTTATCCAATATGTCATTTGCAACTGTCTTTTCCCATTCCGTTGGTTGCCTATTAGTTTCATTGATTGTTTCCTTTGTTGTTCTTGCCCTCATGTCTCACCCTGAACTATTGACCCAGGCAGCTTGTGGTGATGCTCACTGCCCAGCCTGTTTTCTGAATCATTCTCAGAGAAAGGGAGGAATCTGCTCAGAGATCTGTAGGCATCTTGTTCACCATTAAGCTCTTCTCTTCATTATTCATCCTAAGAAAGAGACCTGAAACCCATGGATGTAGGGAAACAGGATGTTAAAGAGAAGGAAATTAAAGTCCACTAAACAGAGTAAATGATGAAAGTGGTTTTCCCCAAATCAAAAATTGTTAGCAGATCAATAACCTTAAGTGATATATATATATATATATGTATGTGTGTATATATATGTATATATATATACACACACATACACATATACATATAAAGGTCAAGCTCATTAATAATGAAGCATCTGCATCTCCAATTCTAGCTGTTGAAGCTGAGCAGTGCTTACTTTTGTAGGAATCTCCTCTGGTTAGTTTCACTTGCAGAAGGAATTTTGTCTTTCTAGTTTCCCACTAGTCTCTTATTTTTGAGTGGCTTTCAGGGGCCTCTACTTCTTGGTTCCTCTTTCCACATCATGATTTTTCATTAGTTCTGGTAAATCTGCACCATTGCTGAGAAAATCCCATCTTATTACTTTGTTAGGATTCCGTGATTGTCATCGACGTAGGAAAGGAAGGAGACACCACAGCATGTGAATAGAATGTCAAGAAGAGCAAAAGTCGTTTCTGTACTATACGCTAGCATCCAGCCTGCTCACTAAAGCAGTTACACAGGTTATAACTGCAGATAGCAGGACAGGGGTGAAATTGCTCTGCATAAGAAGGAGATGAAGACAGACACAGAGGGAGAGAGGCCCAGGAATATTCAGGAAAGGGTAGGCATGAGGCAAAAAGCTAAGCATGAGAGAAGAAGAGAGGCAACCAAGATCAAGGAGAGAGATGTGAGAGAAGAAACATGTTTGTTGAAATATTTAATTAGAAATGCTCTTCTATGTTTGCCCATAATCCATCTTCTTTCACCACACCCCCCCCAATTCCTCAGCACTAAATGGGTTACTAATGATCTTAAGCAAATGGGGTTTTGTTTGCGCATCTCCCCTCTTCAGCTCTGTTCCCTCTCATTCATTCTTCACATTTCCACCAAAAGGCTATTTTTAAGACATAAAATGTGGTCACTAACTACCTGTACTGAGAATAAAAATTAAATTTATGACTATGACCCAAAAAGCCCTGTATGATTTGAGCCCTACATAGCTCTCTAGTCCCAAGTCATGTCCCCTCTCCCCAACTCACTCTCCTCCAATCACCCTAGAGCCTCACAGCCTCTTAAAAATGTCTGGTCCCAAAAGTTCTATTCTAAACCATACAAATTGTGTTTACAGGGAAGCCACCTATAAACCTCAGGTCTTCCAGAAGCCCATGGAAGGGCTGAGATGCCAGACAATGAAGAAGGTTCTATTCTGGGAGACAGACTTTTATGATATCAGACCAACATTTGTTATTTTACTGTCAATATATAAGAAAACGAAATGGACAGATGCCTAATTTTTCCCAAGTGCCAGGGGATCCCCATCATCACTCAGAGTGAGACTGCAAAACTAGCCCCAGGCTCCTATCATTACAGAATGTCATGGCTCATAATACACGTTTGATTTAGACAAAACTAGGTTTGAAACCTGGCTTTACCATTTAGTGGCTGTATTACTTAGGCAAGTGGCTTAATCTAACTGAGCCTAAATATTCTACACTAAAGTGTGGTAATAAGTTGACTTTGTGAATTAGAAATAGCACAGAAAGCTCTTTGTCATAGTTTAAGACTCAAGCACTGCTAAATCCTGAATAGTAATTGAAGTGTGGGTTTTTATTTTTGCTTTTACAAACCTCATAGGTCCAGAAGTTTAAAAGATGGGGTGGGCAAGGAAAGAGCCAGCAAAGCAGTCAACTTCTCATTGATTGGGATTGTGTTAGACTTTGCCTCAAGCCTTGGAAATATCTGGTGCAGCACCCGGCATACAGTGAAGCAGAGTTTCTCAAATGAGGCATGTAAACTCCTGCGTCAGAAACATTTGCCATGAGACACATTCTTGAGATCCATCCCGGACCTTTCATCCAGAATCCCTGGGGTTGAGGGCAGTAAAGAACTTTTCAAACAAGTTTCCCAAATGATGCTTACTGTACACACACATTTACAATTGGCTGCTATATTGAACAATAGAATCTACAGTTCTGATCTCAGATGTATATAATATCCATTTAGCTTTTCATCTTTTAAAAAATCTTTCTCCAAAACATAACCAATATGTTACATTTTTTTTAAATGCAATGAACAAAAGGTCAAGGGTTGCTGGGATATTTATTTCAAAACCCCAGAGACCTCTTCAACATTCCAAAAGCCCTCAATAGACTTGTAAATTGAATATTATATAACCACAGGCTTATTAAAATACATTCTGCCGGAGACTTGCCTCCACAATACAGGTTCTACTAGGCGGAGGCTTGCAGTTCATTTATAACATTAACATAGCATCCTTATTCGGGATTTTATCACTCTTACCACTCCATGCGTCTTCAATAAAAAGTCTGACTCCATTTTTGATTTGTGACTGTTGACAGCTTTCAAGCCCACATCATTCCTCCCCCTCTTCTGCTCCATATATGGACATGATGGTAAGAAAGTCTGGGGGCTTCCTCCTTTGGCACTGGCAGGAAGTTCAAATCATGCAAGCCTCAGCACATGGGAGGGAACACTCACTTCATATACTCCCACCACCATAACAATTCAAGCTGGTCACCCCCTGTGTTCCCTCAAGCCACTTATAGACCTGCTTGGGAGTTTGCCTCGCTCTCCCCAGAAACTTCATTGTGTGAGTAGTAAACTTTCTCATACCCTCTTAGTGTGTGTGTGGCACCATCAGTCTAGACACCCAAATCGAGTTTTGTGTGGTAGGAGGTACATCTTGTATCCAGAGAGTGACCTAAATAGTCTGGAGAAGAGCATTAGCCTTTTTGTCCATCTCAGCATCTCAAGTTTCTCTGTCCAGTCTGCATATAACTGAGTCACTTGTCTCCCCAACATGCTGCTCTGATTTTGTCATTTCTGTACTGAAGGTGAGAATTAAAATTTTCCCTGGTTTCCCTATAAAATCAAGTTCTACAACCTTAGCCTGGCATCTAAAGCCCATAATTTTCACCCAATTTATCTTTCTAGCCTTGTCTCCTATACTGTTTTTCAAAATCCTGTTCTTTAGTCAAATTGCTGAATTACTGATTCCCAAAGGAATTTTAATGTCTGACTTGTATTGATAATTGGCCGTGTATGTTCTTTTCCATTGTTGTGTTCAAGTACTACTTATGTCTTATGATGTTAAACTTTTAGTCCTTAACAATTTTCCTCTGTAAGAGTTTCAGAAGCCAGGAACTGTCATTGTTCTTCTCATAGGACTTAAGGCAAAAGCTCGCATATCATATGTCCTTTATTCTTCTGATTTGATTTTATAGAGTCATAAATTTATTCTAAGATTTTTCAAGGGTAAAAAATTAAAATAAAGGTTAATTTTTGATGTGGACTTTTAATCCAAATTTTGTTTTAACCACATATGACTTTATGGGATTGGATTTGGAAAAACATTTTTTAATATAAAAATGAAATGGATCTGTCCTTCAGTCTGTTGTGATTAGCAAACTTAAAGTTTTTTCACAACGATAACTTGTCAAGGATAACATTTACTTAGGATGAGTTATTGAATCAATTGATTTGTTTGAGATGTACAGATTTTTACAGGAATGTTTCTAATCACACGATTTAGTGCAGATTTCACTAATAAATTAGCACTAACTAGTAGGCACCTTATTGATCAAAAAGTATAACCTGACCATTTTTTTTCCCACATGGACATACACAATGGGGATTTATGGCTCCTTCAAAAAGTATTTCTCTTCTTTAACTCCTCCATCTAGTCTCCTTCCTGAGTAAATAATAACTCAAGAAGGACTGAGGTCAAAACAGCTGTCTTAGTAACAATCTAGTCACGTCAGTAAAGCTTCTATCACAAAGATATAGGATTTGACGTGGCAACTAATAGAATTCTGAACTATTTGTGGGAAGGCCAAGGAACATAGGTGGCTCACTTTTCTCTTAAAGTTAGATAGATTCCGAGCAAACGATGTCCAGGCTTCTATAACCTAAAGGCTACTTGAACAATATTTATACCAGTATCTTTCTCAAAATTCTACTTATAATAGCCCAGAACAGTTTCTATTCTTGTTTAATAGATACCGTGCTCAATAAAGACATGTGTCGACAGACCTACATACATAACAACCTGGGAGCTGGGTATTCCAGATTAGAAAACTTTAGGAAGGAAAGATTTGAATCACATACTTGGACTTCCTCAAATATTTTTGAGAATCATATTAAAGCTTTGATTGCCTATTTATGCTATGCTTTTGTAAATGTGACATTTTGGTTAGGAATAGCTAGAATCATTGTATCAGCTCCAAAATCTAACTTCTACAGCACTTTGTCAGCTTTTTGCTACAACTTTAGCTGTCATTCACTAAAAAGTTCACTACACATTTTTTAAAAATGTTCTCTGTACATTCACAACACTCAAGACATTCTTTGGTGCCCAGCCATTTCCTCAACTCACTCAATACTCTTCATATATCTCCTTCCCTCTGTGTAAGTATAATTCCATTTATTTTCTTTTTTACTTACAAATTTCTAAAGAAATAACTCCAATTCAGCTACTTTCCACATTCTGTACCTTTATTTAAAATTTTTTTTAATGTTTATTTATTTTTGAGAGATAGACTATGGGGTGCCTGGGTGGCTCAGTCGGTTAAGCCTCCAACTTCGGCTCAGGTCAGATCTCACGTTCGTGGGTTCGAGCCCCGTGTCAGGCTCTGTGCTGACAGCTAGCTCAGAGCCTGGAGCCTGCTTCTGGTTCTGTGTCTCCTTCTCTCTCTGCCCCTCCCCTTCTCATGCTCTGCCTCTCTCTGTATCAAAAATAAATAAAAACGTTAAAAAATTTTTTTTGAGAGATAGACTATTAACAAGGGAGGGGCAGGAGAGAAGGAGACACAATCTGAAGCAGGCTCCAGGCTGTCAGCACAGAGCCTGATGACAGGGCTTGAACTCATGAACCGTGAAGTCACGACCTGAGCTAAAGTCAGATTCTTAACCAACTGAGCCACCGAGGTTCCTCTCCACATTCAATACATTTAAATGCTCTAAGTCTTTTGATGGTCTGAAAAATCTCAAGTTTCTGAGGCCCTCTTACAGGAGTTTTATATCTGCCCATATTAGTTTATTACTCTCAAACATTCCACATTTTCTTCCTATCTCATAAGTTTTCTGACTGTGTAATATTGATCATAGTAGCATCTAAATCTGCCAATGGAAAACTGTCCCGTATTGATGTGAAATAAATCTTCATTTGTGATGATGGAAGCTAATAAAGCAGTTATCTGAGACAAGGCTGTGCAAGTCACTAACAATGGCATGTGAGCAACATGTTACTAAGCTCCCTCAATTGCCAAGATTTATTTCATTTCTTTAAAAAAATGCAGCTTAATTTTCCAACCGCACAAAGCAATGTGGAAAAAAAAACCATTCTCACCAATTAGTGTCAGGTTTCTCAAGACTATGTATTTTTTGGAATATCCAGCATCACCCTTTATTACTTATGGCAACACAAGTGATATTTATCTGTAAAATATGGAAATAATTCCATGAAGACTCAAATTGTAAGTAGAGAATATTTAAAGTACACTCACATGCTTGCAGATCTTCTGGTAAATAAAACCTGAATGTTCCATTGATATTCTAAATTAGGTTTCTCATCTTTGCAACAAATGAATGAAGTAATCATTTCTAAATAAAGACCATGTATTCAGTACTGATTATATTCTGTTATTTCTTTTGTATTTGCCCTGTAATAATCAAGCTAACAAATCTAGCACAGCAGTTTTACATTATAATGTTGCCACCTTTTGTGGGGATTTGATCCTAAATACAACCAGAAAAGCCAGTGCCGATATGTCTCCTTGGCCATGATCCATCTTGGCTCCCATTGCATTCTATCACGTTCTCCAAAGGGACATGCTAAAAGGGGCATTTTTCTTTATCAGCCAGCTGTTAGAACAGAACAGCCTTAGAAAAAAATAGCAATTCTTACTTCTGTTTCAGAGAGATCCAGAGCAAATCACTCAGTTTTCAGGCAAGAGCCGACTCTAAATTTTTGAATATTGATTTCTAATTAAAATGTAGACTGAACAAGTATGTACTATTTTCCCTCTAGAAACCTCAATAAGAAGGCAGTAAGGGTATTAAGATATATATATCCACAAGTGTAAAGAGAACAGAAAAGAAATGACAATAAAATTTTGGAAGCTGAAAATCAAATGGATGAGTGGTTACTAACTTGGGAAACTAGAAGAAGCCTGGAAGCGGTCTGAGGCGGGAAACTCTCAAGGTAACTTCAGAAATAAGCAAACACATGTTCTAAAGCTACTAAAAGCCTTAGTAATTGGAGTATCAATTACCTCGGAAAGTGGGGGTTCAAGTGAGTTAGAAAGCCAGACGCTTAGTTGACAATCCTAATAAGAAACATTTAACCTCACAGATCTCCTCCCCAAGCCTGCTCAGCCAAATGACCACCTCTTCCCCCACCGTGAAAGAAAACAAAAGATTTGCTCACTGGAGAAATTGAACCAGAGAGACTCCAGCCTCACCTTGCCACATAATACAAAAGAACTGTACTGAAACCAGGAGAAGACTCCAACTTTGAAACTTCTGAGAGGTGAATCTCCTCCACCTCTGCCCCAGCCTCTTCTCCCACTCAGTCCCAGAAGCTGGCAGAAACTCATAACCCTCAGGCATGAAAATGGAGGATCCATCTCTAGGGAAGCTGAGCTGGCAGAAAGACATACTGATATCATCAGAGAGCTGGAGTTCCTCTAAGAAAATTCCTCAGCCAAATTATTTGAGACTGACCCATCCACTCATTTAGAATTTATAAGCAACCTTTTTTGGTACCTAAAATATGAGCACACAGCCAATAATAACACTGAATATGAAGAAAACCTGTAATATAAAGGGCACTGACCAAAACAAAACAAAACAAACAAACAAGAATCAGAAAAGAAAAGAGGTATTGGATGAAACAAAAAAACTTCAAACAAACAAAAAAACCTTAATTAATCCTCATAATCCTCAGAGAAATGAGTAAGATATAGCATCCATCAAACAAGAAGAGAAGATTATAAAAAAAAGTAACATTTACTAAAAAAAACAAATTTGGGGGAGTTAGGAGAAAACAGCAGAAATAAACATTTTAAGTGAAGGAATAGAAGATACTATTTATGAAGTCAGGTAGAAAGTGTGGCATATCTGTTTAAGAGATAAAAAATAAAGAGAAAGATAACAAAATTAGAGGATCAATCCAGAGGTCCAAAATCATTTTAATGGAATATTTTGAAAGAGAAAAAAATAAAACAGAGGGATAGACATTATTCTAGAAATATTTGAAAATGTGTTAGCACTTAAAAAATTATCTTGCAAATGGAAGAACCCACAAAATGCCCAGCACAATACATGAGCAAAGATCCACTTTAATTCCTTTAGTCCAGAACTTTTAGGAGCTGAAGTATGAAAAGGAAATCATAAAGCCTTCCAGAAAGTGGAAAACATACAAACTAATACTGATTACATCGTATTATTATAGCAACTGCAAAATAAAGTGCAACATCAGAATCTAGATATTTCAAACTCATAAAGGAAATAATTTTCGCTCTAACAACCTGGTTTAGAAATACAACGCTAGAATAAACAACAAGGCTAGAATAAAGACATCAAGTTCTCAAAAAACATAACTCCTATCAACTCTTTCCTAGCAAGCTCCATCAAAACGATGGAGGAAACCAAGAAAGATAAAGACATGGGATCTAGAAAATAAGAGGTCCAAAATAGGCAACAGGCAAAGGAAATCTCAAAAGTAGTAATGAAAGAAGATTCTTCTGCAACATTTGTATGGCAGGTCTAGAGATCAGTCAGTCCAGACTTGAGGGTGGATAGAAGGTTACAAGAGAGGTGGCTTCAAGAAAAATTATATATAATGTGATAGGTTACCTAATGTAATTGAATATATCCAGAGGAGATTTATATTTCTAGCAAAGAGTTCAAGAATGAATTAATGGTAGTAAATAGTACATAAAATTTTAAGATGAAGAAAATAAGGTGATTATTAATTATAGGGAAAACAAAAAGGTATAAAAATGCTATGAATAATAGTTACAAGAGAATAATAATATAACTAATGAATACTAATCTAAAAAAATATGTTGAGAAAATGTGAGAGCTAAATTATCTTTCATAGTAGGAAGTTGGTAGATAGCATCTAAAGCTGAAAATCAAGTAATAAATCTAGAAGCATATTATTGAGAGACGTGAAATTAAATACTAGAAGAAAACTAAGAGATGAGAGGGACTGCTTCTTGAGATGAGACTGAAATAGAGTAGAAAGAGGCAGAGTAAGAGACCACTGTTATTCACTGAAAGCCTCACAGAGCTATCTGACTATTTAAACTATGTACATAAGTAATTTTGATTAAAAATAAAATTAGATATAAAAATTAGAAATTGTAAACAAAGAAGAGCTTAATTAGAACTGATTCTAAAAGGTACATGAAAAGGCTATTGAGAATAGCCAAGACAAGACATAAATACTTTTTATAAAGCCTCATAATTAAGGTCATGTACTACTGGCATAAGGATAGACAGATGAAACAAAGTAGAATAAATAAAAAAAATCTATACATGTACAGTCATCTGATTTACAACAGAAACACTACTGTAACTTAGGGAGCAAAGGATTGGAATTTTCAATAAATATTGCTGAATTAATAGAATATCTTTCTGCGGGAAGGGGATGAATAGAATGTATAAAAGTTAATTACATACAGATTATAAGAGCTAAAAGTAAAAAAAATAAAGCTTTTAAAAGAGAACAGAATAATAGATTTATGAACAGGGTTATTTTTAAGCAGTACAAGAAAAACACTAATTATGAAACAAAAGATTGATAAATTTTATCACAAATAAGAACTTCTATCAATCTAAAGATACCAAGAAAGACTTAAAAGGCAAGTCATAGACTGAGAGAAGATGTTTACAACAAGTATCTGACAAAGGGATCAAATTTGGAATATATAAGTAATACACAAATGAATAATATAAAGGTAGACAAACCAACTACATGGACAAAAGGCTTGATAAGAATTTATAAATGTGGATATCCAAACTGTCAATAGTGATTTAGAGAGAAATGCTCATTTTCATTAGGTAGGCAAATATAAATTAAAACCAAAATGAATACCATGCTACACACACCAGAATGTCTAATATTTAAAAGACAGGTAATAGCAAAAGTTGGTGATGAACGGGGGGCAACAGGAATCTTCATATGTCCCCAGTAGAAATTTAAATTCTAAAACCACTTTGGAAAATTGTTCCAGTATCTATGACACAGTAATTCTACTCCAAGGTATACATACACTCAAGAGGAATGGATGGCAAACATCCACCAGAAGATGTATACAAGAATGTTCATAGCAAATTCATTCATTAAAGAAAAACACTGGAAACAACCCAAATCTTCATCAACAATAGAATGGTTAAACTTAGTATTTTCCCACAACGGGATACTGAGTAGCAATTAAAAAGAACAAACCACTATTATATGCAGCAATGTGGATGAATCTCACAGACATAATGTTGGGTGAAGGAAGCTAGACACAAATACATACATCTATATCTATATCTATATCTATATCTATATCTATATCTATATCTACATATAGTGTGATTCCATTTATGCAGGTGTGCAAGCAAAATAAATTTTTAGTAATACAAATCAGAGTAATTAGTCTAAGTACAGATATTGATTAGAAGGAAGCAAAAGGAAGCTTTCTGAGATACTGGAAGTATTCTGATTTTGATTTGGCTTGGAGATCCTTAGGTTTGCTTATGAATGAAAATTCAACAAACTATACACCTAAGATTAATGAATATATATATATGTGTGTGTGTGTGGGTGTGTGTGTGGGTGTGGGTGTGGGTGTGTGGGTGTGTGGGTGTGTGGGTGTGTATATATATATATATATAATAACACAATAGAAAAAAATATATATCTTTGCTCAGGGAGCATCTTTTTAAGCTCCTTCACCTCACTCAGAGTCTCCCTGTCACCACCACCCCTGGTTTCCAGTAACCCCAGTTGCCCTATTTACTCTTAGAGTCCAAGCTGCAAGCAGGTTCCCAATTATTCAGCCCCTGAGTTTTCCAGTGTCACAACACTCAATGTTCTGGGTGGTTTTCTCCCCAACCACTCAGAAGTTAGAGTTTAAACATCTCAAGCTTAATGGTCTCATAAATATATACTGTTCTAGACTCTTGGCCTTCCATCAGCCCTACGTAAAATGCCTACCTTTGGGAAAAGTGCATAGATTAAGATTCGATGCTGTCATCTTACCCCACATTCTAAGCTTGCTGAATGCCTCACTCAATGCCCACCCTCCCACCACCACCAAGAAGGAGAAGGAGGAGGAAAAGGAGGAGGAGGAGATAGAGGAGGAGGATGAAGTGGAGGAGGTAGAGGAGGAGGAGGAGGAGGAGGAGGAGGAGGAGGAGGGAAAGAGAAGGGGAAGGGGAAGAGGAAGTAGAAGAAAATGGGGGAGGTGGCTCTGTAGATTAAAAAAAATTTTTTAATATTATTTATTTTTAAGAGAGAGAGACAGAGTGCAAGCAGGCTAGGGGTAGAGAGAGAGGGAGACAGAATCTGAAGCAGGCCCCAGGCTCTGAGCTGTCAGCATGGAGCCTGACACAGGGCTCAAACTCACAAACCATGGGATAGTGACCTGAGTCAAAGTCGGATGCTTAACCATCAGAGACACCCAGGTGCCTCTGTAAATTTTTAAACTTTTTTTTCTGGTGGCATATATTTCATTTCCTGTATATTTTTGTAATTCTCATATATTTTTCTGCCTTTTTCTTTCCTTTACACTACTTATCTCTTCTATCTACCTATATCTGTTATACTTCAATAAGATATGAAGAATGAAGTAGTTCTAGAATAATTTTTTTAAAATAAACAGGGTTTTTAGAGCAGTTTTAGATTTAGGGAAAGTTTATGAGAAAGTTCTACAGAGTCCCATATACCCTCTTTCCAAGTCACCCGTCCTTCCACCCTGTTTCCCCAATATTACCATCTTGCACTGGTATAGTACAATTGACAAAGCAATACTGATACAGTATTATTAATTAAAGCCCATGGTTTACATTAGGCTTCACCCTGATGTACAGTTTTATGGGTTTTGACATATGCATAACGTCATGTATCCGTCATTACAATATCACACAGAACAGTCCCCTACCTTCAAAATGCCCTGTGTGCTACCTGTTCACCTCCTTCCTCCTTCACCGTCCCCCACCTCGAACTTCTGGCAGCTTCTGATATTTTTACTCTCTGTATAGTTTTGCCTTCTTCAGGATGTCATATAATTGGAATCATAGTATATAGCCTTTCAAACTGGCTTCTTTCACTTGCAGTATGCACGAAATTCCTTCCATGTATTTTCATGGCTTGATAGCACCTTAAAAAAAATGACTGTTGACGAATATTGTTTGGATATTTCACAATTCGTTTACCCATTCACCTACTCAATTATAACTTGGTTGCTTCCAATTTAGACAATTATGAATCAGGCTGCTATAAGCATTTGTGTGCATGTTTTTATATGGACATGTGTTCAATTCATTTGGGTAAATACCTGGGAGTGCAGATCGTACTGTAAGATTATGTTCAACTTTGTCATAGATAATCTTTTAACAGTCTAAAAATAAAGAAATGAGTCACTTCTTCAGCATAGAACATTGGAAATAACCTTTCTTCCATTACTACTTCAGTCCTACTTGCTAATAGATCCATAATAGTTAGTTTTCCATTTCAACCCCTAAATCTCTTCTCTTGAAGACACCTCCTAACTAATGTGTAAAACAAGTCAAAATCAAGTAGATGTGGGTGGTGAGGAAGAGAACCAAAATGCTATAGAACAAATTCCATGGATAAGATTCCTCTTTTTCTTCAGTTAATGAGCTTTGAAATGAGATAGCTCAAGCTAAGCTCCAAGATCTACTGACTAGCTCCTCATTATAGTTACTTATCCTCAGTTTTCCCATCCATAAAATGGTGATTAATGGTATAATGGCACTAGAGAGAGATCTGATGAAATGGCATATTCAAAGCACATAGAACAGAACCAGGTATATGAGGGACACTCAGTGAAAGTTTATTTCCCTCCTTTGATTAAGACTACTTGAGGGGCACCTTGGTGGCTCAGTTGGTTAAGTGTCCGACTTTGGCCCAGGTCATGATCTTGTGGTCCATGAGTTCAAGCCCCATGTCAGGCTCTGAGCTGTCTGCTTCTGATTCTGTGTCTCCACATCTCTGTGTTCCTCCACCTCTCTCTCCCTCTCTCTCTCTCTCTCTCTCTCTCTCTCTCCCTCCCTCCCGTCTGTCTCTGTCTCTCTCCTCTCAAAAATAAATAAACATTAAAAAAAAGACTACTTGAATATCACACTATACTTTCCCTCCTTACTTCGCTGGGGCAAAAACAATGAGACTTCCTCTCAAAAGACCAAGAAATCGCCACTGGTGAGAATTTCCAGTGAATTCTTAAAAAGTCTTGGAAAAGATTTCTAAGAATGCATGCCATTCTGTAGAAGTCATTAGTCATAGGATGGTAATTGACCTTAGCATCTCTCTTGATAGCTTTACTCCTTAATGTTCTTTAATGTATTACTCTCCGTGGAGCATTCGCATTTTAAAGTAGGATTTCAGAAGATAATATGAAGAAATTAGTGCCCAGCTGAATTCTAATCAATGTTGTGGTTGACTCCCCTTAACCTGCTCCAGGAGTCACCAGCCTTTTTGCAACATAGCCTAACTGGTCCACAGAATTCAACTCAGACTCTTTAGACAACATTGGAATGTGGGATCACTGTTCCTAAAAGGATCACAAAGTTAAAATGAAAGAAACACAGTGCTGAGACTGCTTGGAGCCTTATGAAAATGAGACTGCTATTTTCTGTGGATGCGATTGTAAAAATCACTTTTCATAGAAATATATCTATCTTTAGATGTGTTAGCTCTACCTGCCACAGGGAGTATCCAATCAAAGTTAAGTGACTTCACAGAGATCAAAAGTGCTGAAGTTTGCTGATTACATCTGGGATATGTCAGACTTCTTAGCACTAGCTCTGTGCTTTTAGTACCATAATAAATTATATCTCCTTTTTTTTCTCCCTAGACGATTACCAGAGGATTAACAGCTATTTAATGCACCAATAAATATTATGGCTTTCTGCCAGTCATAGATCCTAATATTCTTTCCCCAAGATCACTTACCCTCCCAATTCTCAGGGTTGTATTTGCATCATGAAGCCAATATTTCCCTTTCTCAAAAAAGGGTAGGACCTAGGTCTTATTTGTCTGTGTACTTGGTAGTGTGAACCCTTGTGTACATGGTGTTGACTATCTATAGGCAAATGCCATAGCCTTATTATAAAATAGGAAATGAAAGATGCAAATTCTCTCTTTACAATATGATTTGATTACCAACCTGGTAGTTAATAATTTTCATTTTACAATTTACAGGAACTATGTAGTAGTAGTAGAAATAATCATGGCAGACCCTGACATTCTTAATATATATGTCCTGAGACATTTATGAATTCCCCAAATCACAGATACCATTTCTAGTGTAGAATTTTTCCTATAAAATTCAGTCAAGTATCACTAAAAGCTTTTAATTGATCCCTTAAGACCTTTATAATTCTATAAATAGAAGACTAGACTCATTTATAAAGCTAACTATATGAATTCTGTCTGGAAAATTTATTGAAATAGTGTGTGAATTTCCTTTCCTTATTTCCTCAGAGAGCACATGATAAAAATATTCATAGCCTGGATCCAAGCCATTGCCAGTGTAGCTTCCCCATAATTTATCCTGAACATCTACTTCTCTGTAGAAGTATCATCTATTTCTTAGATTTCTTCACTTTCTCTTCACTTCCATGCCGACACTTTTCACTAGTTGGTTTTAGTTGTTTGTTTCCCACGCCCCAGCCCCGTCCCATTTGTTCCTTTGTTTACCAGGGGCACTTCCATAAAATACAGAGATTTTCTGGCTTCACAGAAGGCGCATGCACAGGAAGATGAGCTAAGAACCATAAAGCCAAGCTGAGATGAAGATGTCTTCACCCTAATGAAGTGACACTCCTGTCAACTAGTCTCCTCTCGGTGTGCAGGATTCAAATGTGTACCTCCACAAGATTGAAACAATTACATTATGTGCATCAGTGGAGTTACTTAGCAATAGTCAAAGCTGCACATGTTAATTCTCTGAATGCAAAAGTCTTACAATGATTTTTTAATTCTATTTTTTTGTGAATTTTTGTGAATATACAGCTGTTTTGAGAGGGAGGGGGTGGTAGACTAAATTAGTGATTCTATTGTGAGTAAGGAACTAGGTTATTTGCCTTAAGCTCTAGAGACATGACGTCATTTAATTCTCCCTGAAACTTTATGAGGTAGGTATACTATTCCTGTTTTTATAAGAAACTAGAGGTCCGAGAGAATTTAAATGTACCCAATATTCTAAAAGTAATAATTGGCTGGGAAACAATTCAAAACTGGGCCTGTCTGACCCAATGGTGTTATTTTCACTGGAACCTTGCTGTTCAAAATGTCCACAGCATTAGTGTTACCCGGGAGGTTGCTGAAAATGCAGAATCTTTGAGAAATAGGAACCAGTTTATAGATAATTACAGATTGAGGTCTGCCAAATCTCATAAGTGCTTAGGGAAGAATGGAAAACTAAGAAGCTGAGGCACCCAGGGGCTGAAAAGGCTAACAAAGTTGAATTCACTACTTAATTGAATCTGCTTCTTTTCTCCAGAAACTTTGTACCCATCCTTTGGTGTTTTGTTTCAGGGGCAAATTAATGCTCAGAGACTGAGCTTGTCCTCACCAGCAATTTATTTAACACAGGTTCACTGCAGGAGTTCCATAGCCAATAGCATACATGATAATATGCCTTAATAAGCCAATAAGGAAATAACATGCTGTAAGCCAATGATGGATTAATCACAATATTGTTCCAGGCAAGGGAAGATGAAAGGAATAAAGTCCAAGTTTAGTTGAGGTATACCCTTTACAGGAGAGCTGATGTCCAGCTGCCAACACAAAAGTCCCCTGTTGCTAAGTGTGTTGCTATGGAACGTGGGCCATGGTGTTGGTGTTGTGCAGCGAGAAGATCTCTGAGGGCCACTCCTTGGGCTTCACCACTGCAAGGAGGAGTTGCCTTTACTGGCAGAAGCTAATGAACACCTCTTAGTCCTCACAAACCCTCGGTATTTATAGTCCAACTGTCCCCTTGTGGTAGTTGCTTCTTCATGGTTTTATTGATAAGCCCCTGGGGGACCCCTCAGCAGCTGAGCCACGACTGATTGCTTATCACCAACAACAGAGGAGATGATGATACTCTGTCACAGTGTACTTCACTCTTATAGCAAAACAACTTTACTCTTAATACTTCATTTTTGTCATAAATAAGTAGATTTGCAATTATATGAAACCAGTATACAACCTTGGGCTACTTTCAATTCCCTCTTCCAAACATACTATCTTCCAAACTACTATTTCTTCTGGTAGTGACTCAGCCCCAGTTGGTCAGGCCAGTCCTAAGGTTAATCTTTATTCTCTTTTCATTTCTCTTTTGGATTCCCCTTCAAAATATATACTAAAAGTCAACCATACTTCACTGTCACTACCTCTTTCAAAATACCTCATCTCTTTCCTGGGTAACTATTATTCTCATAATTCACTATTCTTTCTTATTCTAATCTTCACCTCCTACAAGTCATTAACTACACAGAAGTTAAAGTGATATTTTTAATTACTTCTAATAATTCCTCACTGAATTCAGAATAAAATTCAAATTTCATGGTCTAGCCACTCTTTCCACCAGCCTCTTTCTCATTAACCATGCTTGAGTTAACAATGACCTTCTTTCTTTTTCTAGAATTTGTCAAACTCATTCTTACCTCAAGAGCTTCATTTGTCCCCAACTGGAATGTTACTCCTTTGATTCTTTCTGTGTCATTTTTCACACTGACACAGCATCTCAAGTATCAGCTGGTTGGAGGAGGCTTACCTCACTATCCTAATTAGGCACCCCCTCCTAATACTGAAATTTGTTCTGTTACATATAACATGATTGCAGGTTGGGTTCCCCAGGAACCAGAGTTAGAGGAGTGGTTTTGCTTGTTGGAAGCTTATTAGAGATTCTTTTGATCAACATCCAAAAGTAGGCAAGGAAAATAAGAGGCTTGGACAAAGGGAAAAGTTGGGCTACAAATCCAGTCTCAGCAAAGGTCTCAACTAACCCCACAGGGAGCTCCTGGAGCTCTGGAGCTGCAATGGCCCTTTAAAGACAGATAAAGTTTCAGCAAGAGGGGACATGTTTTTATATCCCCATGTCAACCAGTTACTGGCTACCAGGAGCACCAAGGAGACACATGGCTCTCCTCAGTTGAGACCGTTCCCAGAGAAAGCTGAAAAAGTGCAACATTCCAAAGAACTTGGGAAGAATGTTTCATTTTTGTTTTTCGGGTTTTTCTTGTACTAAATGAGGATCTGGATGGCACCTCAGACAATTCACTAGTGTCTCCCTCTAAATCCACTGTTTCATATACAATCTGAAAACAGCTTTATTAGGATGCTGGTGTATCTCTTATTCAGATAAAACTTACAGAGGTTTAGTGGAATGAAAGACAGCCCCAGCTGTCTTTAGGTTCACACATGAAACTATTGTAGGTTCAGACATGAAACTCATTGCCTTATTTACGATCCATTATTATACACAATGTTATATATTTTCTGCAATATCACCTAGTGCCTCCACAAGTCCCTTATCCTTGAACAATATGAGCTCCCAGTCACTGTTTTTCTCTGACTGTGGCTTCTAAAATTACCTATTACAGTCAAAATTGGGCAAAAGAATACCAAGAGGTCTCTAAATAAATCACTTGGGTGCCAGACATATTTGTTTCTACCTCCATTGTACAGCTATCCAATCCCCTGATACCAAGTCACCCCCTTCCTGACTGTTGGTCCTTGGCACAAGGAACCCCAAATGCCTAGGAACCAGCTATTGCTTATACTTTAATAATACTCATCCTGTGTATTGTAATGGAAGCATTCCCTCTTGGGACTTCAGAACTACTAAACCTATAGAACCAGAGATGCAAGGAGAAAGAGGAAGACAAATTCCCCAAGCAGGTAACTGGAAGTGATGGTAAGCAGGTCATTCCTACTTCTAGCCATTAATTCCTGGACCTACGTATTCTACTGACTAGGAATGCATCACCATATAAAATTCATTTAAAAGTATACCCTACCCCCATCTCATCACAAGGTATCATCTCAAAGTTGCCTCAGCTGGGCCTTGAATGCACCATTACACTGCTCTGCCGAGCCAGTAACCTCTGGTGGTTCAGTACGTGATAAGACCAGTGGATCTTATAGTCCTTATGGTCTTTATGGTCCTTACGATCTTATAGGACCAGCGGATCTGTATCCCCTTTTCTTTAAAGTGTGTCCTCCCTAACTCTAATGCAGAATATAAAGTATCCCATACTCATGGATTAAATATTCTATAGGCCCTCAAATAGTGGTGGTTGCTGAAGCTCCATGGAGAGGAAAGGCAAGCCAAAACCCAGAATATATTTTTATCCCTGTCAAAAATGACACACTGTCCCTTCCAGGTAGGAAGAGGTCTAATGTGGTGAACTTGCTACCAAGTAGCTGGCTGGTATCCTGAAGGGTTGATGCTGTAACTGGGGACTAAGCATTGGGTTTTCCTGCTGGTTGGTTAGACTTCCACTGGGCCCATGCATAGCACTTATCTCTGCCACCATTAAGGCTTTATTTCTAGCTATATAGTAGGTGATTCTAATTTTATATAGTAGGTGATTCTAATTTAGTGTCTGTTTTTTGGTCCCATGATGGTATGAACTATTGCAGGTCAGGGTTCTCAGGAAGCAGACTAAGGCAGCGATTAGTAAGCAGGGAGTTTATTAGGGAGTGTTCTTGGGTTCTTGCCCATGGAAAGGAAGGAAACAGGACTGGAAGTTGGGATATGATGCATTAACAAAAGCCTCAGGTGACCCTACAGAAAGCTGTTATGAACCTTTAGGGTTGCTCTGAGGTAACATGAGGATGTCCATCCATGATACCTCTATGTTAACCAGTTATTGGATAGGGACTACCCCAGAAAAGGAACATAACCTCAAGTAAGGTGACACTCCTTAGGTAAGGTAATTCTCCATGGGGGCTGAGGAGTTAGGGCTGCCTGGTGACAGCAGTCCCAATGGGAATTTCTAAGAGCATTAGACCTAAAGGGGTATCTGAAAAGGTCATCACAGGATTCATTATAAACATGTCTCATTATCCGAAATTATTTTGTTTTTTAAAAATGTTCTGTCATTTATTAAACATCTCCCTCAATTAAAACTGAATATCATGAAGGCAGATACCTTATCTCTCTGGCATGTAGTAGGTAGGTTCTCAACAAATAGTTGTTGGATTTTAAAAAATACGTTTAAAATTGATTATAATGTCTATCAAAATGACCAAAGATAATCTATAGAGTGTCATTTGAGGGAGCAATTTCACTGTTAGACTGGGAGATTTTTCCTGTGTTTTTTTTTCTTTTTTTGTAACTCAAAGACAGAATATAAGGTCAAGAGAAGTCACAACCATACACTTCAAGGTCATTCTTTCTTTGTATGTCATCTGGAGAATAACAGATATTTGGAGAAAGAGAGAAAGAAAAGAAAAGAAAAGAAAAGGATAGAGGGAAGAAGGAGCGAAGAAGGAAAGAAGAAAGGATTTCCATTAATATATACTGCACTTACACCAATCTCAAATTATTTTTAAAGAAAACAAAAGGACAAATCATATTCTTTAAACTCATTTATATAGTGCATTTACCAATTAGATGAAAAACAAGATGCTAACTTATTACCCAAGCCAAGTGCAGCTGAGGTTACATGTTACATATAGTTACCTAAAGAAAAACACATATAAATATTCTTAATATTTTATGTGTAGAACTATGTATATGTGTATGTACACTGATATTATTAGATATATAAGGATATATCAGATGTCAGCTGATTTCCAGATAGTGAGGTTTGTAAGGTCCTATTGAAAATAATACTCTTCAGAGCCATAATTTTTTACTCAATTGGTAGGACTAGTCTATCCAAAACACACTTTTAAAAATGGCATGAAATATGTGAAAAATACAAGGAAGAAAAATCTATGGAAACGGCAAATGCCAAAATCAAGCTGAAAACTCAAGGCGTGCCAAACTCTAAAGGGCATCACCCGTGTGCGCGAGCAAGCAAAAGCGGTCAGCCAGGCTCCTTGAGACCCCTCTCAGCTCAGCGGTCAGGTCCAGGATAGGATTTTTCTCATCTGCCCTGTTTTTCCTTCTTTGGTTTCTGCATGAACCTACATAAATACATTCTTTATCTAGACGGGTGTGTCTTCCTTCTGGTGTGAGTCTAGTTACTTACTGGTTTTGGAGAGAAACAGAGTATTGAAATTGGCCGTGGAAATCCTGGTTTACGTTGCCTTTGAGCCACAGTCCTGTTTGCTTAGGGAGAAGAGCGGGCTGTGCAGAGGAGGCGCCTTCCTCCTCTGTTACTGAATTTCAATGAGCAGAATCGATCAACAAAGTCAGGACATGGTAAGCCCTGACAGGCTCCAGGCCTCCTCTGGGAGGAGGCCAGACTGGAGATTTAAACCTGAGACAGAACTTGTTACATTTAATATTAAAGAAACATGAAGCAATGGCATGCCCCAGGAGGCTCTTTTCTCCTTGACACTGAGGAGTGGAAGTTTCAGCCAGGCGGCCTTCTCTTTCCTGCCTTGTTGTCTAAGTCCACTCAGAAATAAAAGACCTCTTTTGAAGAGAGGTATCGAAATAGTGTATAATAGATGCTAGTAACACATTTTACCAACATAATTAGTAAACTAATGCCACGGGTCATAAATTGGGAGTGTGTGAATTTAGAATTTATTTTGTCCATAGCTTTCCCTTCCTTAAAACTTGAAAGCCAGTACACTCAGCTGCCAGAATATCAACTCCACGTTTTGGAGGCTCGACTTCATGGCAGTCACCAGACAAGTGAGATTGAAGGGTTTACCGCAGACCCTGGCGTGTTTCCGGCCCCACTTGCGCACTGCTGGGGCCATGGTTAGCAGTGCTAACGCCTTCAGTGTTGCTCCTCCCATGGTGTCTCCGATTCCTCTTGATTTATTTCACTGACAAAAATTATGTTTTTAATCTGTCTGCTTCTCTGAGCCAACTGAGAAAAGAAGGAGCACAGAATGGGCCCCATTTCTTATGAATTATTGAAACACACTGTCAGCAACTCTAAATCCTGCTGATGGATAATAGCCTCAGAAGCAGAGGAGACAGCCAGGTCTACGAAGCCTGGTGGAAAAAAGAAAAAAAAATCATGTCTTGAATGGAAAACTGAAGAAACTCCTATTCTGATTTAGAATATGGATTGGGGAGAGAGATTCATAACCCAAATAAAAATTCACCAGTAAATCCTTCTTTAAATGGTCAGGTAAAGTTTCATACCATTCCTGTTTTTCGCTTGTTCTTTCCTTAGCATCTTACCTGGCTGAGATCAGAGTCAACTAAAGCAATTTAAATAATGTTTCAGAGGAAAAGCTTGTGGGCCCTCACACCTTCTATAAAAAGGTGTAAAAAACAGTGTATTAAAAAATAAGCTTATTATTTGAACAACCAAATGGAACTAAAATAAAGGATACTGAGTGTTTTTGTGGAGTTCATGTAAGTCTCATGCTCCCAGGCCTCAGTTCCAAGTCCTCATTTACATCCAAAAAGCATTTGCTGGGGCCTTTCAGGAACTTCCTCTCTGTTCTTTTTGAAGAAATTACTCTTGGGAAGGTATTTAGAACTTTCTGGCCAGCAAAAGAATTAGAGAAAAATATGTTTAATACGGTGCTGACATTTTTCTGTTTCATTAATTTAGGAGTTTATTTTCACCCATCCTACATTATTAAATTCCAAAGAGCAGCTAATATTAATCACATATTTTGCTTCAAGAAACTTCATGAGCTCCACAGACTGATTCAGAATGGACTCGTGGCCCAAAGGGATGCAGACCATCAGATCAGATCCAGTGCTGCTAGGCCCTCAGTGGGAGAAGCCCTTCCCCTCTCTGAGCCTCAGCGACCTGTGTTTGTTCACTCTAAGAGTGAACACCTCCTTAAGGCTGAGACCCTAGGCGGCTCACTTACCACTCTGCCCCCCTCCCCAGACCCTAGACGAGGCCCTGCTTCACTAACACTACTTGGATGAGCTTCGTGACTCTGCAGACATCCTGGGTAGAAAGAGCTTGTCTTTATTCTGTCTCTTCATAGTGAAAGACTGGTGAAAATCTAAACAGCCCACCTTTATTCCAAGATTCATCAGATCCCCAAAGCTCACCCCTCATAGATGCTTTCCGAAGGAGGTGCCCGAAGTTGAGGGTAAGGAAACACTACCGACAGTGGTCATGAGAACAGCTTTTGAATGCTGATCTCGTGACATTCTTGCTCAAGACTGATTTCTCTTTGGTTCCTTCTTGTACTTAGGCCGTGAGCTTTGCTAAGTGTAAATTTTGGCTCTGCTTCCTGTTGGGCTTCTGCCTCCTGGTTTCCACCTTGTCTCAGTAGCAGAACTTCTAGCTCTGACCATCAGCTGTGTCCTTGATCTAGTTTATTGCATGTCCTTAAGGTCTCCTGTTCTCTTTTCTCCATAGACCTGGGCCAAGGTACTACAGCCATTTTAAAATTCATGGCTTGGTTCTGACAGTATGTCCTGGCAAGGAGAAAAGAAACTAGAATGCCTTGTCTTCTAATGTTCTTTCCCTACCCTGGAAAACAGACTAAAAACTGTAGTTTGCCTTTCTGAACTGCATAGGTGCATTATAAAGACTAATATCCGTGAAGCCTGTGTGGATTAATGTGAAAAGCAGCCATGTAGAAGATTGCCAAGCTATTGCCTTGGCAACATCTCCACATTAGAAAGAAACCTTTAACGCAAGCTATAATTATAAATAAAGGAGACTGTTTTTGTTTTTATCAAGCACACCAAACTCTGTATTTCCAGGTGCCTCTTGTCTCCTTCAAATTAGCCATTGCACAAAACTGTCACTTATGTCACTGATTTAAGCAATTAATCTCTGCTCAAAAAAATTGCTTGGAATGACCTTTTCGTATTTCCTTTAGGACTGATGGCACATTTCCCCCCCAAATGTCCTTAATGGTAAAAAGCCTTTGTTCTATTAGGGTGGCCCTGAAAATGCCAAATGTGGGTGGAAAGTTAGCTATTAATCTAGGAAGTACTAGAAAAAGAGAGAGAGGTGGAGAGAAAGTAGATTAATTCCATCATAATTATAACTATAGAGAGAGACCTGATTCTAAAGTAATAAGGTGGATGTGTGGGTACGCATGCATGAACATGGGAGGTATGTGTGGGGGGAGGTGACAAGTGTATTACAAAAGAGAGAAAGAGACAATATGTTAGGTATCCCAGTTTGTCGGTGGAGTAGTGACTTTATGTTTCACTGAACAAAGAAATCAAATCTAATAGACCGTGTATGCTACAACTTCCAGCCTGTCAGGATAATTTCTCAGCTTCAGTTTGATTGGAAGCGTGCGCGCACACACACAGGCAATGCCATCACTGAGAAGGCAGAAGGTCCCATGCAACACACCACGGGCACATCTTTCCTCTCCCTAGGATTCACACAGCTGCAGAACATCAGCCAACAGGACTGGATGTGCAGACTTGTGAGTGCTTTCAGTTGGATTTTTGAAGAAAACCTTAACTTGTAAACTGTCATTTTGCCCCTAAAATGCAAGCTCTTCCCCTCCCCCCCATTGCTTTCCCTTTTTCCACTGCTGCTAGTTTCTACTCCCATTATTCCTTCCCTCAGGCCTCTCTCTGCTTTTACAAAGACAAGCAATTATTTTCAGCTTCAAGAAGGATGCTGCCCCTTAGGGTCTTTCCAGATGTAATGAATGTGGGAAAGGTGGATGATTTACAGAGCAACAGCTACCTGGCAGATACTGTGCGATATTTTGCTATCAACACCAAGGGACTGGAAAGAGTAGTTTTGCTAGTCACAGAAAAGCTGTAAGAAAAAAAGAGGAATCGGAGCCTTCCCCTCCCCTCTTCAAATATTTGGTTGCTTCTTTCTTTCCCATTGGCAGTTAACTCCATTTTTAAAGGCCTACAAAAGAGACAGAAACATACTTGCTTTGTGAATTCCTGTATTTCCTAATTCATTCTGTATGTGATTTCTGATCAACATTAACAACGGGCTGAATTCCTGGGTGTGATATTTCCTGGATCCCCAGGTTGGGTGCGTAGGTTGGGGGCGGTGTGGTTCCACCTGTCAGATTCTACTGAGAACCACTTGAGGCTAAGTCTGTACATGGGACCTCAGCCCATGTTGTTGCTCCTAATTCTCAGTGGTTCTAGTCACCTCTCACCCTGTAACTGACATACCTAGTTTCTCACTTCGTCAGTACTGATAATTTGGCACATTTCAGGAAATGCTCTCTTATGCCAGAGCCTATGGAGGCCCCATGTTCATAGCTTGTTTATTTTCTATTTTAATCCCTCTGATAAATTACTGCAATATTTAGAGTGGATTAGTTGGGTCTGTTTTACCCTGTTGCTTAGATTCAATTAAGGTTAACAATCATTTATGGAATCCTTGCTAAGGACAGGTATAAACGCTGAAGACAAATAAAAAGTTAAGACACAATTCGAAATTAAGGGCCCCCGGGTGGCTCAGTCCATTAGCCTCTGATTCTTGATCTCCACTCAGGTCATGATCTCATGGTTTGTGAGTTCAAACCCTGTGTTGGGCTCTGTGGGCCAGTGTGGAGTCTGCTTGGGATTCTCTCTCTCTCCCTCTCTCTCTGACCCCTGCCTCCTGGCATGCATGCTCTCTCTATCTCTCAAAACAAATAAACATTTAAAAAGGTTAAGACATAATTCACAATATAATTGGGTAGATAATTCAAGCACAAAAAGGAACATAATGCAAGGAAGAGTAAGACAAGGGTTTTAGGATACATATGACATCACTCATTTACTATTATGCTCTTAGATGTTGGCCATCAGGAACAAGGTGCTAATGAGGAAGATAGTGAACAACAGAAAGCAGGAAAAGAGGCTCTAGAAAACACTTCTCCAATAAATAAGTTCAAATCTCAATTCTAAAAGGGGCCTGTGTTCCTCTGGCTACACTGAACCCTCTGACTAGTGAGTGCTATGTTGGTCAATCTGTGTTCAGAGTATGCCATGTAGAGAAGCCATTATTTATTTTTTTAAGACTTTTTAATTTTAATTGTTTTTAAATGTTTATTTTTGAGAGAGTGTGAACTCTTGTGAATGGGGGAGGGGCAGAAAGAGGGACAGAAGATTCAAAGCAGGCTCTGTGCTGACAGCAGGCAGACAGATGTGGGGCTTGAACTCATGAACCATGAGGTCATGACCTGAGCTGAAGTTAGTTGCTTAACCAACTGAGCCACCCAGGTGCTCCAAGACTTTTTAAGAGCAGTTTTAGGTTTATTAACAAAGTTGAGAGGAAGGTACAGAGATTTCCCATATGTCTCCTTCACTCACACATATATAACCTCCTGCATTATCAACTTCACTCACCAGAGTAGCACATTTTTTTAAACCAGGGATGAACCTACATTGACCAATCATGATCCCCCAAAGTCCATAGTTTACCTTAGGGTTCACTCTTGGTGCTGTACATTCTATAGATTTGGACAAATGTCTAATGACATGTCCACCACTGTCATATCACACATAGTATTTTTACTTCCCTAAAAACTGCTCTATTCATTCCCTAACCCTGGTAAATGCTGATCTTATTTTGCTTTTTACTTTTTTTAGTTTATTTATTTTGAGAAAGCATGAGCAAGGGATGGGCAGAGAAAGAGGGGGAGACAGAATCCCAAGCAGGCTCTACACTGTCAGCCTAGAGCCCAGTCTGGGGCTTTAACTCATGAACCATGAGATCATGACCTGAGCTGAAACCAAGAGCCAGATGCTCAACTGACTGAGCCACTCAGGGACCTCAACTGCTTATCATTTTATGGTTTCCATAGTTTTATCTTTTCCATAATGTTATATAGTTGCTATCATACACTTTGTAGCCTTTTTAAATTGGGTTCTTTCCTTTATTAATATGCATTTAATGTTCCTCCATGTCTTTTCATGGGTTGATTAGATTACTTCCTTTCTCGTGCTGAATAATATTCTGTTGTATGGATATACCACAGTTTATTTAACCATTCATCTACTAAATGAAATCTTGGTTGTTTCCATGTTTGAGAAATTACTAATAAAGCTGCTATAAATATCCACGTGTAGGAATTTGTATAAACATTAAGTTTGCAACTCATATGGGTAAATACCAAGAAGCACTATTGCTGGATTATATGATAAAAGTATATTCTTATGTAAGAAACTGCCAAAGTAGCTGCAAAGTAGCTGTGCCATTTTATATTCCCACCAGCAACCTCTGAGAATTTCTGTTGCTCCAAATCCTTGCCAGAATTTGGTGTTATCGGTGTTCAAAATTTTGACCTTTTTAATAGATGTGTAGTGGTATCTTGTTGTTTTAGGAGAAGCTGGTTTGTTTGTTTGTTTGTTTGTTTGTTTAGAGAATAATAATAGAATCCAAAAGTTGGAAGAGACCTCACAGGCCATCTTACCCAAACCTTTAGAAGAAGCTAACTTCCTTTCTCCAACAGAAAAATTACTCTATCAGAGACAGATAGTATATTTCTCTAAATAGACCCAAAAGTGATTCATTCACTTCCTCCTGATCCAGTAGCTTACTCTTTCTTCAGACAATTCTGTTCATCTTTCTTACATCAAGAAGAAATCAGGGCGCCTCGGTGACTCAGTCGGTTAAGCGTCCGGCCTCAGCTCAGGTCATGATCTCACGGTTCGTGGGTTTGAGCCCCGTGTTGGGCTCTGTGCTGATAGCTAGCTCAGAGCCTGGAGCCTGCTTCAGATTCTGTATCTCCCTCTCTCTCTGACCTTCCCTGCTTCCACTGTCTCTCTCCATCTCTCAAAAAAATAAATGAAACAAAAAAAATTAAGAAGAGGAAATCTACTTCCCTGTAATCTCCACCAGATGAACAATTAAACCCTTCACCATGAAAGGCCTGGGAACAGGTATTGCGACCCATCATCTGTCAGTTTCTCACCTTATCCCTCTACACCATTCTCTTGGGCCGCTCAATTCACCAATTCCCTCAATAGGCATTCCCTTGTGATTCTTTTACTTTGTTTGAATGCAAAAATAATTAATGGCTAAAGTAGAAAATATATTAGAGCATAAAGGAACAACTCTAGAAGCATGTAGAAAGGTAGAAAGATAAATGTGTGTTATGAATACTATAAGAGCACGGAAGAGGAATATCTGAGTGAAATTGGGTGACCACACTGAGCTGACTGCTGATGGATGAGTAAAAGGATAAGAAGCAGATCTAGAGAAGATGCTTCAGAGAAGATGTTCAGAGCTTATGCTATAGTCCAGAGGCTATAAAGTACACAATATTTAGAGAATTGCAGGAGCTCAATCTGGCAAATGGCTTGTATGAGGAAGTGGTAAAAGATAAAACTATGAAAAACAGTATGGAGATTCCTCAAAAAATTAAGTAATCCAGCAATGCCACACCTGCATATGTATCCAAAATAACTGAAATCAAGATCTCAAAGACACATCTGCATTCTCATGATCACTGCAGCATTATTTACAATAGCCAAGATATAGAAACAACTCAAATGTCCAAAAATCAACTAATGAATAAAGAAACTTTGGTATATACATACAGTGGGATATTATCCAGCCTTGAAGAAGGATATCCTACCATTTGCAACAACATAGTTGGACCCAGAAGCCACCATGCTAAATGAAATAAGACATGAATTGTTTGAAGACAGAGGCTAGTCTATGGAAAATTCCTCCAAATTTTACAAATCTTATATGAAAGAAATTTTACCAAGGTTTTCCCAATTTTGATAATACTAAAAATGTATATGATCATTTTTATAATGAGTTGTGAAACAAAACTAAACTTTTAAACATTATCAAAAATAAAAACAATTTTAATTAACCACACTAGAAGACAGGGAGGATTATCTTTCTATTATTTCTATTGAAAAATATCATAAAAGTCTTTGTCATGAAGAATCAAACAAAGGGAAAAAGAATATGCAACCCACATATATTTTGATAGTTATTTAATTAAAAACATGTTACTTATTTCTGGATTTCCTGATATTTGTGGTATTTGTCAGCTTTCTCAAATTTGTAATTTAGTATGATCTTAAATAAAAAAATAGAAAAATCATAGATTTAAATGAAATAATAGCACCAATTATATCAAATGTAATTGGTCTAGCCACATCAAATAAAAAGCAGACATTGTCAGATCAGATATCCAAAAAACCCTACTATATGATTTCTATAACAAACTCACTTTAAATATAAAATGCAGATGGGTTAAAAGTAAAAGAACTAAAAGGATAGTCCATGCTAACACTAATTAAAATAAATAATATTACACAATGTAGATTTCAAAGGAAAATTATAGGCAGGGATAAAGAGGGTGGTTTTATAATTATAGAGAAGCAATTCATCAAGAGGGCATAATAATTCTATATGTGTTTGTACCTATTAACAGAACTTCAAAATACATGAAGCAAACACTGGTAATACTGGAAAAAGAAATAGACAATCCACTATGGTGGTCACAGATTTCAATACTGCCCTCTCCATAACCGACAGAGGTAGGCAGAAAATCATTAAATATGTGAAATACTTGAATAGCACTATCAACATACCTGAGCCAATTAATACTTCTAGGAAACTCCATCCTATATCAGCTGCATATACACATGTTTTATAAATGTACATGGAACATTTACCAGATGTATTAGTTTCCTAGGGCTACCATACAAAATACTATCTTATTTATAAAAACTAGGTAACTTAAAAATGACAGAATTGTATTCTCTCACAGACATTGAAAGATAGGCACCCTAATCCAGTATGACCTCATTAGATCTGCAAAGACCCACTTTCCAAATAAGGTCACATTCACAGGTACCAGGGTTAGGACCTGAACTATCTTTTGGGAGGGACACAAGTCAACCCATCACACCAGATTAGACTACACGATGGACAAATAAACAAGTCTTAATAAATTTTAAAAGACTGAAATAATGTAATGCATGTACTCTAACTTTAATGGAATTAAATTAAAAATCAATAACAAAAATATATTCAGAAAACCTCCAAGTATTTGGCAGCTAAACAACACACTATTTCTTTTTTGAATGTTTATTTATTTTTGAGAGACAGAGAGTGAGTAAGGGAAGGGCACAGAAGAAGGAGACACAGAATCTGAAGCAGGCTCCAGGCTCTGTGATGTCAGCACAGAGCCCTATGTGGGGCTCAAACTCACGAACCATGAAATCATAACCTGAGCCAAAGAAGGCTGCTTAACCAACTGAGCCACCCATGAACCCCAAAACAACACACTTTTAAATAACCCATAGGTCAAAGAAGAAATCATAAATGAAATTAGAAATTAAGTTGAATGAAATGGAAACACAGTGTTTAAAAATCTGTTGGATGCAGCTGAAGAGTGTTTAGGAGTATATCAGATATTTGCTTTAAGTACTTCTAGTATAATACGGTTATATTAGTAAAGTAGAAAGGCTCAAAATTCATGACTAAAGTTGGCACTTCAAGAAACTAGAAAAAGTATATGAAGACCAAAATAGGGATAAAAAAGGAATTAAAATGGATACAAACAGAAATTAATGAAGTAGAAAACAGAAAAACAATAAAGACAAATCAATGAGAGAACAAGCAAAAAACTGAGTTCTTTGAAAAAAATTAATAAAATTAATAAATTCTAGTTGGACTTATCAGGTAAAGAAAATACATAAATTGCCAGTTACAAGAGTAAAAGATCCTTGCTAAAGATCCTATAGTCATGAAAAGAAAAATTGGGAACAAATTTATGCCTATAAATTCTACAATTGAGATGAAATGAAAAAATGCTTTGAAATACACAAATAATCAAAGCTCACCTAAGAATTAGCTAGCCCGGATTATCCCTATATATTTTAAAGAAATTGAATTCATACTTACAATTCCAAACACAAACAGCATTTTAAGCATTGCCCTTTATAACTGATATACATATATATTTTAATTTGTTCCCCTAGCTGCTTTTAACAACCTCTTGATCTTTGGTGTTCTGTAGTCAGTCCCACTATAATGTTGTCCACTATGTTTTTTGGCACGGGACTCATTATATTTCCTAAATCTGAGGATTTATGGATGAATTCTAGAAAATTCTCAGCCATACTGCAGGAAGTGGAACCTCCACCATTCACTCCTTACTTAAGTAGTGTTAGGCTATTTTTGGCCCACAACTGCAGACCACATTTAGGCATATGGCTAACTTGCTCAAATTCCAGTCCTCCTAGGTACTCAATTATTGTGACTCTTTTAAATTCAGATAGACTTGTTCATAAACCACCAATGTCTTGTCTCTAATTAGTGGATTACCGAAAACCCCAGTCCTGAAGTAGACACATTTCAGGGGATCTGCCGAGTCCGAGTCCGAGTCTGAGTCCTTCTTTGTGATGGGCCTTTCACCTTCAACCTCTGCTGTTATATTTGTACCACATTACCTTTCTCCAATAATTAAGCAAATCAAAACAAAGATGGGCACCTCACCCAAAATGAGTTCCTCTCTTAGAATTTAGAATGAGAACGAATGAGAGGGAGTCACTTAACAGAAGGTAAAAAGAGAAATAAACCATAGCAAATGAAGCAGAAGCTTTTTGAAAGAAGGGCATGATAGTATGACCAGAAACTCCAACTAGTAGCATCCCTAGAACTGATACTCTCTTCCTCAAAGGATTAAATTACAATAGATGTGAATCCTAAAACCAACCAACCAAACAAAAAACCATCCAATTTACTTAGATAGGTGGGGTAGGGATGTTCTGACTAAACCAGAAAATCAGTATCCTCACAGCAATCCATTTCCCAGTCATTTGCCCTCAGTCTTTGAGCCTGACAGTGGGAAAAAAAGAAAAGAAGTAAAAGAAATATATTCCTCACAAGTTGTTAACAATTTGAGTATCTTATCAGTGTTTGGTATATTTTTGTCAATCCTGGTCTTTATTGATGTATTATAGAAAGTGGGAAATGGTTCCATGGGAGATTACAAACCAGACATCCCCTCTCCGTAACACCAACAGTCACTTTTATCAAATAAAACTATTGACAACACTGGTCATCTGGACTCTGACTTTTCCACTGACATAAATAAGCTCTTCCAAAATAAATTTATTTAAAAAAGTTTTTTAATGTTTTTTATTTATTTTTGAGAGACAGAGAAACAGCGCCAGCAGGGGAAGATCAGAGAGAGAAGGAAACACAGAATCTGAAGCAGGCTCCAGGCTCTGAGCTAGCTGTCAGCACAGACCCCGTTGCAGGGCTCGAACCCATGAACTGTGAGATCATGACCTGAGCCGAAGCCAGACGCCCAACCAACTGAGCCACCCAGGCGCCCCAATAAATTTATTTTTAACAAAAAAAATATCTAGCTCCATAGATTTCGAAAACATTCCTCCAAACCTACACAGAAATCCCACATGTTTTTAAGTCTCTCACTAATGAAATCATCAGTTATTTCCAGTTAGTTATACTATCTATACTTTTCAAAGTATATATACATATATTTTTATTTTGAGAGAGAGCAGAGAGCGTGCAAGCAAGGGAGAGAGGCACAGAGTCAGGGATAGAAAAAGAATCTTAAGCAGGCTCCACACCCAACGTGGAACCTACATGGAGCTTACTCTTCCAACTATGAGATCATGACCTGAGCTGAAACTAAGAGTTGGATGCTTAGCCAACTGAGCCACCCTGGCACCACATCATTATATTTTTATAACAAGATCTGACTCTATCTTCTAGCAGAAATGCCCCTAGAAAAGTATCACATAAAACCTAGTACTTGTAGTTGTAAATCTGTGATTAGCATGGGCATAAGATATTAGAAAATTTCATTCAGAGAATTCACTGGAAGGATAATAATTACACATGCTCCTTTTGCCTCCTTTATAAACTAAATGGTCAAGTGCCCTATAGTACTAATGAGAACCATTTCTGGCTCCCAGGTTGATTTGCTCAATAACCACAATAATTATTTCACTTCCTGTCCTTCAGTCTCAATAAGTAGAAATAAAAATTTCATTTCCTATATGGGCAAGAGTTTTAATAAGACTGTGTTGGTGAGGCAATTTGAGGTCTCAAATGATTAAAAAGCAAGGAAAGGGTCATCTAGGAGTCCTAGAAGAAAAAGGAAGGTTATTATTATTATGAGACATTGAGGAATCTCTGCTTCCACTTCTCAGCAGTGTTGCTGAAATATCAGAAAGGAGTGCTCAAACAGTGCTGTCAGTTTCCAATCATTTCTCCAATGCAGGAGGAGTTAGGCCAAGATATGCACACTGATGTTGTGTTTAGAGATGATGAAGCAGTTTATATGTGCAAACAAAACTCATATAAATTCATATAATCTAACTGCAGAGGAGCACTACATGCTAGGACCACAGTAGGGAAGGGGGAGAAGGCAAAGGAAACACCTTGGTATGGCTACTAAGAGCCTCAGAGAATTCTCTTAGGTAAAGAAAATTACAGTGAGTGCACGCTCGTACCATTCCTGCACATGCCTGATTCCATCACCCCTTATACTGAAGCCCAACATTTTCATAAATGATTATACATAAAAGAAAAGTAATTGCTTTGCTTTCTTAGGAAAGAAATATAAAAAGCTTAATTCATCACATTTTAAGATAATAATAATATCAAACCATCCTCAATGCACAAAATATGTTCTAAATTACCTCTATAAATTATCCTTTAGTCCCAAGTATGGTCCAGTAAGGGGGGGGGGGAAGGGAGTGAGGAGGAGGCAAAAAAGGGAGAGAGAGAGACAGAGAGAGAGAGAGAGAGAGAGAGAGAGAGCGCGTGCACATGCAATAAATAGAGAAGAGAAGGAAAAGTAGAAAGGCAAATAGAAAATGAGGGAGGCAAAGTGTAACAAAAAGGCAGTCCGATATACCAATAAAAATAAAAGAGGAACATGTGAAACGAGTATGGATAACAAACTTAATTTTGGGGGTAAAAACTGAAGTAATTATAAAATACCTCTTCCTCCCATTCTTTTTACCCACTTATTTACTGAATTTGTGATGACCTTTTAATTTAAATGTTCATAATAGGAAACATAAACATTTGATTTTTTAAATACTTTAATTTTTAAATTATAAAGAATCATAAAAACATAGTTACCTAGAAATTTTCAAATTTTAACAAGGTCTTTTTTTGACAAAATATGCTAACTTTGCTTCTTGCATTATTTTGAAAAGCATCATGACACAAAAGTTCGCCAAGTTGAAATATCAGAAGGATATGGGGAAAAACTTGTCGTTGTTGTTTTTTAATTTTCAAAATACCTAGATCTTTTTGACCAGAAAATGGACCCTGAGCTTATATTCAAGGTCATATCAATTGCTGTCTCTCTGAAACAAAGGAGAAAATATTACTACTGCCCCATGCCTGTGTGTTAAAATGCTGTGAAACTTTTTTTTTCCTTCCTTCCTTCCTTTTCTCCTTTCCTTTCCTCTCCTCTCCTTTCCTCTCCTCTCCTCTCCTCTCCTCTCCTTTCCTTTCCTTTCCTTCCTTCCATCTTCTCTCTCTCTCTCTCTTTCTTTCTTTTGAGGGTTAAATTATTAGCCAAACTGTTTTTGTCAAATCAGTCTGTCAGAATGGTAAGTCAAATGAATAGACAAGGGGTAAAAGTTACTGGATATTTGGCCAGTCATTTCCTATGCAACCCATAGCAGTGATTAGAGCAATACTACTTCTAAAGAAAGTTTGAGGTCATCAAATAAAACCTATATCAAAGGTTCCATCGTACATTAAGATCATGCCTAATGACAACTCAAAATGGTTCAATTATCTAAAATTTCAATTCTTAACTGGTCAGATTTTCCTGCTTTTGTGTTTGTATTAGCAAACTATAATATTCTCATTTTGTTACTGTATAAAAATTCTACTATAATGTAGTGGTACTGAAATTTAGGTACAGATTCTCAGGTCTGCAGAATAGGACACCCAGAAGAGTGTCCCCTAGTAGAGAATGGGACTCCCCAGGTCAAGTTTGAAAGAGGCACTAATTAATATTCTATTTCCTGGACTAACATTTCTCATTTATTTAAGTTATGAAACTCCCTTCACATTGAAATTTTAAAAATAATCCATATTATTTTATTTTTTTAATAAAAGCATACCACTAGATATAAATTCCTTATACCTTAAACACTTATACAACTATGAAACCAAAAGAAATTTATACTTAAACACTATATATATTAAAACAAAATTAGGAAAAATCAAATTTGCAACATTAATTTAGTTTAATGTATGGTGTTTGCTTGCTGAAAGTAGAACTCTGATGTAGAAAAATCTCAACTCAGATCCAATTTTAAAATATACTCTGTCTAGACTGGTGGGTTACCAAGGGTTTGGAGGTAGACGAGATGGGGAGATGCCAGTCAAAGAGTACAAGCCTCCAGGTATTAGATGAGTAAGTCTGGGTATCTAAGTTCAGTACAGTGCCTATAGTTAATAATACTGCATTATGCGCTTGAAATTTGCTAAAGGATAGGCCTTAAGCATTCTATCACACTCAAATAAAAAATAGTAACTATGTGAGGCGATGGATGTGTGGTAATCATTTCATCTAGTATGTGAGTGTCAAATCATCATTTTGTATACTATAAATACATGTAATGTCAATTTTATCCCAATAAATTGAAATTAACAAAAAATTAAAATAGACTCTCTCCCGCCATAAAAAAGTTCATAGTGTACAGAATAAAGCCTAACTTTTTAGCATGGCATTCAAGGCCCTCCAAATAGACCCCTTTCCAATCTCATTTCTTTCTGTTTCCCCCGCTTACCATTCAGACTTCCTACTGGATGACTTGCTATGATTTGCCACTCTCCCAGAACCCAGTCCTTGCACCTGCCTGTGACTTTGCCCATGCTGTCTTCTCAGCCTTACCCTCAACTGCCTACTAAAATTCTAATTTTGCTCTCAGATTCAGCTCCAATGCATCTACTTCATAAAGCCATCTTCCAGTCCCCTGGACCTACCAATCGCATCTTCCTCTGAGTTTCCAGAGCGCATTGTTCACATTATTTCCAATTGCCTGGTATCCTGTTAGTTGTTTATAAATCTGTCTTCTATACTATGATGTTAACCTTATAAAAATAACAGCTTTATTGAGATTAATTCACAGATCATACAATTCACCCATTTGAAGTGTGCAACTGAATGATTTTTAGTATAGTCACAGAGTTGTGCAGCCATTACCACAAACAATTTTAGAACATTTTCATTACTGCAAAAAGAAATGCTATACCATTAGCAGTCACTATGCACTCCCTCACCTCAGCCCTAGGCAAACCATAATTTTCCTTTTTGTCTCTATATATTTGCCTATTCTGCACATTTCATATGAGTGGAACCATCCAATATATGATCTTTTGTGTACTTGTAAATCTTTTAAAGGAAGAGACAGCGTCTTATTCTTGGGAGAAAGAGCTAATAAGCAGAATATGTGATATAATAGAGAATAGACAAGTTAGACAGGAGTTAAAATTTCAATTCAGCCATTTACTTGTTGTGTAACTTTGGACAAGTCTCTGTTTCTCAGTTTACACATCTGCAAAAAGAAGACAACAACTCCTCTGTTGAAAGATGGTTGAGAGGATTAGAAAGAGAATATAAAAAGTGCCCAGAAAAGAATTTGCTCAATAAATGGAAGCTGTTATTTATCATTCTCTGCATATCCACAGTACCTGGCATAGTAAACAGTAATGCAAATTGATGTATTAATTAACGGATGAGTGATGAAAAATTTGGATGCCTTTCCTTCAGAATGCCACTGAGCTGTCAACAGCTTAGGGGTAGGACATAGAGTTCCCAGGGCCAGATCTGTCCCGGAAGATCTAAATTAGCTTCCTGTTATTTCTCGGCCATTGTTCTGCCTTGGAGACAGGTCAATGAAGAGAGACAACAGAGTCAATAAACAAATCTAGGATCTGAAATCAGAGAGGAAGAAGTTGGGTTCTGGCCCTGATACTGGCATTCTAAAGGCACTTTGTAAAACAGCACATCCATCTCAACTTCTAGTTTTCATTTGTTATACACTTCTTCCTTAAATAATCATTTCTGCTCTCCCTATGACAGGACAAAAGATATGTGAATCACACCTGAAAACTGCTGGACTTCTCCTGAAGATAGACGAGGGGTACCATATGAATCATGAGTAGAGAAAAGTACAGAGAGAGAAAGGCACAGAACAGGTGTCAATCCAGGGAAGAAAAGTCCAACTACCATAAAATCATGAAATTATATCTAGAGATATCCAAATAAAATGGTAACCAACAAAAAAGCAGTAAGGCTCTCTCACAAGAAAGAAAGACACTCTAACATGCCAATTCAATTCTCAAAATGAAAGCAAGTATTTTTATCAAAAAGGAATAATAATAATTTTAGCTGAGTCATACTTACACAGCAGATAATGATTGAATCAATGACCTGAAAGGAAGTGAATAGTGTGCTTTAAAACAAAAAGGATACACAAGTAATTTAATCACTGTGTGAAAGAAAAATGGTAAGATTTTTTTAAAAGAAAGGATCTAATTTCTTTCTTTTCTTAAAATTTTATTTATTTTTGAGAGACAGAGAGAGACAGAGCATGAGCCAGGGAGGGGCAGAGAGAGAGACACACACACACAGAATCTGAAGCAGGCTCCAGGCTCTGAGCTGTCAGCACAGAGCCCGACATGGGGCCGGAACCCATGGACTGTGAGATCATGACCTGAGCTGAAGTTGGACGCTTAACTGACTGAGCCACCCAGGCGCCCCAGGATCTAATTTCTAAAAGATGGTAGGGCAAGTTACATAATTTTTCTGCAGAATTTAATTTTTAAAACCATAATCCTGAAAATCATGGGGATAATTAAGGATATAATCATTTAATTGGGCAACTGACTATTGAAGCAATGTAGTTTTACCAGACAAAGACCAAAAAAAAAAGTAGAAATGGTCCTGGAAACTTGTGTCATTTTAACATTTAAAAAATATATATAAAGAGCCAGAAAAATTACCTTCAGCTAGAAGCAACTATGTGAAATTCAGATGGAGACATTTAATTGTTGTCATGGAAATGCTTGAATCGACAAATCCCAGCCCTTACACGCGGGCTGAGGAAAATTTCAAGGTGGCCATCAGGTAATAAATATCCTTTACTGCCATGAAGATAGGCTAAGGCATTCCCATTTCAAATTGCTCTAACTCTTTACTTTACCCTTTCCCAATAATTTATCCCATGCTGAGAGAATGTTTACCTTATGATCAAATTAAAGAGGGCCAATAAGCTTTTTTACCCACTTATCTTTTTAAAAATAAGACAAAAAAGAAAGATAATGAAAAGAAAATATATTGGCAGGTCTAGTTCTTTATACTAGAGGCCTGCTCACATATGTTCATCAACAAGTCATTATAAAACCTCATGCCATCACCTCACCTCCCTTTTGTGTAATCAAATATTCTCTCAGGAGATAGAGGCAACCTGAGACCTCATTTCTATATCAAATGTACACAGACAGGAATATCTCTTAAAACTCTCAAAGGATTTGCCCACTATAAATAAGAAATTCTTCGAATATCTAGAGCTGAAGTTAAGAGTGATGTAGACATATATTTTTTCTCATCACTATTTTCCAGATTCTATTAGAGGTCTACTGAAAGTGTTTTCAAACAGATTTAATAGTGGGAATTCCCTGAAGAACAGGTCCAACTCAGCTCCAAAGCTCAGTCATCAAGAAGGGGAAGCAATGTCTGCAGCTTTGATTGGACTTCTGTTTGTGTCAGAAACTCTCAATACTGAAACAGACTTTCAGAACTAAGCCTCCATGGAAGGGATTCCTCTAGTGCTGACAAGCTTGGGAACTGGGAAAGAAGAGAGTAAATAGAAGTAATAAAATGTTGGCATTTATTATTACATTAACTATAACTGAAGTGAACCAACATCCAGACCCCAAATAACCAACATGAAACTCACTGCAAGAAACAAACAGAACACAAATATCCTCCACTATAAAATGATGGCACAGAAAAATTGTTCTGATTCACCAAGCTTCCTTATTCTTTCTAACATTCATAATTATTCTGGTTCTTACCCAAGCATTCAATGTGTTAGTTTTTGACAGGTCATGTAAAATTAAGACTTAGCAGTTGGGTTTGTTTTGTGCCCTAAACATTCTCCAAAAGTTCTGTTTCAAGAGCCAAAAGATTACTATCCAGGCTCGTAGTCACTAAACTCAAGTCCTATATTGGATATTTTCAGTGACTTGTTACTTTACCCAAGTGAAGAGCTCGTTTCTCTCTTTCTTTTTTTTCTTTTAAGTTTTTGTTTTTGTTGTTGTTCTTTGAGAGAGAGAGAGTGAGAGCACATGAGTAGAATGGTCAAAGAGAGAAGGAGAGAGAGAATCCCAAGCAGGCTCTCTGCTGTCAGCGCAGAGCCCAATATGTGGCTGGAACCCACAATCCAGGAGATCATGACCTGAGTCGAAACCAAGAGTCAGGGGCTTAACTGACCGAGCCACGCAGGTGTCCCAGTTTCTCTCTCTCTCTCTCTCTCTCTCTCTTTTTAATGGGAATAATAACATGGTACCTATAATTTGCCTTAAGATTATGGTGAATGTTCTGCAACTATTAGCTCATGGATATTCTTCTGCACAAATATGAAGAGCCATCTCATACTGGAACTGTTATTACACACTAATAAAATATTGATACAGAACATTATAGAAATAGCTTCATAATGGCTAACAGAGCTGAAAGTCATAATTACACATACCTTCTAGCCCTCAGGATACCTTAATGATGCCCATAATCCTTTTTACTTCTCAGGAATAGAAGCCCCAGTAGTCCATTTAGTTTTTCCCTTTATTATCAAAATAGTTTATATTAACAAAAATTCAATCCACAAAAACACTATGGCCTGTGACTCAGATATTTTTAAACTGATCAAAGTATCCTCAAGCATCTCAGATCTCTTAATTAGCCCAGGACAGGTGTGCAGATCTGACTTACAACTTAAGTATTATAAAGGTTAGTTTGATGGAGAATCTAAGACGTATAGTAGAAATGGCAGATTTACAAAGCAGAGGAAAGCAGATGTAATCCCTTCTGCACCCATTACAGTGGGATTCAATTCACGGAAGATGTTGGCTTTCTGTTGGTTTAAGGATGCGAGGATTCTGGAGTCACATAAGGTGTTACACTGAATCACTTCTGAGGAAGGTTGTATGGAATGACAGGGAGAGTTTAGGGTTCTAACCCTCTGCCCTAAAAAGAGGTGGGATTTCAGGTTTTTGAGTTTTAAAAAAGTGTTTACTTATTTATTTTGAGAGAGAGAGAGAGTGTGAGTGGGGAAGGGACAGAGATAGAGAGAGAATCAGCCCAGAACCTGACAAGAATCTTCATCTCATGAACTGTTACATCATGACCTGAGCCAAAATCAAGAGTCAGGACACTTAACCGACTGAACCACCCAGGCACTCCTCATCAACATTAAATTTTGATTTGCTTACAGATCTTTCTCTGAGCTTCTTGAGGGCATCTTTGTACTTGAATGCCTAACACACACCAACAGAGTCACTCAATTCACTGTACTGTATTGAGTCAACTATTTGCACTGCTTTTGCTAACAACATACTAAGTATTGTTTCTGTAAAGAACAAAATGCCAGTTTTAAATTCAGATGGTGGATTAAATCACTGCTTAAGAAACATTCAGCCTCATCCCTCTCCTTAATGAAAAGAGTATATTTTCTCACTCCTTAAACTTAGGCTTGACCATTTGCTTTGCTTTGGCTAACAGGATGTTAGTGGACATGACAGGAAGAGAGGTGTGAAACTGTGCTTGCACAATTGGTCTTGCTCTCTTGAACTCTTGCCTTTCACCATAAGACAAGCATGTCTTGAGTAGCCACTAGTCCAAGGAGGATGAGAGACACTTAGTCATCTGGGTATTTTTTTTAACAAGTTCCCAGGTGATACTGATACCAATATAGATTATGCTGACAAATAGATTACAGATTAGATAATGGAAAGAAATTTTTGAAAGAAACTTATCAGCCTCAAGTATTCATCATGGCACTGGCATCAGTCAGTTATTTAAAGAGAAGGCAATGGAGACAAGTAGTGAACTTGGTAAGCCAATTAAGTAGCAGTTAAGAAATCTCCTTTCCACCTTGTATAATTGCTATAAATTTTAATTGAGGTTATGACTTTAGTCAGTATGGTGCCTGGCATATGAAAGCACTCAATAAATGTTATCATTATCATTATTATATTTTAGTTTTCTTTTTGTTAATTTTAAAACTCACCCAACACAGCCACTAATCACCTCTGCATCGTTGTATGAATATTTTAATCACTTGGTCACTGAGTTTATTCATCTGTAAAATAAAGTGGTTGGAATAGATGATCTTTATTGTGTTTCTGTAGATCTAAAAGTCTCTAATTTTACACTGACAGGAATCCATCACAACTGTCTTAATTAAGGTTTTATATTCACTGAGAGTGCTCCCATTTCTGATCATTACTGTGATGTCCTGAAAATCTTGTTTCTTATTTATCTCATCTAAATTCCTCATCCTATAAATTTATTTAAGTACATTGGACTTTAGGTCAGTTTCTACCCCTATTTATGCCTGGGAACTTAACTGAAGTACTATCAAGAGAGAAATCCAAACAGGAAAGGTTGTATTTTCTGTTTGCAGGGTCATGCTTTTCCCATTGGGGTTTTCTCTGAGGCTTTCCTCAAGAAAACTAAAACCCCATTAGCAGACATGCTGCAAAAAGGAAGCTTCTATTACTTTAATGGTATGGGTCTAATCCCATATTATCTAATCCCAATAATCTATAATGTGATAATTATTTACCATACACTGAAGAGTGTACATTTCAAGTTCTAAGATTCAAAACTATAAATAATTCATTAAGATGCCATTAACTTCACTGAAGGGTCACTGTCTAATATATCAGCATTCTTACTATTAATATAACTTCACTTATATTATGGATAGTAATTTAATCTAATGACGAGTGAGCAACACAGAGCAGAAATGAAATGCACACTTGCCAAAATGGTTAATTTACCGTTGCCCATTTGTCTACTTTTGCAATGCTCTAAGTCTTTGGCTGAAAGTTGGGCTTTTATTACAGGAAACATGGTCTGCAAGCACACTGAATCTCACTGCAACTTGCCTGAATGAACCCCCCTCTCTCTTGCATTATCAGCTTTCTCCCTACTACATCTTTGTTCTCTGCATACAAAAATGGTGTTATTTCTCCCATTTTAGAAAAATCAAAGCTTCTCTTTGTCACAGCCCTCTCCAGGTACTGCCCATCTTCTGCTTCCTTTTGTAGCAATGTACTGCAAAGGTACTGTGCACATTCACTCTCCATTTCTTCTTCTCCCGTTCTCTCTAGATCTGACTCCTATCAGGATCCTCAGTATTTCAATAAAACTGTTGTTTCCTTGATCACCAATTAACTTCTTTTTTTTTTTTATTGTGCTTATGTATTAACCTAAGACTTTTTAGTCCAAATTCTTTTTGTTCTTCTTATTCTGCTCCTCATATTTTTTTCCAGAATACGAGCATTAGATTGTGCAAAAGGATGTGCCATAGAAATATAATGAAATACATGGTCCAAATTAGTAATTATATTTGATTTCATAAATATAAGTAGAGTTTACGCCCTGATCCACAACTCATTCGTAAAAAGCTAATCATTTGCCTTCCAGGGGATCTTCACAACATGGCAACAGGTTTAGGTGGACCTATAATCTCCTAGATGAAGAAAGGTCAATGAGATAAGGCACTTCTTAACAAATCTTTAAATTTCTCCATTTTGGCAAAGTTCCTAACAAGGAAGCAAGAGTGGCATTGAAGTGTCTCCTTCTCACCTTGATGAGCCCTTAAAATGTAATTTACTGTTGCTCTTAATTACTATATGTTCTACAAGTGTTGACTATTTTTGGCCTACAGCAGCCTCACAATCAAATGATGGAGAATAAATGTAATGACCTGTTCTTTTTAAACAGAAATCTAGTGTTAAGGCAAAACAAGATATTTAGACTAATCTGTACGACTCCCACAGGGAGTTTTTTTTTAATAGTTTATTTTCAAATTGGTTTCCATATAACACCCAGTGCTTCTCTCCACAAGTGCCCCCCACCATGACCATCACCCCCTTCCCTCCTTCCCCCTTCCCCTTCAGTTCATGGTTTGTTTTCAGTATTCAATAGTCTCACAAATCATGAGATCACCAATTAACTTCTAATTGCCAAATTCTAAAGTCAATGTTTGGTCTAAGCTGATTGTCCTCTTTTTTGAAATACTTTCTCTTGACTTCCAAGAACACTACACTCTCTTGTCTGTCCTTCTACCTCAGTGGCTTTTCTTTCTTGACATTCTTTCCCGAATCCTCTTCAATTCCCTACCTCTAATGTTGGAATGCCCCAGGGTTGAGCTTTCAGATGTCTCTTCGCTAAGGACATTTATTCTCTACATGATCTCACTCATCCTGTAGCTTTCAATACCATCTATGTAGATGATTCCAAAATGTCTACAGGCCTTCCTTGATCATTCTTTCTAAAATAGCACTCCTTCTGTCATTTTTCTTCTATTTTTATCACTTTTAAAATCTACTCTCTAGGGGCGCCTAGGTGGCTCAGTCGGTTAAGTCTCTGACTTCGGCTCAGGTCAGATCTCACATTTGTGGGTTCAAGCCCCGCGTCAGGCTCTGTGCTGACAGCTAGCTCAGAGCCTGGAGCCTGCTTCCGGTTCTGTGTCTCCTTCTCTCTCTGCCCCTCCCCTTCTCATGCTCTGTCTCTGTCTGTATAAAAAATAAATAAAGCATTTAAAAAAATTAAAAAAAATAAAATAAAATCTACTCTCTCAGCAACTTTCAAATATGTAATATACTGTCACTAACTACAGTCACCATTATGTACATTAAATCCTCAGGATTTATTTACTTTATAACAAGAGGCTTGTACCTTTTGACTTTCTTCACTCATTTGCCCACCCCACCCCCACCTCTGTCAACCACCAATCTGTTCTCTGTATCAATGAGCTTGTTTTTGGGGGGGGGTTGTTTTCTTAGATTCTACATATAAATGAGATCATATGGTATGTGTCTTTCTGCATCTGACTTATTTCACTTAGCATAATGCTCTTGAGGTCCATCTTTGTCATTGTAAATGGTAGGATTTCCTTCTTTTCTGGCTGAGTAATATTCCATTGTGTATGTGGATCTTCTTTATACAGCCATACATTGATAGACATTAGGTTGTTTCTGCATCTTGGCCATCATAAATAATGCTTCAATGAACATAGGGGTACATTTCTCTTTTCAAATTAATGTTTTAGCTTTCTTCAGATAAATATCCAGAAGTAGAATTGGTGGATCATATGGTGGCTCTTATTTTTTTTAACTCCTCAAAACCTTTTATTATAGTACACAAGCTGGGACTGTTGGGAAGGGTAGCTCTAGCGGGTGACTGCTGCCCTCATTAGCACTGGATGCGCATCCCAATGGCCATGGATGTGCCACAGGTGCTGCCACCCTACATCATGATTTTCCTGATGCTGCCCATCAACTCCTGACCCCACACTTTAATCCTGAGACAGGAAAAGGTACCCAAAAAGTGCCCCAGCCACTATGCCCACTGCACAGCCCATCAGAAAAGCCTATCTTCATGGGTTCAAAGCAGTTTGGCTGGGGCTGTCTGTAGGGCCCTGTGACCACTGGCATCTCAGTCATGTCTTCAGTTGCTTTATTATTAATTTTTTGAGGAATCTCCATAATGTTTTCCACAGTGGCTGCATCAATTCCCACCAAGAGTACACAAGGCTCTCTTTCTTCACATTCTTGCCAATGCTTGTTATCTCTTGTCTTTTTGATAATAGCCTTTCAAACAGGCATGAGGTGATGTCTCATTGTGGTTTTGATTTGCATTTCCTTCATGTTAGTGATTTTGGTTAGTGATGTAATTTTCTATTCCCTTTCCCTGCTTTATGTTCCTTCACAGTACTTACTTTTTAGCAATAGCTTTATATTATATACCTATTCATTTATTTGTTTTTCATGTTCCTTCTGAACTGGAATGTAAACTCCATGAGGGCAGGGATTTGGCCTTGTTTCCTGTTGTATCTCTAGCATGTGGAACAGCATGCAGAATGGTGTATATTAGGTACTCCATAAATATTTGTCAAGTGAATAATTAATGACAAAATCTATTCTTTCCAAATTGTTCAACACCAATTTCATTTGTGTAAGAGTGACAGGCAAGCAATAGTTTAAGCTCTCAGAGTGGGATTACAGCAGGCTGCCCGAGTTATACTCAGCATGCCAGGATGAAGGAAGATGAGCTGAGGGGCACAAGAAAGGGGGCCCTGTGCCGTGGTAACAATTCTGTGTCCAAACTGGGGAATGGTAAATCTGGTCCAGCCCAAATCAGGTGTTGGTTTTGGGTGGGGAAACCATGGGATGCGAGGGCCCACGCATAGAGACACAGCTTTAGAATATCAGGTGAAGACTGTCAACTATAGATCTCTAAACAGCAAACAAGGTCTAGGGAAACTATCAGATGTTCTGAAGCAAAAGAAAATGTGCAAAGCTCACAAGAGACCTGCCACCTTAAGGCCTATTTCCTTAATTTCAGTGTAGAATCATGGCTTTCTGCAGACGGCTTCATGCACAATCCAGTATCAGACGTGGGATGGACGGGGGCAGGTGTTGTGGAAAATGTAAAAGTGCCTCTACAGGAGACGATAAGACACAGCTAGTAAGAATAAGAGCATCATGTAACATGCGACCTGCTCAGCAGAGGCATGGAGTCCTAGCAAATTATGTCTGTAAAGAGGCTATTTCTGGATGGTGTTTAAATATAGAACTGGTCTCTTGAGTACAAGAAAAAAGAATAATTTACCAGTCAAAAATCTCTTCATCTGTAAAATGTAAGCTTTAAACAGAGTTCTTCTGTATGTTTCCTTCTAGTTCTAAATTGCTATCATTCTTAATTCATACACACGTAACCCTATATACATATACATTGATAGGTAATAATAAAATCTCATTAATTTGGACTTTGCTAATCTGAAATTTATGATTAACCATCAAAGCGAGCCTAGTTGAATTTTAATTTTGCTCTGAGACTTAGTAGCTTGTTCAACAAAGAGTGTAAACAAATTATAAAAGGAATGCTCACAAAGTTTAAAGAACAAACTGTTTTCAAAGCATTCAGAACTCCTATTTTTGAACAAATAGCTAAAGTGGACATTGGCCATTTGGACGAGTGTTTGGATATACTTCATGCAGATCTCGGGGCTGGGGCCCCCTGGACAGAGAGTTGACATACCAGTTCCCTAACCCTCCCCTCCATTCAGAGCATAGGAGTCAGTTTGACTTGACTGAAGGAGATGCCAGAGGAAATTGTATCCAGAAGAACCATGGCCTAACTGCTTATCCCTTGAGGCTCCTACTGTATTTCTTGTTCTGATAGTCAAAAGGGCCATGCAAAGTGTACACTAGAAAAGATGTATTCTTTCCTTACGAACAGGTTATTATATAAAATCCATTGATTTGGAAAGATTAATTGAATGCCTACCACACAGGAGGCACAGACAATATCCTTGTCACATTATGGATTTTTCACTGCCACATGTTTATTTGTCTACAGCTCTTGAAAATATGTTAGAAGAATATCTCATTATTACACAGTTAATTCTAATGGGAATTTCAGTTACATTGCCTCAAAAGGCTGTATGTGGACCTCATAGGCACATGGGAATGTTACCAAACATAGAAACTAAGGTGATTAACGAATATAAAATTTAGCAAACTTTTAGGATATAGGTCAGAAAAGTGGAAATGCAGAATGAGATGCAAATTGAAAAAACCCAGGAAGGTAATGGAAAAAGACATCATGAAAATTGCATAACTAGAAATCTTCATTATCCCTTAGAAAAATCATCACAAAGTGAATACTGAAGGGGAGGCAGATGTGAGAAAGCCGGAATAGCAGTTGTACAACCTGTCAGCCACTCTCTGCGGCTGAATCAAAAGACTAATCAAGATAGGCAGCCATGGTCCTCAAGCTACACTGATTACATTGAGGTCACTTCCAACTCAGTGTTTTTCCTAATGCTGCTTTCTTCACCTATTCTCTGACTTTTCAGATACTTTTTCAGATTCTTTATTAAAGCAGTGCTACAATTCCAGCTTGACCGTAGCCCTGTCTAATTCCTCCTTCCAAAAATGACAGCCACGTTCTGGATGCCCCACAACATCAAAATTTAGCACTAAATGGTTATTTAACAGATGTTGAATACTTCTGGATTAGACTATAGATTTCTTATTTGTAGGACTCATGCTTTATTAAACCTTTTAAAACATATGCTTATGAACTTACTTCTGAGAAAAGTCTTATAAGGTATAAAAACTAAATTAATTATATATTTAATGAAATGCCTTTATTGAAAAGAATAATACAATAGGAAAGTGAAACTATTGTGGAAAACTTGGGATGTGTAGTCCCCATACCCAATGCACTTGACTCCTTATAAAAGAAGCACGAAAATATTTTTTATGGACATATTGATTGATGAATGTTTATAAGAGAGTTTTTCTTTACTGAGACCTTTCATTCTAACCTATATATTCATAAGGTATGAAGTTGATTAGTGAAAATAATCAGACAATATGTTTTAAAGTAAACTCAACACATTCACCACCACCTTCTAAAGACTGCTGAGCCTCCCATATCCTCTATCATATTTAAGGACATCACCATTCACCCAGTGACCTAAGCCAGGAACCTGGTGGCCACCTAGCATTTTGTCCTTACTGCCATATTTTATTCCTCATCTGAAGGTTCTTGTAACCAATTCCACTTTGTGTGGAGAAAAATTTTCCCACACATCACCAAGCAATTCTCAGACACCAGATGATGTCCTACAATTCAACTCAGTTAGGCTAGTACCTGGAGATAGCGTCCAATTCCACAGGCTCTCACAAGACTTCCATCATCTACCATTCCCATTCTCACCCTCACCCCCTCCATTTTATATGCCATCCCCAAGTCCAGGCTGTCCCAAGCTCCCTCCTCAGGTTTGACAGTTTGCTAGAATGGCTCACAAAACTCAGAGAAACATTTTACTCAGTAGATTACTGGTTTATTATAAAAGGTAGGACTCAGGAACAGCCAGTTGGAAGAGAAAGAAGCACAGGGCCAGGTATGGGGAAAGGGCAAAGAGCTTCCATACTATCACTGAGTGTGCCAGTGTTTCCAAATCTCTTTGTGTTCACCAACCTGGAAGCTCTCAGAACCCCATCCTTTTGGGTTTTTATAGAGGCTTCATTACTTAGACACAATGGATTAAATCATTGGTCACTGACCACTGGTGACTGATTCAACCTCTAGTCCCTGCTCTCTCTCTCTTCCCCAGAGGGAATTTTCAGTCCCAAACCTTTCAGTATTTCCTCAGTTCTCCTGGCAACCAGCCCCCTATCCTTTAGTTACAAAGGAGTTTTCCTAAAGTCATCTCATTAGCATAAAAAAAGATACTTTTCTGGTTCTTTGTTGTTAGGAAATTCCTTGAGTTTTAGGAGCTCTCTGCCAGGAAAGGGGACAAAGACCAAATATATATTTCTTATTATAAATCACAATAACATACTGTCAAATTCTGTTAATGCTCTCAGATCCATCCCTGCCTCTGTTTCAGCACAGTTTTTACCTTGGTTCAGGCCTTAACATCCTCACCCAGGTTCAATGGTCATTTCCAATCCATGCCACATACACCTAGGGATGATATTTCTAAAATGCAAATCTGTTTATGTCATCCTCCTTTCTAAATACCGTAATGACTATTAATGCCTAAAGGACAAAGTCCTAACTTTTTGCATGTCATTCAAGGGCCCTCATAATCTGTCACTACCTTTCTTTTTAATTTCAACTTTGGCCAATTATCTATATATACATCATACCTTCTACCCATGCTAAAATTGTCAGACTTTGAAAAACCATGCCTTTTTACTCACTATTATAAAACCATCTTTGACTCTGTATCCATTTATACTATTTGAGTTACATCCAAACCTAACTCAAGGACCAATTTCTTTCTTGACCACCACCGCAAGACTGATACTATGGTCACCACCATGCCTGGTAATTGCTTTCAGTCTATTTGTACATATACCCATTTTGCCAACTAGGTCTTCTTTACTCTCAAAATGGTAGAAAGGGACATAGCAAATTCTGGCATGGAAACAGAGTACATGGTTTGGCATTTCATATATTACCATCACCATAATTACCATTCAAATATCTGTTAGATACTGATAAGTCAAGGATGAGTTTAAAAGAGAAGGAATTTTATGGAGCACCTGGGTGGCTCAGTTGGTTAAGTGTCCGACTTCAGCTCAGGTCATCATCTCATGTTTGTAGGTTCAAGTCGCGTGTCGGGCTCTGTGCTGACGGCTCAGAGCCTGGAGCCTGCTTCGGATTCTGTGTCTGTCTCTCTGCCCCTCCCCCACTCATACTCTGTCTCTCTCTAAAAAAATAAATAAAAAGATTAAAAAAAATAGAGAAGGAATTTCAGGGAAGGGAACAGCAGGAACGAAGGCCCGGAAGTAGCAGGGAACTTGCAGTAGATTGAGACTAGCCCAAGGTGGTTTTTCTTGACATTGCTAAATTGAGGGTTTTTATAAAGAAGCTAAAGATGAGGGAAGGAGCCAGTCTGAACAAGCAGTGACTCAATCAGCAAAACATGAAACAGAAAAATAACTCAAAGACTTATACCTGGGAAGCTGGCAGATTGGCAGCACCTTAACAGAAAGAAGTCTGGATTATACATTCAGACCAGTTCTCACCATCTCAGTTTGAAAAAAAAAGTCTAAGAAGGAAAACTGAATGGTTACCTATAAACTACCTATAAATGTTCTTGCCAATCTGAGGGCTTATGCCACCTGGTGGCAGTTTACCTGATTTTAGATTCAATTTTTTTTTCTTTTATAGTTTATTGTCAAGTTGATTTCCGTGTAACACCCAATGCTCATCCCCACAAGTGCCCTCCTCCATGCCCACCAACCCCCTTCTCCTGTCCCCTCCCCCATCAGCCCTCAGTTGGTTCTCAGTGTTAAAGAGTCTCTCATGGTTTGCCTCCCTCCCCAACTATTTTTCCCCCTTCTCCTCCCCCATGGCCCTCTGTTAAATTTCTCCTGTTACACTTAGGAGTGAAACATATGGTGTCTGTCCTTCTCTTCCTTATTTCACTTAGCGTGACACCCTTGAGTTCAATCATGGAAAGAGCCTAAATGTCCATCAACTGATGAATGGATCAAGAAGATGTGTTTATATACACAATGGAATACTACATGGCAATGAGAAAGAATGAAGTCTGATGATATGTAAAAATCTTGTAACATTATATTATTTTTTTTAATAAATATATATGGAAAAAGGGAAAGGTCCATTGTCAAGCAAGAGCCACAGAAATAAGAGGATACTAAGAGTATTGGCATTGGAAAAAATAGGTTAGGGGAATTTAAAAAGGGCATGTGTGTGTTTTAAGGAATTATGTATGAATCAATAAATTGCTGAGAGATGAGAAGAGCATGAAGAATCATCTATTTTGCAAATGTGTTTGTGGATATATTAGGAGGAAAGACAATGTGGTTGACAGTAAATGGTAGGAAGTATTAACATTATTAAAATCTCTATAATTACATCTAATTAGGGGCTTGAATTCAGACAATACTGTTTTTAATGATTTAATACAATGGCTATTTTCCACATAAAAATGTTTGACATCTTAAATTCAGTTAGATTGGTGGGGGTGGTGATGACATGAAACAGTATACATTCTTGAGTACATATTGCCACCCAGTGGATGAATGTGCATGATACACAAAACATTTGCAAAGGGAAAGACGAAGATGACAGTAAGAGGTTATGACCATGTTAGTTTCAAAGCTTTATGATCAGAGAAGGTCAGATATCATAGGTGATCCAAACCTGGGTTACCACTCATTTAGAATGCCAGACTAGATTTTAATATACATTTTCAAAGTATTCTGATAAATATTATCAGAGGCTTTTAGCAATGAGAGAAAAATCTTACCTCTGCTTTAGATACTAAAGTCTCATTAATGCCAATGAAACTTAATGTCCATGGATTTCCAATAAAACAAGTCAGGAGTATTTAACTTACAATAACGCAGAAAGGGTTCTCAAGGCAGAGATTAGAGATTCAAACCTTGACTCCCCAGGGTGCTAAGAGCTTTGATATGAAGTCTAGAATCAATTACATTTTTGGCATAATAATCTTGACTTTCCCTTCATCTGAAAGCAAATAAAGATTTATTAGAGTAGGGATATATAGAGGCAATGGATGGAAGTTGGGTCATTTATGTATTGATGTCATGTTTATGGAGAGATTTCCTAGTGGTTCAACTTGAAGGGTCACAACAGTATACTTCTCATGGGATAACTCCGTAAGATTATTCTGGTAGTCTGTAGACAAGTCTAAACTATGTGCTATGTTTTCTAAAAGGAATAATAAAACTCATGCAATTGGAAGGACATTGAAAGTCCAAAGAAAACTAGTTTGGGGTTTTCTATCTTTCTATGTTTATCCCCCCACTTTTGAACACCTCTAGATAGGGAGCCAAGTAACTAAGTTGCTTGTTCTTTGTTGGGTCTGGGATTTTTTATCTAATCATACTTATAAGCTAATAAATTAGCCTATCACTATTTCATGAATGTTGACAGATGACACGAGATGCCTGAGTCAGGGACAAATGACTTCATTGTTCACAATTCGCAAGCAGGATAACATTACATTTGAGTGAGCTTCCCGTACTACCAAAGTCTCATAAGGGCACTGGTGAGGGACCCAGGTGTATTCTTTGTACATCTATTTGTGTCCTATGTTCAAAATCCTGAACTAGGGGAATCTACCACTTTTTTACTACGTGGTAAGTAAGTGTGCCTTTTGCCAATGGGATCTATCACTGCCTGTCTGGTACAAGCTGGAAGAGAAGAAGTTTTAAATTTAGATCAGATTAGACTCAATATTTTCAAATTTACTACAAGTCGGAAACAGGCTAGTTTAATGATGGGTAAAAAAAAAACATGGTTGAAAGCCCTAAAATACATCTCTATTATAAAAGTTCTTTCTTTATAGTGCCTTTAATATGATATTATTTAAATAAACTCAACTAAACATCGAAGATATAAAAGTACCTGGTGAGCAGTGGTCCTCAGCATTGGCTACACATGAAAATCATCAAGAAAGCTTTCAAGCGCATTGATGTTAGTGTGTATCACTCCCAGCCACCATTCAAATCAAATTGATTTGGGGTATTTTTAAAAGCTCACCAGGCAATTCTAATAATGCAGCCAATGTTGAGAACTATTGCTTTAGAAGTAGGTTCTACTAAAATAAAACACAATAAAATAACTTTACTACTTTACTTTCAAATATCAACAGAACTATTGAAAAGCTATTGCATTTTCATGGAAAAGACCTACTTGTTTGATCTTTACTCTCTGAGTCCCTGCCATAGTGATCTGATTAAATAAATATATTCATTTCATTAATGGGATGTAAGTAAGTCCTATGGGGTCAGGGACCATGGCTCTTGTGTAATGTGAGATAAATAGTAAAATACATTACTATAGGAGTGGGAAGAAATCAACAGTTTTGAGAACACATATTAGTCTCTAACATACATAATTCCTATAGAAAACATGTCTTTTAAAGCAATAACTTAAAGTTTATGTTGTTACATGAATTGGAAACTGGAACTTCTAATGTTTTAAAGAAACATGGGGGAACATTTTAAAACAGATCTCCATCTTGGATAGTCTTTCCTTAAAATGACATTAATGTATTGCTATAATTTATATTTCAATATATTCAACTAAATATTGAGGCTAGAAAACTACTTGGCAAAGAATGACAACACTCACACAATCCACAAAATGGTTTATTATCCTTTCAGACTTTGTACTGGATCATTAAAGGATTCCCCCCTTTTCCCTCCCTTTTTTCTTCTATAGATATAGATGATTACAATGTGTTAATCTTTGGTAGATATTAAAAATATGAAGATGAGTAAGACCTGGTCTTCACTCTGATAGAGCTTACATATACCAGTAGACAAGTAAACAGACCATTTAAAAATCAGTACACTAAGGACTATAAAAAAAATGATGCACAAGATGTTGGTCAAGAAAATGACCAATGAAAATGCTCTGGAAGAGATGACCCCTGGTCTGAGTCTTAAAGAATGGTTATGAGCTGGAGGAGTCAACATGGCAGAGTTGACTCCTTGTCTCTCAAATACAGCAATATTCAGGTCAGAAGACTTGGAATTCCAGGAACCCAGGCTACAGTGACAGAAACATCTCCACAGGCCCACGGGGACAGCTTGGTGGACTATAAGCATGTGACTGTGCATTGGGAGAGATAAAATGGGCAGTGTAGGCAAGGAGGGGAGGGATCATCCTCTGTGGAGAAACAGAAGAAAGAGAAAGAGAGGCTACGGACATGTAGGATTGTATTTGGACAAGAGAAAAACCTCTCTGGACCACAAACCAGGGAATGGAAAACATAGAGGAAGAACCAATTTCTAACTTACAAACAACCTTAGGAGTGACAATTCGTGGTTGTGGGACTTCTCTGGACTGGGACCGGCCGCCCTGTGGGTGCACCTGGGGAGAAGAGGATCCAACCCCAGGCTGCTTGGTAGCGAGCTCAGAGGCACAGTCCCCTCCCTTGCGTGCTGTGGGAAGAAGGCATATAGCCACTCCAAGGACAAAAGACCCTGCAGGCACCCGCCAGCTTGAGGCCCTTTGTTGGGTGGCTGGGTGGAGTGGCACTACCCCAGAACAGGGGCAGATGAAGAGGAATCCTTTAACACATCAGGGTTTGAATACCAGCCAAGCACACGGGAGGCACGGAAGACTGGAGCAAGAGAAACTAGCCTGCCTGCGCCCACGCGGCGCTGTGACCAAGGCCTAAACAGAGTGGTCTGAAATGCCTGGTCCTGGGAGGAAAGACTGGGTGTGCCACTTTTCCCCCCATCACCAAAAAGGCTGGGCTTCAGGGACCAGGACAGAGGGCCCACAGGGGAGGCGTTACCCACCTACAGCAAACCCTGCCCCTCTGTGCCTGGTAACTGCTATCTGCCAAAACAAGATTGGCACTGACCAAACCAGACAGCCCTCCTCCAAACCAGCCCAGCCACTGGTTCCAACGATCCATCAGATATCAGCCCAGTGTTTTTGCATTTTCTGACTTGATTCTTCGTCAATTCTTTACACACACATGCACGCACGCATAATTTTTTCCCCTTTTTTTCTTCCTCTTATTTATTCCTTTCTCTATTCTGGTTAGTGGTTTGTTTAAGCGGACATTTTTTAATCTATTCTTTTTACACCTCTTCTGTATCTCCTTCTTTTTTATTTTCCTCTTTCTCTCTGGATTAAGTTGTATAGTTTCTCTGATTCTCTGCCTGGTCAATTTTTTTTTCTTTTCTTTTTCCCTGCCCCTGTCATTTCTTTCTTTGTATGGGATAAAGCTTCTTCTACCACCACCATCCCCATTTTTCAATTTTTTCCAGGGTTGAACAAATCAAAGCACACCTGGTGGAAGGTCCAAACCACCACTACAAGTAGGGAGAGAAAGCAACCAGAGTCAAAACAACAAAGAGCAAACGACACATTCCAAAAACACCTCCTGAAGGGCCAGGCCCTGGACAGTGTATGACCCTTTTTTAATATAGTAGTGCTCACAGGTACAAGACACATAACAAGCTATTAAAACATGTAAAGGAGAGAAAACGAGCCAAAATGATGAAATGGAAGAATTCTCCTCAAAAAAAATTCCAGGAAATGACAGCTAGAGAATTGCTTAAAACAGATATAAACAATATATCTGATCAAGAATTTGAAATAATAGTCATAATATTAATAGCTGGGTTTGAAAAAAGCATAGAATACAGCAGAAAATCCATTGCTGCAGAGATCAAGGAACTAAGAAATAGTCACAAAAATTAAGAAACAGTATAAATGAAGTAAAAAATAAACTAGGTGCAGTAACAGCAAGGATGGAGGAAGCAGAGGGGAGAATAAGTGAAATAGAAGATAAAATGATGAAAAATGATAAGGCCAAGAAAAATAAAGATAAGAAAATACTAGACCATGAGGGGAGAATTAGAGAACTATGTGATTCAATGAAACATAATATCCATATCATAGAAGTTGGAGCAGAAGAGAGAGAGAGAGAAAGAGAGAGAGAGAAAGAGAGAGAGAGAGAGGCAGGCAGGCGGAAGGCTTACTTGAATAAATTATAGCTGAGAACTTCCCTAATCTGGGGACGGAAGCAGACATCCAAATCCAGGAGGTATAGAAAACTCCCTTCAGAATCAATAAGGATAGGTCTTTACCACAGCATATTATAGTTAAACTGGCAAAATAAAAAGATAAAGAGAGATTTCTGAAAGCAGCTAGGGGCAAATGGGACTTAACCTACAAGGGTAAACACTTAAGGGTAGTAGCAGACCTGTCCACTGAAACTTGGCATGCCAGAAGGGAGTGGCAGGAAATATTCAATGTGTTGAATAAGAAAAATATGTAGCCGAGGCGCCTGGGTGGCTCAGTCGGTTAAGCGCCCGACTTCAGCTCATGTCATGATCTCACAGTCCGTGGGTTCGGGCCCCAGGAGCTGTCAGCACAGAGCCTGGAGCCTGCTTCAGATTCTGTGTCTCCCTCTCTCTCTCTCTCTGCCCCTCCCCTGCTCACTGTCTCTGTCTCTCAAAATAAAATAAAGACACACACACAAAAAAATAAAGAAAAATATGTAGCCAAGAATCCTTTATCCAGCAAGGCTATCATTCATAACAGAAGGAGAGCTAAAGGTTTTCCCAGATAAAAGAGTTCATGATCACCAAACCAGCCCTGCAAGAGATCCTAAGGAGGACTCTGTGAGAGGAATGCTGCAAAGACTACAAAGGATGAGACATCTCCACAAGCCTGAAACCTACAGATAACAAAATGACACTAAATCCATATATTGCAATAATCACTCTGAATGTAAATGGACTAAATGCTCTAATCAAAAGACACAGGGTATCAGAATGAACAAAAACCCAAGATCCATCTATATGCTATCTACAAAAGACTCATTTAAAAAAATTTAATGTTTATCTATTTTGGAGAAAGACAGAGCATGAGTAGGGCAGGGGCAGAGAGAGGGGAAGACACAGAATTTGAAGCAGGCTCCAGGTTCTGAATAGTCAGCACAGAGCCCAACACAGGGCTTGAACTCATGAACTGCAAGATTGTGACCTGAGCCAAAGTTGGACGTCCCACTGACTGAGCCACGCAGGTGTCCCCCACAGAGATGTTTGGCACAAGGACACAGGGAATACAACATAAGCATTTATTCCTCTATAAAGAAAATCCATTTAAGGAGAGTATGAAAAGTTTGTCTCTACACAATTGACACGTTACCATCATGAGTCCACACTAAATGTGTTATTCTGGAAAAAGTAGTGACAGATTCTATTTCCTTTACTAAGCAAATAGCTAGCACAGAATAACTCATTACTTGTAGCAGCTGCTCCATCTGTGAAATCCCAAGTTTAAAAACATTGCCTACAATGGAAACATATGTGCTCTAGACCACAGTTCACATAAACACATACAGTAAGCCTATAAACCATGATTCCCTTTCTTTACTGTACAACTTACAAAAACTTTGTAAAAGGAAATCCATAATGCCACTGCCTACAATATGTTTTGTGTGAATTTACATTATTTAGGGCAAAGAGGCTATATATCATATATAATACATATATATTTCTTGCTTGCCATTTAGCACAAACACATAGAAAACTGAGCAGTACTTTCTTGAAAGTTCTGGACTTCTGTAGATTGGTGGCATCTAATAGTTCACATAACAAGTAGGATGCTGCGCACCTAAGTGGCACTCAGTCAGTTGAGTGTCCAATTCGTGATTATGGCTCAAGTCATGATCCCAGAATTGTAGGATCAAGCCCCATGTTGGGCTGAGTGTGAACCCCTGCTTAAGATTCTCTCTCTCTCTTTCTCTCCTTCTGCCCTCTCCCCCATTCTTGCTCTTTCTCTCTTAAAAAAAAAAGGTAGAATGAATGCATTGTAAGTATAACTTTCGCACGACCAAGTAGAAACAATTTTTAAATCTACTTTGAAATAGAAAAGGATATAATTTAAATTCACCTCCTTTTTTTTTTCCTGATACAAATAAACACAATGAGTAAGATTGGTTCAACTTTATAGCAAGAAACAGAGCAAAGCACTTGTAGAAATACTGCCTCCTAGGGGGAGTATCACTTTTTCATTTGTTTTAAAAAGCACTAAAGTATAGCAAAATTATTTGGTCACTATACTATTATCTACAATTTAAAATTACAGTTAGACAAAGTTTAGTTTGATACTTGTACCTCCAAAAAACTCTTGTCATGAACTCTTATCTGATTTACAAACTTAATTCCTCTTAATAAAATGACAACAAATATTTCCTATGCATATTTAGTAGCAGAGCTTAGATTGAAAACTACTTACTAAAAATAAAAATCATCATTGTGGTTGTACCCTCAAAGTACCACAAACCTATATATAAAGGCTTGATAGTAACAAAGATCTTAAACAAAAAACATGATTATTTAACAACCTAGTCATTTTGTCTCTGAGTTACTGAATCAATACTTCTTCACTCAGTAAAACAGCAAGGAGACTTTTCATTAAATACTTTGAAACAGATAAACCAAACTCATAATCAAATATAATTTTATTTTGTTTTAGAATATTTTGGTACACAACGTGAAATATGGCCACCTAATACTCTTGTAAATTTGTAAGCTTCAAACAAAATAATGCATAGTGAAGAATTGGAAAATTATCAACCTTTCTTAATGTGTGAAATTCTTAATCTTTATTGTTTACATTAAATAAAAGTATTTTGCCTGAGTTTGAAATTGTTGTCCTATGCTTTGTGTTTAATGCCTTCCCTGAACTGGAAGAAATGAGGTATTTAAATTTTATACTGACCTATGAGTTGCATAAAAGAATTCAACTGAACAAGGTATCAGGTTGTGACAACTTTACGACACATATCACAGTCTTGCAATTGCTGGTTTATTGATTGCCATCTTTCACTATAGATTAAACCTCCCAAAGGCTAAAACTGTATTTTTTTTAACCTATCCTAGTATCTCAACAAAATTTTGACTGAATGCATGAATGGATGATATTAACAAAAAGTTGAAAATAAAAATTTAACTTAGATAGTTTTGATTAACTGTAAAATCAGAAATGAGATTTGAAGTCACAAGATGTGGGTTCAAATTCTACTTTATCACAAATCATATGATTTTAAACTCTACCTCAGTGAGACTTCATTTTCGCATCTGAATAAAAAGAGTAACAATTGGCCTATGTATTTCAGAATAGCTGTAAAGATAAAATGAAGTAATGTATGTACCCAACAAATGTAATTTTCCACCATTCTACTACCTGTTCATATAAGAAACATATGAGTAGAATAAAAAATTTTAAGATGCAATGTGACTACTCACATTAAAAATACATGCCATATATACCATTTTTCCCAAGTGAAAATAGCTTGACTCCTCTCTTCAGCCTACAAATATATTTAAATCTCCTGATCAAAAGAAAAAAAATACCCCTTCCTTTGAGACACAGCCCCCAGTGCTTTAGCTTCTGTAGTCAATACTATCAGAGAAGAATGGTCACCTATGCATCCTCTTCCTCAGTGCCCTGAAATCCGTCTCCGCCACCACTGCCTACAGAACAGCTTCAGTATGGTTAATCCACTGGCTTCTTCTCAGTCCTCATTTTATTCCATCTCTGAAAATTTCTTGTACGTTGTATCTCTGAAAATTCTGAGTACCTCTCACATCCATGCTGGCTTCTTTCTTCAAAATAGGAATATTCTGGGCTTTTTCCCTTATTTCTAATGATTAATCTTTTTTTTTATTATTATTGATTCAGCTTCTTGTTCTTCAAACACAGGTGTTGTATGAGATTTCACCCTCAAACGTCCTTTTTTCTTATCCTGTAGTTCTACATAGATGATTCAGTCTACTCCAGTGGACTCAGGCCTTATTTATGCATAGTCAACTTCTTTTTTTCTTTTAATTTTTTAAATGCTTTTTAAATTTAGTTTTGAGAGAGAGAGAGAGACAGTGTGAGCAGGGGAGGATCAGAGAGAGAGAGAGGGAGACACATAATCTGAAGCTGGCTCCAGGCTCTGAGGTAGCTGTCACTACAGAACCTGACACGGGGCTTGAACCCACGAACCGTGAGATCATGACCTGCGTCGAAGTTGGAAACTTAACTGACTGGGCCACCCAGGCATGCCTGCATAGTCAACTTCTAAAGCTCTTTCTCCCAGCTCCCCCCAAGGTGCCAGGGCTGTATTTCTAGTCATTGACCAAATATTTCCATCTGGATATACTTTAGTCTGCATGTCAAACTCATTATCCTCCCTTTTCCCAAACTTCTTTCTTCCTCTTGTTGCCACTCTTGATAGTCAACCAAACAGAAATCTTGGAGTCATCAATGACTTCTCGACTTTTCCACACCTGTTCTCTTCATTATCTATTAGGAGGATCTACTGATTCGATGTCTGAAATGTCTCTCCATCTATTCTCCTCCATCTTAATTTCCATGGTCTTTATTTAGGCTTCATCACTTTTTTAAAAAAGTATTTTGCCTCTTAACTAATTCTCTCTGTCCTGGTCTCTTGCAATTTAAATCCATCCTGTTACAGATGCCAAGGAAGTAAAAACATTCCCCAACTTTTTATGCCTACTCTTTACCTGAAAAATCAACTCTAAACTCTCTGATATAGCATGTGAGACTCTAATTAATCTCTTTCCAAACTGTTTTTCCAGTAACTCCTACCTACACCCTTCTCTCTCTAGAGCATGTTACACACTCAATTTCATGCCCTAGTTCATGGTGTTCCCTTAGCTGTTACGGTTGTTCTTCATTTGTCAAAAGCCTGTACATCTTTGGGGCCCATGTGATGTATCATTTTCTCTATAGTGCTTTCCCTGTCCTACCTTCCAGATAGAATTAATCCTTTCTTCTGTACTCTTCCACTGATATCAAAATTAAATTTAAGTATTGTAAGTGTTTATCTCCTCCATTGCATTAGACTCAAGGGGAAAAATTATTACTTATTTTGATTCACCTGTGCTTCACCAATGCCTGACAAATAGAGGGTACCCAATAAATACTGAACTCAACAGACCTATTCCTAATTTACATAACATAGAAAACAGAACAAACTTTTAAGAATAATCCTCATCTAGATTTTGTTAGAATCAAATAAAAATCATTTGGTTCGGGGTAATAATGAAAATATACCTAAAGATGAATCATCCATTATAATCCTTTTGGCTTTAAGTAAATCAAACAGCTAAATTTCTCTCTTGTAGTTGGTTTAGAAGGAGCCAGGAAACAGTTGTGTAAAAATCCAGTCAAGTTATCTGTAAAAATACATTGAAATGAAATAAGAGACCCTTACTAGTGCTATTACAATATCAAGCTAAAAATCATTAAGTCTACTAAAGTCTTTTGTATACTAAAGAGCTAAAGCCATTGTGAATATTAAAAATATTAATTCAGTTAAAAGTAAACTTAAGGAAAATTAGATATATGCTAAAGGGTTAGCACTAAATCACTCTCATGAAATATTTTTGTATAACTCTAAGAAAATTATCTGAAATAAATACTAATTTAATGAAGTTACATTCAGTCTTGCTCTTTACTATAGATCAGATATCAGCAAATTATAGCCTGTAGGTGCCTGGCCCCTCACCTTTTTTTTAAAAGCAGGGTTTTACTGAAATATAGTCATACTCATTTGTTTGTGTTTTTCCTGTCTGCTTTTGCTGTACAATGGAAAGCTGAATAGAGACAGAGACTGTACATAATACAAAGTCTAATATATTTTTATCCTTTAAAGAAAACTGGCAAACTCCTGCTATAGATAATCAGTTGGAAATTGAGTTGAAAACCAAGCCAGTTTGTGTATGTGAGGATTTTTTATTATTCTAGAATTTAAAGCTTTTATGCAAAGATTTCTTCTAAAAAATCAAAAGAATTAAAAAAAATAAAGGTATGATGATGTTATGATAGGAAACATACTGATGTAAAGTACATAGAAGATAAATGGTATTCATACAGGATTTTTTTAAAGAATAAATGATTTAACTCTATACTTAAATGCTGGACCGATTATTCTTCATTAATTAGGAAAAGGAGTGGCCATTGTTTATATTACAGCATGTCACTAAAAATTAACTTTTCTAACTATATTGCTTCAATAAGAAGTAGAAACTTAATTATTCCTACAAGAATAAAGGGGTAAAGTTAAATGATTAATTCTTTTTAAAAATGAGGGAAGGGAATGGTGGAAAGAGGAAGGAGAAAAGGGAAGAAAGAGAGAGAACCTACTGTACCTCATTCTCTAATTGATATGAAGCCAATCTGTGTACCAAAATTAAGGCCATCTCGGACATGGGAGAAAAACTTGTCAGGATGGCAGGATGTACAGATGTTGAGATCTTGGTTCAGGTCCTGAATATTCTGTGGTAGAATTCCTCCCCGTTCTAGAAGAATCCTTGGGATAAAGATTTTTCAAATGAGAGCAAGAGTTTATTTTACCAACAGACAAAGCAGTAAAATGTGTGTGTATGTGTGTATGTGTGTGTGTGTGTGTGTGTGTGTGTGTGTGTGTGTATGGATATTCGATATTGGTATAAAAGAACTCTGGGAAAGATCTGCTTGAAACAATGCAAGTCGATTTTCAGATACAAACCATGAACAAGTGCAGGAAATGGTAGATTTTATTACCATTAATCACTTAAATTCATATACAAAGTATAAAACCTTTCATATTGTTCTGCAGACATGACCTGGGAATTTTATAATCAAAATCAAGTACTTATTCAGAAGAAACTTCTAAAGTTACCAGGGTATTTGAAGATAGGATTCATTCATTCATTTATTCAGAACATGCTTTTTAGTCATTTGGCCCTCCCTTCTCCGGTCCTTCTCTTAACCAGATTTTTCACAGTGAAGTTGTTTCTCCATAAACACTTTAGGACATGAAATATGACTATAAATTAGTGATACTAATTCCACAAGTCACATTAAGAATCAATTTCAATCCTTTCTACTTATGTGCTAAATGAGGCAGAATCTGGGTAAGGTTTTGTTGGCTGGAATAGAAACACAATTTAAATCAGACAATTTTCCTTTATAGGAATGATAATGGCTTATTAATAGCAAAACTTCATAATTCAAAATTGTAAGGGACCATAAAAAGCTTGAAAGTGACTATGTGCTTACATTATCTAACATTTTTTTCTAAGAAACATATTCCTCTAGTTGGAGAGTAAAAATAGTTTTAAAATATCAGCTTTCTGATAAGTTTATTTTATTTAGGAGATTTTAGCTGAGGAATGTCTATTAAGTACATGGCAACTTTTCTATATGAGGTTTAAGTAGATCTCTCAAAACTACATGGTAAATACTTCCTCCTTCACTTTGAAGTCAGTAAGAGGTACCAGACAGGAAAACTTCATTATTCAAACTTAAATGACAATAGATTTCACAATTAAAATAAGTTTTTATGTATATGTGTATGTCAGCTACTTAAATACTGCTGCCTGAATTTTTCTTGGAGTTACTAATTGTTGTCTAAAGTATATTTCATTTTAGAAACAAGGGCAGCTAGGTGATTCAGTCAGTTGAGCATCTGACTTGGGCTCAGGTCATGATCTCATGGCTCATGAGTTTGAGCCCCACATGGGGCTCACTGCTCTCAGCACAGAACCCAATGTCCTCCTCTCTCTGGCCACCTGCTGGCTTGTGCTCGCTCGTGCTCTCTCTCTCTCTCTCAAAAATAAATAAATATTTAAAAAGAAAAAATAAAACAAACTGAAGCACTCGTGCCAAACAGACTGTACATTAAAAAGAAAGAAACAGACAAACAATAAGCAATAACCAAACTTGCAGTTTTGGAATGAAATCAAACCTACCTAGTGGCTTTACGAATGTCAACATAGGGATCTGGTGAATCAAATAACCGAACACATTCAGGATCAAGATTATGAAATTCCTTTGCTGATTCCTTTGGCAGAGTAAAACAGCAGGGTCCTACTGAAGGTCCCAGTACAACAATAATGTCTTCCAAACTACAGCCATATTCTGTGATCAGAGCATGCACTGTAGCCATAGCAACACCTAACAAAGTACCTCTCCAACCTGGTAAGTAGGAAAAAAGAAAGATAAGGGAAGTTAAAACATAACATTTCACCGTAATTTATATTTACCTTAAAAATGCAGTTTGTGTATTTTTCAAAGTCCAGAAACAGCAAATAAATCACAAAATTAAACTAAATAATTAATTAACTAAAATACTGGTTATTAAATCAGGTGTATTACACAAAGCACCCGACACGGAAGGGATATTTAATGGGAGGTCCCTTCCGGTTTCTTTAAAAATATTCTGCAGTTTCAGTTTCCACTGGGATTATATACACCTTGTTAGTCTTCTCTCCCCCTCACTTCTTTCAATTTTTTTTAAATTGTGGGAAAAATATGTAAAATAAAATTTTAACTCTTTTTAAGTGTATACTTCAGTAGTATTAAATACATTCACACTGTTGTGCAACCAATCTCTAGAACTTTTTCATCTTGCAAAACTGAAAGTCTATACCCATTAAATAACAACCCCTCCTCACCACTTTCCCCTATTTCTGGTCCCCACCATTCTACTTTGTTTCTATGAATTTGACTACTACTATACAAACGTCGCATAAGTGGAATCTTAAAAATATCTGTGACATACTTCTTACACTTAGCATAATGCCCTCAAACTCCTCACTCAGGTGTCAGGATTTTCTTCCTTTTTAATGCTAAAATAATATCCCATTATATGTATACATCACATTTTGCTTATCTATTCATCCATCTGTGGACTCTTAGGTTGCTTCCACCTCTTTGCCATTGTGAATACTTCTGTCATGAGTACGGGTGTGCAAGTATTTTGTCAAGATCCTGCTTTCAATTCTTTCGGATATACCCAGAAGTAGAACTGCTGGATCATATGACAGTTCTATTTAAAAATTTTTGAGGAACCACCACATTATTTTCTATAGCAGCTGTACCATTTTACATTCCCACCAATAATACATCAGGGTTCCAGTTTCTCCACATCCTTACCAAAATTTGTTTTGTTTGTTTTTTATATTAGCTATCCTAATGGGTGTGAAATGATATCTCACTATAGTTTTGATTTGCATTTCCCTAATTAATATATTTAATTAACATATTCACATGCTTCTTGGCCATTCGCTTATCATGTTTGGAGAAATATCTAGTCACATCCTTTGCCTGTTTTCCTGTGTTATATTTTTTTTGTGGTTGTTGAATTGTAGGCGTTCTTTATATATTCTGGACATTAACTCTTTATCAGATATATAAATTGCAAATATTTTCTCCCATTTCATGGGCAGCTTTTTAATTGTGTTGACAGTATCCTTTGATGGTCAGTTTGCAATTTTGATGAAATCCAATTTATCTATTTTTACTTCTGTTTCTTGTGCTTTTGGTATTGCATCTATGAAACCATTGCCTCATCCAAGTTCACAAGGATTTACACTGTTTTCTTTGATGAATTTTATAGATTTAGCTCTTACATGGAGGTCTTTAACCCATTTTGAGATAAGGGTCTAACATCATTTTTTGTATGTGAATATCCAGTTTTCTCAGCACTATTTGTTGAAGACACTATCCTTTCCCCATTGTATAGTCTAGGTACCTCGTTAAAAATGTTTTGATTGGGGCGCCTAGGTGGCTCAGTCGGCTAAGCGTCCGGCTTCGGCTCAAGTCAGATCTCATGGTTCGTGGGTTCGAGCCCTACGTCGGGCTCTGTGCTGACAGCTAGCTCAGAGCCTGGAGTCTGCTTCAGATTCTATATCTCCCTCTCTCTCTGACCCTTCCCTGCTTGCACTGTCTCTCTCTGTCTCTCAAAAACAAATAAAAAACATTAAAAAAAATTTAAAAAATAAAAATGTTTTGATTAAATATGCAAAGGTTTATTTCTGGGATCTCTATTCTATCCCATTGGCCTTATATCTGTCTTATGCCAGTACTATACTGTTTTGATTACTGTGGTTTTATAATAAGTTTTGAAATCAGAAAGTGTCAGACCTCTAACTTGGTTCAAGAGAGTTTCATTTTAACAGCTTTAATCTTTGGTATTTAAAAATAATTTTTTGAAACCTAAGAAGTAACAAATAAGATTTTTAAAAGAAAAAATTTTAATGTTTATTTATTTTTGAGAGACAGAGAGACAGAGTGTGAGCAGGAGGAAGGCAGAGAGAGGAGAAGATACAGAATCTGAAGCAGGCTCCAGGCTCTGAGCTGTCAGCACAGAGCCAGATGCAGGGCTCAAACTCACAAACCGTGAGATCATGACCTGAGCCGAAGTCGGCTGCTTAACCAACTGAGCCACCAGGTGCCCCAAGATTCTCTTTTTATATCCAGGAACTAAGACTCAAATGTTACATAACATTTTGATAATGTCAAATCGAAATCTGACTTCTAGTCATCTAATCTTACAACTCTAGCTAGATCAAAAGAAAAATATGCCACTTTCTTATCTTTTGTCTAAAAAGCAAAGTAGTCCTATATTTATAAGCAGAAGGAAATCTGAAAGATCACTCCTTATTTCACATAGAGTTGTAACCACAGGATAATCTAAAGAGCATTTTAAAATACCTTCAGAAAACAAAATTCCATAACCTTAACATAGCATCTAAAAATCCTTTGTCCTTATCTTTAGATAATAAAGGCATTAGACTATGACATATTAAACTAAATGACTTTTTCCAAACATATCTTGCTTTTTCTTACCTCCATACCTTTTACACATGCTGCTGTACCTTTATCTTCATGAATACTTTTCTGCAACATGCTTCACCTTCCTATTCCCCAGTGCCTGGACTTTAACGGTTCTCAACCAGAGGCAGTACCACTCCCTTGGGAATGTTCTGAAAAGCATGAGGGCTTTCTTTTTGTTGCTGCTGTTCTTATAACAGCTAGGGGTGCGACTGGCATTAAGAATTTTGAAAGCCAAGAAAATTGCAATATAAGATTATCTTGCCCAAAATGTTAATAGTACCCCTGCTGAGAAATACTGGCCCCTAGTCAGGTCCTAAAATTCCTCAGAAATCAGCCTGGTTACTGTGTCCTCTGGGACTCCTACTCTGATTCAGACAATTTGACGTAGGTACTGCCTTTACCCGTTTCTATAATAAGAGTATGCTGGCTGTACCCCTTTACACTTAATACCATGTAAAGTAATTAACATTAACTGTCTTGTCACACCCACCAGAAAGAAATAATTTTGCCTATACTACAAAATTGGTAAAATCTTAAATGCTTCATTAAGGATACTTACCAGAGTGAGCAACCCCACATGCTTTTTTGACAGGATCAGCGAAAACTATTGGTATACAGTCAGCGCCAAGGGCTGCTATTGTGACTCCCCTCTGATTTGTGGTGATTCCATCATAAGATTCAGGCTCCTTCCTTCCCATAATCCAGACGTCATTGGCATGATCAGTCTAATATCAAAGATGTGTGATAAAAATATTTTGAAAGTAGGATTTCCCACACCATAAGCTTTTCTGAAAACACTTTTTGTACAAAATTATACCACCAGTTTAATATTACTAGCAAGCATTGAATACATCATTTCTATATGTGGTAAAATACCAAATTTACTTATCACTTAAGTTTTGGTATTATAATCTCTGCACATTTTAGTTAAAGGAAAACACACTTTAGTACTGAAAAATTTAATACAGACTATCATGAACATCTACTAGAGACGGGTCAATCTCTACTTGCAACACTATCCATAGAGTATTATTTATGGAAAGAAGTTAATTACCTAATCAATGATATTTTTACTTTTCCGGATTCAAATAAAGCTAGAATTCTGTAAAAAACAAGGCATCAACTGTGACCTTAGTTCCTCCTAATGTTGATTTAGAAAATAATGGTCTTTCTCTCCCATTATTCTGGAATCTTCCTTCTGAATCAAAAAGGGCAGTGATACTATACCCTGAGAATTTAGACATGAGTAGCTTCAGGTGAAATCTATCACAAAATTGATATTTAAGCTATAGTGTATAGGACTAAGAAAAGCAACCATAAGCATTATCCTATAATTTTCAATAAAACACCAAATGCAAAAGTTAAACACCTTGATTAAAGTCCATGTAGTCATGAGCAAAGTCAAGAATATAATTTGTATCTTCTAAGGCATGAATCAAAACTTTACCTTTATTTGGTAAAATTTCTCCACATTAAATCCTGCAGCATTCCCCAACCTACGCAGATTTTCTTGAACAACCACCTTGGGATCTCTCCGTTTGGAACTACTGAAGAGATTGAAGGAGCTAAGAGTCGGTATGTAAGAAATTCCACCTGTTCTTGTAGTAAATCCATGCAAGAAAATATCTATCAAATAGAAGTAGTGAAGATTAAAAATATGCTACACATTACAAACCCAGTCTCCAGTAAGACTTCCCCTGACCACCTCAAGCTGCTTCCAATTGGTTTTTCTGGCTTCTAATTTCTATAGCACTACGCACCTCCATGTATTCTTGTTATACACGATTTGCGCTTGCTCTGCCTCCCCCATGGGATACTCACTCTGCACAGGGGGTCTTCCGTCCTATTTGTCTTTGTTATTCCTAACAGCATGTAGCTTACAGTAAATATCATTTAACCCAGAAGGAAGCTGGACTCTTAAATGTCATTCTTCTGTCTAGATGCCAATGAGTTAAGGTTTCAGAATTTCTAAACAGGAGATGCTTAGGGCCATAAATCTCATTTCAAAGGAAGGCTGGGGGATATGTCTTAAAGCTGATTTTGACCAAAGCAAATTTATTTATTTAGGGTGGCTCCGAAGGGACTATCTTTTGACATTGCTGACACTACAAAGCCATCCCTGATACTCCCATGTTGCAGCTGATGCCAATGAGCTCATAAATCCTACAGTCTACAAAAAAGAGGATGAAAAAAAAAAGTGACCAACCTTTAAAGAAAGACTGTTTTTTCAAGGATACAGTAAAAACAACACAGCGTTTAATATACCTGATATTAAAGGAGATGTGATAATGGTTAGTTCTCCTTTCAGGGCTGGCAGACTTCTCAAATATGTTTTTATTTCATTCTGGATTGCTTCTTGTTCTTGATCTGTGATCATGTTTATTTCAGTGGACTGATTCAAGAGACCTCCCTTCGAAGTCATCTGTAAATCTTCAAACTCAAAATTGTAGACATTGGTGAAAAGTTGATTGATAAAAGTTTCCAGTAACGTCTTCCGGTGCCTGGGTACAATTACCTTAATGTTGCTCAAATTTTTTTCATCAATTTTTTGTTTAATGGTATACAAAGAGGCAGCCATACTGGGATTGCTGACAGTCTCAAATTCTCTCAAGAAAACTGATAATCCATTGCTCGCTTCTAATTCAAAGTTATGTGTCCCATCCTTTTCACAGCTGATGCTATTACAACACATTATGCAAAGAAATTTGGCTTTGGCAGCATGGTGGTATCGGACAGCATTCAATGTCTTCAGTAGTGCCTGGTGACTGTTTTTCTGCGAGTTAAATTTCAAACCAAAGAAATCAATCAACACGGCTTCTGCCATCCTTCAAGAGGGTACACAGCTCTTCAAAGAAGACTTCTGTGGCTTCTAAGAAATCACCTATAAAGAAAAACTAGTCTAAGAATGCAAAATTATATCAATCTGCTTATAGTCACAACAGTAATTTGTACCTACATTTAAAAAAATAGTTTCACGAATCTAAAAACAAAAATAGTAAATCTAGATTCCTCCCATTAAAGCTAGTCCACTATCCGTCCTAAGTGGGCCATGAGAGCAGAATCATAATATTTGTACATCTTTCCAGCAGAACAACAGTTCCTCGGTTTGTGTATGTGTGTGTGATGGTTTTGCACACAGCAAGTTTTAAGTAGGGAATTACTTGTTGACTTAGATGAAGTCTTGTTTTTTTAATTACAGGGTGTCAATTTATGTTATACACCCCATTAATGTTGACGTGACTGGCATATTAGGTCACACCCCTTCATATGACACACTGGGGCCTTAAGTTCAATAGGTTAAATGGAGCTGTACCTAAAATTTACGCTTTTAAGGGGCTAAAAGCTGCGACTATCCCAGGATTTACACAGCACTCGAAGTATGGCAATGGGCACAAAGGCTACCGCGATTTGGATCAGACGTGCTCCCTACCCTCTTCCTTACTTAGTGCCCAGCCCCGACCCCAACGGATCTTCATCCCTCCAGCCCAGGCACTCGCACCCCCAGCCTTCGCTTTCTCTTCAGGGGCCGCCTTCGGTGACCCCCTGGGCCCCGGACCTTTCTCTCCGCCGCTCCCAACCTCCACTCCGTACCGTAGGGGGCTCCCGCTGAAGTTCATCTCGCCAGTTTTGAAAAACATTGAGAAGCTAGGAAGGTGACGGCCACCTTCCCCTCGGCCTTGGGAAATGACACCCCGCCCGGTCCCGCGCTCGGTCTCCACCTGCCCGAGCTCCACCAACGCCTCCTCTCCGCCCCTTTGGCACTTCCTGATCCAGGGACGCGCACCGTAGGCAGTTTTCCCGTACCGCCTGCCAGCGCTCCGCTTAGATTTATACACCGGTCTCCAGGGAGCGCGGCTGCGCCGTGGCCGGAGCCTGGATGGAACCCGGAAGCCCCGAGCCAGGCACCGGGAGGAGTCCTAAGCCCCGCCCCGCGGCCCCGCGCGCCGCGGCGCCTGCCCTGCCTCACCCACCTCCGCGCCGACCAACCGCGGGGTGGCCTGGTCGCCAGGCGTGGACTCGACGGCCGGGGTCCCGCGGTTGCAGAGGACCGAGCCCGGCCAGGCCAGCGAGCGGCCGGAGGGCACGAGCGAGATCGGGGGAGAGGGTTGGGCACCGAGCGGCCACGGCAGGCCGAGCCCCGGCGCGGGGGAAAGCGCGGGAGGAACCGAGAGTCGGCCCCCGCGGCCAGCTCAGTAGTTCCGGGTCAGCGCGGCCCGTCGAGGGCCGTCCACCGCCGCCCTGTCTAGGCAAGAGGAAGAGGAACCGGGGCCCTCTGGCCGCAGCCAGGCGGGTCAGCGGAGGGGGCCAGGGCGGCGGGCCGTGAGGGGGAGCGGGCCTGCTGCCAGACCGGAGGGCGCGTGTAGGGAGCGGCCTGGCGGGAGGGTTGGCCCGGGAGAGAACGGGCCCGCGGGTGGGGGGTGGCGGGGTAGGGCGGGGAGAGCGTCCGGGGAACCTACCGCAGACGCCGTTCTGTGAATGGATTCCCTCCACCGAAGTCGGCACCCGCCTCCCGCCCAAGCTCTCCGGGAAGGGCTGTGTGAGCCAGATTTTTGGTTTAATCTTCAGAGCCCAACCCTGAGAACCTCCTGTGGTTCAAGTAATAGGCCTCGTGGGGAGGGAGGCGGATTTTGTTTGTTGTTCTTGCTGTTTTTTTTTTAATGTTTATTTGTATTTATTTATTTATTTATTTATTTATTTTTTGTGAGAGAGAATGTGCCAGCAGGGGAGGGGCAGAGGGCGAGGGTGAGGACGGGATCCAAGGTAGGCTCCAAGCTGACAGCGGAGAGCAAGATCTGGGCTGGAACTCACCAACCAGGAGAGCAAGACCTGAGCCAAAGTCAGATGATTAACCCACGGAGCCACCCAGGCGTCCCCATTGCTCTTACTTATTTATGTAATTATTTTACAGTGTGTTGTTTGTTCCCAGAAACAACTTGGTTGAACCTTTCTTTGCCTTTTTGCTGATTCCGCCTTACTTGCTGACGAGACCAAAACTCTACACAGCTCCTTGCACTGACTGTTTTGTACGTTTAAAAATATGTGCTACTGGTAGAAAATTAGAAGGCAGTGACTTAGAATTGTAATAAATTAGCGTTCCTTATCTAGCCTTGAAGAGTAGAACACGCATTTAAAAATAATGAACAGCTACTACATGGAAGGCAGAGGCTATGGTAAAGGGAAAGTCAATCCAACTTTCAAAGAGTAGGAGAAAGGGTGCTTCCTGTGGAACTGGTTATGATGGAAGGAGAGGTCCCTTTTGTCTTCATTGTTGCTTAGATGATAAATGCTGAAGAAATTTTATCTGAAAGAGAGAGGCTTCGATATCTGGGAGTTTAGAAGAGCATTTGGAGGTGGGCAAGTGTTTCTATTCTATTTAACTAGGCAATGGGATCACCAATCCAGAACAGGAACTTGCTGTTTAGTATCCCTGGCAGATGTTTTGTCCAAATTTGTATTTTAATGATGTTTGTTGGACATTTGTTAAGAGTCCCGAGTGGTAGATGGTTCACTTGATCAGAAGGCGCGCTCTCTCTCAGGGCGCCTGGGTGGCTCAGTCAGTTAAGCATCTGACTTCGGCTCAGGTCATGATCTCAAACCTCAGGTTTAAGGTTTGGAGAGTTCCAGCCAGAGTTGGGCTCTGTGGGGATAGCTCAGAGCCTGGAGCCTGCTTCAGACTGTGTCTCCCTCTCTCCCCTACTTGTGCTCTGTGTCTCTCTCAAAGATAAATGAACATTAAAAAAATTAAAAAATATTTCAAAATAGGGAAGCTATCAGGGAAGAGATATTTGTCATCTTGTTGTATTTACATACCATTTCCTTTAACCAGTTGTTCCTAGACTGCTGTCTAGCCTCATCTCCTAACTTTCTTTCCTTCATCCCCATTCACCCCACTCCAGTGGTTCTCATTCTTGGCTGCACCTCAGAACGACAAGTAGAACCTAGAAAGAAATAAATCTAGGGACTCCACTCCATATGCATTTAAATCAGAATCCCTGGGAGTCAAGATTGGGCTTGTTTTCCCCTGCTATTTGTTTTTGTTTTAATCTGTACAGATGATTCAGATGCATAATTAGGTTTGAAAAACAAATGCCTTATTCCCAAGCCACTTAAACCAAGCTGTTCCTTGGATGAGCTACAATATTTTATCCTTTACTTTTCCTATTCCTTTTACTTAGAACATCTTCTCTTTTTATGCTCATTTACCTGTTTCTTATTTAAGATCTTTCAAGCTCAATCATAACTTTCCTTGAATCCCCATCCCCTCCCCAGGCAGAATTAATTGCTTCTTCCTTAGCATTTTGTTCATACAGAAGAAGCCCTCTCATTGATGCACTCCAGACCCATAACCTAGTAATAAATTGAAAAAGTCGATTAAACATTGAAGTGTACACTTCATATTTTTTAATTTTTAAAATATTTTTAATGTTTAGTTTTGAGTGAGACAGAGTGAGTGGTGGAGGGGCAGAGAGTCAGAGGGAGACACAGAATCCAAAGAAGGCTCCAGGCTCCGAGCTGTTAGCACAGAGCCTGATGCAGGGCCTGAACTCACAAACTCTGATATTGTGACCTGAGCTGAAGTTGGATACTCAACTGACTGAGCCACCCATGTGCCCCTGAAGTGTACACTTTATAAGGATGAACTTAATAGTATATGAATTTTCTCTAAATAAAGCTTTTATTTTTAATTTTATTTGAGACAGAGAGCATATGCAAGGGCCAGAGAAAGAGGGAGACAGAAAATACTAAGCAAGCTCCAAGCTGAGTTCATTGCAGTTCTTGAACTCCTCAATCCTGAGATGGTGACCTGAGGTGACCAACTAAGCCACCCAAGGATCCCAAAGCTACTTTCTGTTGTTGTTGTTGTTGTAGTCAGTTTAACCAGAGAGTCATGATAAAAATATTACATGAATATCTTAAACATTTTGTTTTAGCCTAAAACAACTATATGCCCATTTGCCAATCTACTGAGAAGGTCCATGGCCTTTTCTTTACACAAGGTCTGATAAGAGTTTTGTGTTGCATTTTTCGCTTAAACTATACCTCTAAACCATCAGCAAAGACTTCTAAAATTTCGTTCCTTTAAGAGGAAAATAACTTAAAGCACTTTTGAGTGCAGATTTCTCCTTTATAATCTTTTATTGTTATCTCACACATTCAAACAACTCACTCTTTGGGGGTCTTTCCAGGATATTAAACATTAGTTTTTAAAGAGTGAAATTTATTTCCATACTATTTCATTGCTTTATGTACTATTAATTATGAAAGCACAATAACAAGTACAACTGGCATAAACAGGTTTGGGAACAAACAGAGGCAACTTACTGTCAGATTGTACTGATAGGAGAAGAAGTAGATTCAGTGGAGAGTAGTTTCCTAACCAGTCAGTCAGCATGGTGTGGGAATTAGCATTTTATGATTTACAAAGGAAATAGAATGAGTTCATTGGTTAGAGTTTTAAGTGTAGGCAGACTAAGACAGTGACTACTATACTTCTACATTTTCATTATCTTACTATGTGTCTATCTCCTTTATAGAGACCTAGAGCATTCTGAGGGCAGAGATAGTGCCTGCCTATTAAAGGAAGCTTTTAGGAAATCCCTAAAAGTTCTTCTATCACCATATATATATATGTATATATATATATATATATATATATACACACACACACACACACACACACACACATATATATATCTTTAGTCTTCTTATGAGTACAAGTGAAATTCTGAAAAACTGTAAATAGTTGTTTTTAAGCCATTTACATTAATTCATGGCTCCTTCAAGAAAAGTAGAAGATTACAAATTTCCTTGTTAAAAGCATATAAGTTTCCTAAAAACATTAATTTCCTAAGGCTGCCATAGCAAATTCCCACAAACTGGATAGTTAAAAGCAACAAAAATGAATTCTCTCATTGTTGAGGAAGCAGAAGTCCCAAATCTAGCTGTCTCACAACCATGTTTCCTTCAAAGTGTCTAATTTTCCTTGCCTCTTCCAGCTTCTGGTAGCTCCAGGTGTTTGTTCTGTGTGTCTCGAGCCTCCTATGGTCTTAATATGTGTCTGAATCCCAAATCTCCCTCTATCTTTCTGCTATAAGACCACTTGTGTGGAAATAATGGCCAACTATATGAGAACAAGCAAAGATTATGCAGAGCTTGCCATGGCAAGGAAGTCAGCCTGCATCACTTGTGTGTTGGTAAAGTAGGAAAGCTATATAGTGGAAAAAAAGGAAATCTTCAGGTATACCCTGATTAGAAGCAATTGGCATGGGGAAGCTGTAAGTGAGCTAACTAGAAGCAAGGCATCCTATGTGATTGGTTAAATGTGCATATTTGGCTTTCTCTGATTGATCTCAAGATGGAAATGGGGACAAAAATTAGGGACCCTGTCAGTTATTCAGCAAACACTGGTCATTTGGGGCAAGTTGTTACAGGAGTTTTTGTTTGGCTTCTGGAATTGTTATTAGAGATAGTGGTCTGGCTTCCTATAAGTGTGACTTATAGACAGAGAGCAGGATGGTTTCCTGGTCTGGTTACTGTAGGAAACGGGTTGGTCTCCTGAGTTGATTGCTGCAGGTTGTGGGTCAGAATTCTGTATTTATATATAGTCTAGCTACTGTTTGCATAGTCAGTCTCTCACCGGTCATTGGATTTAGAGCCAATCCTAAATCCAGGATGATCTCATCTCAAGATCCTTAACTAAAGCTGCAAAGACTATTTTTCCAAATTAGCACATTTACAGGTTCTAGAGGTTAGGACACAGACATATGGGCGGGGGTGGGGGGCACACCATTCAACCCACAAGCTCCTCTTGGTTTAGAAATCATGCTTATTTATAGACATAGAAAGTTAAAAACAAAACAAACAAACAAAAAAACCTGTTTCTTACTGTTCTGAATGAAATATGTAGGTAGGTTGTGACCAGATTTCATCATAGGCCTATCATTTCTATTTGAAACAGTTGCCTAGCCATCCCTTAAAGCTTGGATTCAAGCTACTGATCAATCTTTGTATGTCTACACTTTAAAACAAGACATTTTTCATTTTGGTAGTCCATTACTAGTGGAACATTCAGAGAAATCTCACCTTTGGTTGAAAGTTAGAAGCAGTGTGGTTAAGGTATTAATGTTGCCTATATTGTTTTTGATAGGAAGTTAAGGAAACTACAAATTCTCTGGGTTTGTTTTCTTTTTCTATTTTCAGCATCCTGAAACCTTAATCTCATTACCTAGTCAAAAAAGAGAGTAATGCCTATTCTTAGCAGATCCTAACACACTAGTATATAATAGGTATAAATACATTTTTAATGACTCAATTAATTAATTCCTTTGGATGATGTTATAACTTCTCTTGAAAACATGTGGTTGAAAAGACTTACAGTCTTTTTACCTGAAATGCGAATATACTTACTTATTTGTGCAGTGGGTGACATTTTCCCCACTATTATCTTTATTTGTTAGAATCGAACCACCCAGATCTGATTTCATCATATTTATGACAAATGTAGACCATAATTTAAAATTTGCTTGATTTCAGGGAACTCTTTAATCTCATCTTTCCCTGGGTTAATTTTTTAGATTTCCCAGCTAAATATCAGCATTAAACTCCCCCTCCCACTTAGAAAACAAAAATAGTTTCACATAAAGAAAAATTATCTTCCAGATAATGTTTTGTTTTTTGAGAAGTATCTATTATAAAAGGCTAGTATGAAATTATAAACTACTTTAACTGCCTAGCAAGTTCACATGGCAGCTTTTCCCCTTGAGAATGAAAAGTGGGGCTTATGTGACACAGTTTCATATACACAATTGCCTACTCTTAGTGCTTCTAAGGCAAAAGCTCTCAAAAGCCCAGAGGAGTTTGACAGTCATGCTTTATTTTACTCATTAACTTGGAGGAGGTACCAAATGATGAGTTTCCAAAAGCTGGAACCATGGCCTTTAAAAAATATCCCAAGGGTCAAATGAGGGGCTTGCCTCTTCAATGCAAAAGAGATAATGCACAAATTATGCTTATCACAGTGCTGTAGTACATGTTAAGTGCCTAATAATGTTAATTTGAGTCCTAATTGTTTCAAATTCCATCCTTCTTACTTGCTGGATATGTGACCTTTGGCTAATTTCTTAATTTCTCCAAGTCTTAGTTTACTAATCTATAAAATATAGGTAAAAATAATATCTAGCTTATAGGATTGCTCTGAGGGAAAACAAAGATAGTTCATGTAAAAGCACTTAGAACAATTCCAGTTAATTATAAGTACTCAATAAATGTTGATTATAGTTAATGTAGAAGAATGATAGTTTATTATAGTATTTTTATTACCTTGTTTTATGTAAAGCTAATTTTTTAAAGTATATTTTCTAAATGATTGTGTTTCATATGTAGTTTGAACATTTACTACCAAATACCATAGATACTGTTTTTTTTAAAGTCAGAGTCACTTAATTTGTCTTTATATTCCTCAAAATGCCTTATATATTATATGTACCCATATATATGGCTTGAAGGAAAGAGTAATTGATATGGCCTAGTCTCTAAACTCTTCTTTTCATTGATTTAAGCAATTGTAATGAATTATCAGTAGATGGCAGTAGTTTGTTTTCTTTTTTTTTTTTTATCTTTTGTCCATTTTACAATAGAGATCCAGAAAAAACTACATCTTTCCCAATTTTAAAGCACATATCCTTTCACAAATAGTTGGTTTACATGAATGTCACCCAAGAGTTTTTCAATTTATGTTGCTTCAGAAATAGAGATCAAGAAATACCCGTTACTTTTTATTATATGAATATACCAGTTATATACCAGTTAATTTTTATTATATAAATATAATGTTTTTCATTTTTTAAGATTTCTCCAACAAAAATGAGTAAGACACTATGTGTCTTCCTAGAGCTTATATCTATTGGGGAAATATGTATAAAATAATGGAAATAATAGGAATAAAAACTGTTAAGTAACAGGAATTTGCTAAATGTTGTCATGCATTATTTCAGTTAGTCCTCACAATAATCCTAATGAGACAGGTATTACTGTTGTTTTTGTTTTATAGATAAAGAATCTGAGGCCCAGGTTGGAAAGAATTTACCTAAGAAACTAGTAAGTGGTACAACCTGAATTCAAAGCTGGCTCTATCTTACTCTATGTCCTAAACTGTAATCCTTGTATAACAGAGATATGGAAACAATTGCACTAAAAAGAGGGAGGGATCATATTTATGCAGAAAGATCAAGAAAGACTTCTTAAAGAGGATGCCATCTGTGATGAAGTTGAAAGATTCGTTGTGATGTGGACATGGCGGAAACAGTATTTTAGGAGCATTATTCTAGCAGTAGAATGGAGTAAATTGAAATGAAGATCGACTACAGACACCTAGAAAGTGCCAGGCACCATTTCAGGTCTCTACCTTTGTGGAGCTTATATTAGTAAAGGGAGATAGCAAAGAAACAAATGTATATAAAATATCAGTGGTGACAAATGCTATTAAGAAAAATGAGGCAGGGTCAGAAAATGGTGAATGCAGAAGGGGAGGACATGTTTTAAAGAAGGTTATCAGGGCAGGCTTCTCTACTAAGATACTATTTGGAAGCCCTAAGTAGATAGTGGATTCCAATATAATTTAAAGATAGAACCAATAGGTTTTGCTAAAAGAATTACATGCAGTGTGTAAGAGAAAAGTCAAGGTTCTGGCTTGTCCTTTGGTAGACAATTGAGGCAGAAGTCCTGGGCCACATACTTAGAGAATATCTTAAGGGGTTTCCCAAGGGGCCTATGAAACATCAACAGTGAACTCTTATTTATGATTATCTTGATCAAGTCTTGTTGAATTGTTGTGTGTTGCACACTTTTTTAGAGAATTCCTTGCTAATATATCCAAGGTTTTGGGCCTAAACAAGAAAAAACTTTTATATGAGATGGAGGAGACTGTGAAGGGGCAGGTTTAGTGGTGGTGGTGGTAGAGTGAACAGAGAAATACAGAGTTCAGTTTGGAAGATATTAGGTTGAAATGTCTGCAAAAATCCAAGTGAAGATACCAGGTAGGCAATTTTGGTAGGAGTCTTGAGGTCAAGAAGGATGGTCAAATTAGAGATATTAATAGGATAAAACCTGTAAGTGGGTTTTAAGACTATGCAACAAGATGACATCATGAAGAGTGAGTATAGAGGCGATACCTGAGGACTTAGCACTGGGACACTGACATAGATGAGGAAGCTGAGGAGGAAGGAACTAGCAAAGGAAACCCTAGACAGAGTCCATAATAACTACTCACTATGTATGTCAGGCTCTACGCTAAGCATCCTACACATATTACTTTAATTATTATGACAGCCTTGTGAGGCTTTATAGATGAGGACCCTGAGGATTAGAGAAGTTAAGAAATTTGCTCAAGGTCATAACAGCTAAAAAGCAGGAGAACCAAGATACAAATACAGTTCAGTTTCCCTCCAAAGCTCTTTCACTTAACCATTGTGTTTTAATTCTCGGAACTAATGATGAAATATCCTTGTCATCTCTTTGAGGTATTTGATAATCAATTTGCTTTCAGGATCACCAGGCTCTATGACAGGAAAAAAAACACAAAGAAAAGTGAGAAATTATCAATATTGATTATTTTATAGGCACAAAGAAGGTCAACCAAAAAGGGGGAAAGAGATATAGAAGAATGTCAGGCAACAAAGAAATGAAGAGTCCAGGAGTTCCTGAAGAAGGTAATGAAGGAGTCTTAAGAAATAAATAAAAGATAGCAACAAAAAAAGAGTATGATAGGATGATTGTGTTAAAATTTATAGCCAAATGGAATAATGGGAAACTGTTAAATTTCTCCCAGAAAAAAACTTATATGATGTTTAAAAAAGGCATAACAATCTGGAAATATAGGCCTATAATGAAAATTCATCAACTATAATTGCCATATAGTTGTTATGGTAGCACTATAATTATATGTATAAGTGGTCTGGATAAAAAAGATTAAGACAATCAAAATATTTATACTGTTCCATACAAGAACAGGTATAACATTACAGTAGGTGATTCTGAATTGTATAGTATTGCATTTGATTTTGGTTTTGTTTATAATCAGAAAGGGAATATTACCAACCTTAAATCTACTTTATAAGAATCATCACATTTTTCATGTCTTTGAATAAAGAAACACTAACTTTCTTTGAGTGTTTACACTTAAATTTTTATCATGTATTTTATTCTTTTGTCTAGCTCTGGCTAACCAAGGCACATCTTCACTAACTGATGTTGTAGAGCAAGTTACAAAGCAACAACAATCACAAACATCAGAGATAGAAAAAAACAAAAAAGTTCTGTTCCACTTGCAGGTAACCTATTTCATATAGTTTTTTAAATAAGTCTTTACCGTCTTCAAAACAATATTACATTATTAATAGGGAAGTTATTAAGGATACTTAATTTAGGGAGGCAATTTCTAAACTCCCGTTTTTCATGTTTACTCCTTCCTGATTATTCTGCTATCCGTAAGTGAAGTCTGTACAAGTATTCCAATTTCATGGAGCATTTTACACATCCAATATACAAGGATTCAACAATTTCACTGCAACTGTAGTATGTACAGATAAAACCCAATGTATCACATAGAATTATTTTAAATTCACTGCTATTTGATAGTTGTTTTTAAGGTAGTGTTTTTAAAGCCATGGCTTGTGAGTTATAGTTGTCACTGAAGATTTCAAGTTGATAAGAAACATTTTTGTGTTCCGTAGATTTCATAATATATTTGTAATTCCACTGCAAGGAATCTGGGCATATTTCCACAAGCATACTTGTGTTTTTTATGTTTTTCTTTTTTTTTACATGCAGCACAATTAGAGTTATATTCTGTTAATATAGCTAAAGAAGCAAAAATGGAAATAGTATCTTTATTCTCTGCTTTGTAAAGGTTATTACTAAATATATTAGGGAAATGAAAAGAATAGGCTCTACAGCCCAGGTGCCTAGTTTGAAAGACAAAATTTGCCACCTTTAGCTCCATGGTTTAATTTCTTTGTGCTTCTGTTTTCCTATTTGTAAAATGAAGATAATCATATGACCTACCTAGAAGTTTCATGAGAATTAAATAAATTAATATTTGTAACCATATATAAAGTATTCTGCCGGGGCCTTCGTGGACAGTATAGATTTGGCTTTTGATGTTGGCTTTAGGTATTAATTCATCATTCATATGATGATAATTATACTATTCATGGTAATATGGATATCCTATAAATATCTGCATTGCATCACTCATGTTTAGAAAAGAATACATTTTTTTTAATGTTTTATTTTTATTTTTGAGACAGAGAGAGACAGAGCATGAGCAGGCAGGGGCAGAGAGACAGGGAGACACAGAATTGGAAACAGGCTCCAGGCTCTGAGCTGTCAGCACAGCCCGATGCAGGGCTCGAACCCACGAACGTGAGATCATGACCTGGGCCAAAGTCGGAGGCTTAACTGACTGAGCCACCCAGGTGCCCCAAAGAATACATTTTTTGCAAGAGAATATAATACAAAAATAATAATGCCTTAGCTTTCGATAAAGAAATATTTTGTAAAACTTCAATGAGTTTCACAGATGTTATTTCACTTATATTGAAGGCTTACTTTCTATTAAGCATTATGCCAAGCATTGTCCTCACTCTTAAGTTGCTCACCATCTATTTATGAGGGAGACAAATAAATAAATAATAGTAAGGGAGTAATGTCAACAATAGAGACATATTTAACACTGAAGAAGGAGTGATCACAAAGTGATTTTTCAGTTGAGTTTAAAAGAAGACAGCTGGAAGGATGCCTGGGTAGCTCAGTCACTTGAGCATCTGATTCTTTGATTTGGGCTCAAGTCATGATCCCAGGATTGTGTGATCAAGTCCTATGTCAGCACTGAGCCTGGAACCTTTTTGGGATTCCTGTTCTCTCTCCTTCTGCCCCTGTCCCTTGCTTGCACTCTCTCTCTCTTTCTCAAATAAAATTAAAAGATTTTTTTAAGTCTTTACAAAAAAAGGAGACAGTTGGAGTTCACTTCAATAATTGGGTATCTGGGAGAAGATTAAGGGTTAGGTTCTAAGGAAGATGGTATTCCAAACATCCAGACAAGATTCTAAGAAAATTCACAGAGGCATGAAGTAGCATTAATATATTTATAGACCTACAGTTGACCCTTGAATAACAGAGTGTTAGGGGTGCCCACCCTTGGCCCAATTAAATACACATATAACTTTGGACTCCTCAAAAACTTAACTATTAGTAGCCTATTGTTGACTAGAAGACTTACCAATAACATAATCTATTAACACATATTTTGTAAGTTATATGTGTTAATTACTGTGTTCTTACAATAAAGCAAGCTGGAGGGAAAAAAACTGCATTAAGAAAATCACAAGTAGGGTGCCTGGGTGGCTCAGTCAGTTAAGCGTCCAGCTTTGGCTCATGTCATGATCTTGTGATCTGTGAGTTCGAGCCCTGCATCAATAGCTCAGAGCCTGGATCCTGCTTTGGATTCTGTGTCTCCCCCTCCCTCTGCTCCTTCCATGCTCATAATCTGGCTCTGTCTCTCAATAATAAATAAACTTAAAAAAGTTTAAAAAAATCACAAGTGATCAATGAAACCAAGAGTTGGTTTTTTGAAAGAATAAACAAAATTGATAAACCTCTAGCCAGGCTTCTCAAAAAGAAAAGAGAGAGGACCCAAATAGATAAAAACACAAATGAAAATGATTTATTAAAACCAATCCCTCAGAAATACAAACAATTATCAGGGAATACTATGAAAAATTACATGCCAACAAACTGGACAACCTAGAAGAAATGAACAAATTCCTAAATGCACACACATTCCAAAATTCAAATGGGAAGAGATAGAAAATCTGAACAGACACATAACTAGGGAAGAAATTGAAGCAGTTATCAAAAATCTCCCAAAAAAAGAGTCCTGGAGCAGATGGCTTCCCTGGGGAATTCTACCAGACACTTAAAGCAGAGTTAATACCTATCCATCTCAAGCTCTTCCAAAAAATAGAAATGGAAGGAAAACTGAACTCATTCTATGAAGCCAGCATCACTTTGATTCCCAAACCAGACGGAGACACAGAAAAAAAGAGAACTACAGGCCAATATCTGTGATGAATATGGATGCAAAAATTCTCAACAAGATACTAGCAAATCAAATTCAAAAGCATATAAAAAGAATTATTCACCATGATCAAGTGGGATTCATTCCAGGGTTGCAGGGCTGCTTCAATATTCATAAATCAATCAATGTGATACATCCCTTTAACAAAAGATAAAATAAGAACTATATGATTCTGTCAGTAGATGCAGAAAAAACATTTGACAACATACAGCATCTTTTCTTAATAAAAACCCTCAAGAAAGTCAGGATAGAAGGAACATACTTAAACATCATAAAAGCCATTTATGGGGGAGTTTAATACTCCACTGACAGCAATGGATAGATCAACCAGACAGAAAAATCACTAAGGAAACAATGGACCTGAATGACACATTGGAACAGATGGAACTGATAGATATATTTAGAGCTCTGCATCCTGAAGATAGGAAATTCACCTTCTTTTCGAGTGCACATGGCACATTCTCCAAGATAGACCACATACTGGGACATAAAGCAGCCCTCCATAAGTATATACAAATAGAGATCATACCATGCACACTTTCAGATCATAATGCTATGAAACTTGAAATTAACCACAGGAAAAAGTCTGGAAAACCTCCAAAAATGTGGAGGTTAAAAACCACTCTACTAAAGAATGATTGGGTTAATCAGGCAATTAGAGAAGAAATTAAAAAATATATGGAAACCAACGAAAATGAAAATACA